>NC_067398.1:621000842-621333342 GCF_016432865.1 Antechinus flavipes
CATTGGACTTGTAGACTTGAGGTCAAGTCATGACTATCATTTTTATTAACTGTGTGACCATCATAAATTCCCTGAGACTTCTTCTATCCATTAGACCAAGAGACAAGGAATAATGAAGGCTTGGTCCCAGTTCTGCTTCTAAGCCTACTAAGGGACTACAGGTAAATTTCTTAACTTCTTGGTATCTCAGGTAACTCTGTAAGGCTCTAAATTACAAAGGGATAGCTAATCTGTATTGATAGAGTGAGTTTCCACAACAGGAGTTCGTCATTCCAGGGCAATCACAGGTCCAGACTGAAGAGAGAGTGGGGAGTCGGTTGTAATAATTAAGGCACTAGCTACCTTACAAGTTTGTCAGGAATGTCAAATGAGATAGATGGTGAATGTTAAAGAATTCCACGGGCTCCAGAGTGCTACATAAATGTGTTACTAGTAGTTGACTCAGTTTTAAGGATTTTCTCCTGCCAAAAGACACGATCAAGGACCAGATAACCTTTTGGTAATCTCGTTGTCTCCAAGGTCTATGATAAAAACCCAGCAGCTCCATTTCAGGCTCTGGGTGAGGAAAATTTGGAGCTGTCTCTCTGACCCACACTTCAAGGGGTCTCCATAAAGATGGATGCCTCTGAGAAAGAGATGGGGCAACTTGAGAAAGTGACTCAGCAGGACCAGATGTTATTTATTCAAGAGTTCATTTATTTGGATCAACTAACGTATGAAATAGCAGGGCTTCTGACAAGGACATGTGATACTCTATTTCCTTGGAGATTAAGAAGTTGCAGACATTGTCTCTGTCCTCCAAAGTCAGCTTTAGGAATTCAGAGTAGGTCTCAAAGTCCAAGCCACTGTGGTATGTAAAGGACACCCGGGAAGCCCTCACTTGTCCTGATTCACCACGGGCTGCACCATGGGTGGAACCCCATACTTCCTAGGGCTCTTTTAATGAGCCGTAGAAAATATGAGCAAGAGAGACTTCCATGCTTGTCGGTTTCAATACCGGGTATATTAGATGACTTAAATCTCCACTTCACAGCCCTGGGGGTTAAGGAGGTTAGGAGGAAGCACTGGGGGGAGAAGAGTGGAGGAAACATAAGAGAATATTATTCAAGGACCTTCTGGTCTCCTCAGCATACAAATTATTTCATCCATGAGAGGCAAAGTTTAAAGAAAGAGCTTAAGTCCCAATTTTAGGCTTGATATTTATTGATTTTATGGGCACTTAATTTCTCTGCATCTCAGTTCCAAAGACTATAAAAATGAATAATACTTGGCCTTTGGACTTCCCTGGGTAGCAATGGGAAAGGGACAAACATGGTCTATGTGCCAGGTACAGTGCTCATCAGTAGTTTACAAAGAGAGGCAAAAACAGGTCCTGCCCTCAAAAGAGCTCACAGTCTGATGGGGCAGGCAGCATGTAAATAACTAAGCATATATATGGAATAAATTAAAGATAACCTTGGAGAGGCATGCACTAGCTTTTGGGGACCTAGAAAAGATCTCTCACACAGGGTAGTCTAATAAGGCTAGGGAGCCATCCCATAAGGGATCATGGGCCATGTCTCTCCCCAAACTGAATTTGACCCACAATCTAAATTACCTAACTGTTCTGTCTCTGGATATTCAGATTGAAACTTCTATAAGCATTTGTGTTTGGCCCTTCCTTTCCCATAATTTTAAATTATTTTCATTGTCTGAGCCCTAATGTTAAAGAACTCACCTAAAATCATATAAATGAAAGAAGCAAGATTCAAATCCAGATCCTTTCTAGAGCCAGAACACATTCCATTGTTTTGGTGCTAATTGATTCAGACTAAATGTAATCATTTCTGTTTTGGCCAGAAATACTGAGGGTCTTCCCCTCCCTGATTTATTTATTTATTTAGATTTTTTTCTTCTTTTTTTCTTTATATGGTGAAAGAGACCATTTTTTTTTTAACCTCAATTGGTACCTAGTCTTAATCACTGAATGGGTACAGCCTCAGTCAAACTGAGACCCATTAAAAACCCTGGCTTACAAAGGCCAAGGTTTCCCATTTCATCCAGGGCCATCTCCAATTATCCTAATCTATATCTGGCCACTGGACCCAGAAGGCTCTAGATGGGAAAGTGAGGCAGGTGACCTTGTACAGTCCTCCCTCATTTAAATAAAATTCACTTATAGCATGATCTCCCTGATGATAAACAACAATAATCACTAGCTTCTAAGAGCCATGGAGAGTTCCTTTCTACTTTCTGGCATTTCATATAGCCAATTATATAAAGTAATATTCCTTGCCTGTGCTGCTATCTGCCATCACAACTCTAGACTAGTTTTGTCTAATATAGACACTTATCTGGCCTGACCCAAGTCTCAGGTCTGGTGGTAATCATAAGGTCATAGATTTTAATGCAACCCCCTCATTTTCAAATGAGGAAATAAAGATTCAGAAAGATTAAGTGATTTGCCAATAGATTTACCAATAAATCTTAGATGGAATCTGAATTCAGGTCTCCCAAACTCCCAGTTTAGTATCCTGGACACTATACCATTCTACCCCTCTGAGGGAAGGGAACAATTGAATATTTCATTCTGTTTTAGCATCCCCAGAGATTAGCACAGTATCTGAATTCTGATAGGCATTTAATAGAATCTTGTTGATAGTTTGATAATGATGGGAAAAAGCCTTCTAAAGAATTCCAATTTTATCCCTACTGATTTTCCAAGGTTCTCTCTAGTATTATAGTACAATCATTTGTAACTCTGATTATCATGGCTGATCTAGCACAGTGCCTGCCTATTTTTAGACAAAATTAATCATTTCCAGGAGCTATTTTTGGTTCAGATAATGTCCCAGGCACAGAGAATCTTCACAGAGAAGCTTCTTCATTAACTTCCAGGGAGAATGTAAACAAGGTTAGCTCTCCAGCTCAGCAAGTTCCCTATCCAGCTCTTCCATAAGAATATGCTCTTCTCGGTGAAATCTGGCTCTTCCTTTGGTCTGAAACTGTGATGCCTCATGTGCCACAAAGGGAGGTTTAATGAATTGGAACAGCAAACGCTGAATCAAGAACTTCACTGACACTGCACCGTTTATTTTTCATGAAATATGCTACTGAATTTTGTCCTTTTTCTCTGTCTCTGTCTCTGCACATGTATTTCTTTCTCCTACTGTCTCTATCTCTGTCTGTCTCTGTGTATATGTCTCTCTTTCTCTGTCACTCTCTGTCTCTGCACATCTATTTCTTTCTCCTTCTGTGTTTGCGTACATCTTTGTCTGTCTCTCCATCATTGTCTATCTCTCTGTCTTTCTCCTCTTTCTGTCTCTCATGCTGTCTTTTTGTCTCTCTCCTTCTCTCTGTCTCAGTCTTTCTGTCTGTCTCTCTTTTTCTCTGTTTCCTTATCTATAAAATGGAGCACTCAATGGCAACAGCTAGTGGTCCTATCTGTCTGCCCCCTGAAGAAGTCTATCGCTTTGGACACATTTAGCATGATGACCTAAACAATTAATGAAAGGTTAAATCAATCCAATTATTATAATGGATTGGAGACTGAAAGCATAAGTTTGAATGCTAGGATAGTCACTAACTTCATATCTCTTTGAACAAGTCACTTTAATTGTTAAGTACTCATTTTCTTCACCTACAAAATAAGAGAGCAAAGTCAAACTGACCTTCTTGCTACTCCTCATATAGAACCTCCTATCTTCTATCTCCATGCCTTTGACTATCTCTCTTGCCTGGATCACACTCTGCTCACTTCCATTTCTTAGGATCCCTAGTTTCCTTCAAGATCCAACTCAAATTCCATTAATTCTCCTGAAAGAGGTCATTTTTGGTTCACTCAGGGTAATACCCCCACTCCCACAAATTTTCTATTTTTTATCTATTGTGATTTTCAGTTATTTCTTACTCTTCATGACTCTATTGGGAGTCTTCTTGGCAAAAATACTGGAGTGGTTTGCCATTGCTTCTCTAGAAAGAGACAGCTTTAACAGATGAGAAAACTAAGACAAACAAGGTTAAGGATCATACAGCTAGTAGTTGTTCAAAGCCAGATTTAAACTCAGGAAGATGAATCTTCCTGATTCTAGGTCCAGCCCTCTATCCACTATACCATTTAGCTGTCCATATAGATATGTGCGTTCAAATTATAGCTAGACTATAATCCTTAAGTATTACTTTTGTTTATTCATATCTAGCACATAGTAGGTATTTAATAAATGTTTATTGAGTAATTGATTAAGATAATCAAACAGTGTCAGTCAGTTAGTAAGATCCGACTATGTTACTCCTATTCCCCTCAATAAACTCCATTAGCTTCCTATCATTTCTAGGATCAAATACGAAAACTTCTTTTTGGCTTTTCAAAATCCTTCATAACCTATACCTTCGCTCCATCCTGCATCTTTCTCATCTTCATACACCTTATATTTCACCATGAACTCTTCTCTTTGATCTCCTGGTTATTCCATGAACAAAACATTCCTCTCTCTGCTCCAGGCACTTTTTCTGTCTTCCTGGAATGCTCTTTCCCCTCATCTCCACCATTTTCTCTGGCTTCCTTCAACTTACAACTAAAATCCCACCTTCTACCAGAAGTCTTTCCCAATCCCTCTTAATTCTATGCTAAGTGCTTTACAAATACTACCTCATTTTATCTTCACAACAACTTTGGAAGGTACATGTTACTATTAACCCCATTTTTAAGTTAAAAAAAACTGATACAGGCAGAAATTAAGTGACTTATCCAGGCTTCCACAACTAGTAAGTGTCTGAAGCTAATCTGAACTCAGGGGTGCCTGACTCCAAGTACCAGAGTTCTATCTCATGAACTATTTAAAAGTAAAATATAGGTTCTCTTCTCAAGTAACCTTGAATTTATAGATGTGTTAATATGATAGATTTTCTCCTTCCTTTCCCCAAAGAACATTCTAAATTCTCTGAGGACAGAAAAAAAAATCATTTATATCTTGTTATCCTTGTTGCTTACCACAAGTTTTTTGCACAGGAATCTGAAATTTCATCAGTGTGGGCACATTCCCTCTGACAGTGTAGAATATACCAAATCCACAGGTCCCATAAATGTTCCCACAAATGTTCTACAAGATTACTCAGCTTTCTGGGGGATTTCCTTTACTTCTCTTAGCTTTGGATGGATACCAATAGAATATGTGGACTGCTAATCAGCTATTCCTCATTTATGCTTTATGGCCGGCTAAACTATATATATATATATACACTTTTGTCATTCATATGCACATGCATATGAATGACAAAAGTATATACATATAGTGCTTGTTAGATAAGGCTATCTAAGTACATCTTAATTTCATCCCCAAAAGTTTTTATTTTTAAAATTTAATTTAATTGCATGATACACTTAGTATTAAAATATGCACTATTATATTTGTCAATATAGTTTCTATTCACAATCATCAAACATCCTATCTAATGTAGCAATCTGTGACATTAAAAAAATGATTAGCACAGCAGTCTTAGAGGTCTTTATCAGCCTAAAAGAGCATGTTTTCTTAAAGTAAAATGGAAAATAAATAATCTATAAAATGATGCAGCATTTTACTTTTATTGTTGCTCTTCTCTGATCATAATGTAGCAAACTAAGGTGACAACAATCCAGTGTTTATTAATAAGGAATTCAGAAACTGGAATAAGGATAACACTACTTTGGGATTTTTTTAGACTGCCAATTATCAAAAACTTATTTGTTAATCTGTTCTTCATGGTCAAATTTTAATTAAGGGATGAAGGTAGGCAAATTGATTTGTTTAAATACAAAGAACAGAACTATAAATAAAGAAAAATAATATAAATGATCTATATTGTCCTGTGTTGGCCAAAAAATCTAAGTGGTCATTCAGGGGGTATTTTGAAGAATATGACTTTTAAGAAAGCCTTATTTCCAAATCTTCTCAATGTGCTCCAAAAACATAATCCCATAATATTGTTAAATGTTTATCATGGGTTTTTAGTTTATTCTCTGGGATTCTCTAAATATATCATATCTGCAAAGAATGATAGTTTTGTTTCATCATTACCTATTCTAATTCCTTCAATTTTTTTTCTTTTCTTATTGCTAAAGCTAACATTTCTCATAATCCCATAATAGCAACAACCTTCAACTGCTACTTGAAGAATCATATCCCAAATGATTTAATTGTAGACACAAAAAATTATACAACAAAAAAATTGTGTCTTCAATAAATTGGAAAATGATTTCATTAATTGTGAATAACACTATTGACTATGGACACCATGAATGGGTCAGTGTTCTGGACAGGTCAGTCTGCTGCTAGGCGGGTTTAGCAAGTTGCCTGACGGCTGAGTCATCACCTCTCCAATCATGGTGGCTGCCAGACTGGACAAGGGATTCTTCTCATTCTTTTCATGGCCCAGTATCTCTACTAGATGGATTAATTTCTAATGGCCAGTGGCAAACTTTACTGCTTTTAACCTCTAACTTGACTAGATACTGCTCTTTCTAGCAAGGGAATCATTTCCCTTAGCTTAGGAAAAGTAGAAGTCCATCCTCTTGGATTCCCTCAGAGACTTTGCTCTGAGCTTTGCCATTTCCCACTAGAAGTTAATAAAAACCTATCTTCTCTTGTTTAACAATGTGGTCTTGGTTCAGAGGTGGCTTCCCTTTGTGAAGAATTCCACCCATATTTGTGATGATCACCCATTTTTACCTTCCCTTATCCCTAATGGATCTGAGTAAGATTGAGTTATGTAAAGTCATCAGTCTCAATTTTTCCTCCAGAACCCTCTGGATCCAGTGACAAGACATAGATCAGGATTCGGATGATAGCCCAGGATGCAGTGGGAGACTTTGGCTTTTATAAAGTTTTTTATCAGATTTCATTTTGTTTGAGGCAACACCAATTCAGTAATTAAAGAATAGATAAAAATAGAAGTAAAAAATTGTCTATTTTGCCTTCACAAAAGAATCACTTTTGGAGAGAAAGACCCTCACAGTTTCATTTGCAGTCAAGACATTGCTCTGCAGATATCATTGGTCTTCTCTGAGAATGAAGGATGAATGATTGTTCTTGTTAAAAGTAATAGCTGCACCCCTGGGAATCCAACCAGCCAATTCCAGTTGGGAAATACTGCTTTTCCCTCCTCTTCCTCCTCCTCTTCTTCTTCCGTACACATGGGAAGTCATACCCTTACATGTAGATATTCTCTCTAAAAGAATATAAATTTTGATTGCTTCTATTTTACAAAACATCATAGGACGTGGAGGCTAGATTTTTTTTTCCCTACTTAATTATTCTATCATTGATTAGTGTTGTTTTTAACTGGGACAATTATCTCTTTTATCTCATGTAGTTTTCATTTATGATTTCTTGAAATATAGCTCTGAAAAATGAGGCTTTTAAAAAGTCCACTGGGATTCAAATAGAACTGCTTGATTATGCTTTTAGGCCCAAATTTCTCTAGCTTTCACTCATTAGTCAATAAGCCTTGCTAGCTCATTGTTTAGGTTCTGATAGCTCAGAATGAGTGTAAATAACAATTGTTTCTGCTCTGGACAGACATTCTGAGGGTCTTCCCTTTCCAGACTGATTCCCTTGTGAAGGCAAACTAGGCCATTTTTGCTTCCATCTTATTTAATCTTTAATTACTGAATTGGTGTTGCCTCAGACAAATTGAGACCCAGCAAAGACCTGAACTTAAAAAGACCAAGTTCTCCCTCTATATCCTGGGTCATTGTCAGTCATCCTGCTATGTCTTGCTACATAGATGATTCTGGAGGAAAAGATAAGGCTGATGACTTTGCACAGTTCAGTCTCACTCAAATCCAATTCAATGGGAAGTCAAGACATTACCCTCCTGATGATGTTGGTTTTCTTTGAGAAGAAGAGATAAACAACAATTCCTGTTGGACTCTCCTTGGAATGAATGGCTGATGACAAGATATTGAAGCAGTTTGCTCCCTCACTTCAATCCAATTCACTTGCATGTCATGGTATCACCTCCCTGATGTTATGGCCCTCAAGGGCAAACAACAACAATAACCTGGAGCAGGTTCATTTTCTCACCTTTTCATATAAACTTGTTCTTGTGAACAAATCTCAGAGTCTTTGGAGGATGTAGAATGCTTTCTTTATTTCTAAAATAAATTCCTGCCTTTTACATCTCAATCTCTCTATGTCACTGTTTTTTGTCCCTTTGGACCTGTAGTATACTTATGGGGTAGCTCAGTGGGACAGTGGATAGATCACTGGGCTTGGAGACAGCAAGATTCCTCTTCACTTTCAAATTTGGCCTCAGACACTTATTATATGTGTGACCCTAGGCAAGTCACTTAATCCTGTTTGTCTTCATTCTTTATCTGTTAAATGAGCTGGAGAAGGAAATAGTAAACAACTTTTGTATTTTTGCCAAGAAAACCCAAATGGAGCCATGGAGAGTGGACAAAACTGAAAAATGACTTAGCAAATTTTATGCATGTAACACTGAAGGTCATAGAATCATATTGATAATCCTTTTTTTGGTCCTTTTTATGTCCTGAGAAGTTTGTGTATGTTGATATTAAATTCAAAATGAAAAAATTCTTTCTTTTTTTTACAAATAAATTGAAATGAAACTTCAGTGTATATTTGTCATTAAAGTTCACAATGGCCTGAGGCTAAGCTCCAGATGCATTAACTTATTGCGACATTGCTAAAGTCCACAGATTTGTATCTTCTGCTCTTGTTTTCTTTTTCCTTCTCAAACACAAGATACCCCAAACAGAAAACATCATTTTTTCTCCTTAAATCTTTCCTTCTTCTCTTCTTGAGAGTATCACTATTGGTCCAATCATCCAGATTCTCAACTCCAGTCAATGTCATCCTTGACTTCTATCTTACTCCTTACTCCCTTCACATAGTCAAACCACTGATAAATCTTATTCCTACATTTACATCATCTCTTGTACATGCCCCCTTTTCTCCACTCCCAGCTAATGTCCCAGTTCGGATTTTTATCACTTCACACTTTGACTATTGCAATAGCCTTTTTATTGGTCTTTCTGCCTCATAATCCACCCACTACAGTCTGGCTGTATTGTTACCAAAATGATTTTCCTGAAAGATCAGTCTGTTCAAGTCAGCCTCTTGCTCAGTAAATTCCATTGCCTCATTGGTACCTCCAGGATAAAGTTTTCTGTTTGACATTTAAATCTCTTCACAGCCTGGCCAATTTCTTCCTTCTCATTCTTCTCCCTTCAATAACTCTGTGATCTTACCTTATTGTCCTCCTGTTACAAAAAGTTCTCTCTAGTCTCTATTACTTAGCTCAATGGCTGGTGCTTAATAAATTCTAGTTGACTGACTCACTACATTTGCATCGGCTATGCCCAGTGATAAAAATGTTTTCCTTCTTCATCTCTGCTTCTTAATTTCCCTGACTTTTTCAATGCTCAATTCAAATCCTACCTTCTATGAAAATTTGTCCTAGAACTTCCCCCCACCTCTCACCCCCTTAACCTTTCCTTCTGAAATCACCTTTGTCCTTCTATATATTATTGTCATGTTCTCTTCCCCTTTAGAATACAGCACCTTGAGTTTAAAAAACTGGATTTCTTTTCTTTCTTCATATCCCCAACACTTAGTACAATCTCAGCATATAGTAAACATTTAAGAAATGTTTGTTGTCCAACAGATTGACCAATCTACTATAGCCCTACACTTCCAGAGTTGTTGTTGTTTTTTTAAGAAACATGATACTCTACTGTAATGGAAACAGCTTTCTATTAAAGAGTTAGGTTTTGTATCATTTTTAATCCTGGTTCCCTTCCTGTCTGATTGCTTCTTCTCATCTCCTTTGGTGGATCTTTATCTATGCCATTCTGCTAGCAGTAGGTGGTCCCCAAGACTTTGTCTTACAGTACTTTCTCTTCCCCATCTGCACTGCACCTTTCAACTCAATGATCTCATCAATGCCCATAGTTTCAATTATTACTTTTGCAGATAACTCCCAGATCTACTCATTTAGCCCTGACCCCTCTCTTGTGTCTAGTCAGTCTTGTATCTTCAACTACAATTTATACATCTCAAACTGGATATCTTTTAAATATTTAAATTCAATATATACAAAATTAAGCTCATTATCTTTCCCCATGCTCCCCCAAAACTCTTTCCTCTTCTTAACTTTTTTACTATTGATTGGGCTGCTACTAATTTCCCACTTAGGCTCTCAATCTAGATGTCATTCTAAACTCCTTGCTCTCTTCCATCCTTCTCCATATCCAATCAACGGTTGTCCTATAATTTCCATTTTTAGAAGGTCTTTCTTATTTGTGCCTTTCTCTCCATTAACAGGGACTCCTGAGCCATCTCCTTACCAAGCATTGTTGTACTAGGCCAGGAAGGTCACTTTTCTCATGACTTAGCACCTCTGCTGATATACAGAAGACCCTGGTACACGCCCCCCATTACCTGACACCTAGACTACCTACTGGTTGGTTTGCCTGCCACAAGTCTACCCTCCATTTAGCTGTCAAATGCATCTTCCTACAATACAGATCTGACCACATCCCCCTTGCCCAATTTAGTTGATTAAATAGGGAGGAGGAATTTTTTATTACTTTCAAGATCAAATATAAAATACTGTTTGACTTTCAAAGCTTTTCATAACTTAATACCTTCCAACTTTCCAGAGTTCTTATACTTTATTCCCATCCATAAACATAGTAATCTAGTGATATTGACTCCTAGCTATTCTTCAAAAATGATTTCTCCATCGCTGATGATTTCTCTATTACTGTACCCCATGCCAAAAACACTCTCTCTCCTCATGTTTACTTCCTACCTTTCAGTGTCAACTAAAGTCCTACAAAAAGCCTCCTTTGTTTGGGGGCCTTGCCTTAGAAACTACCCCCATTTTATGTGTATATCTTGTTTTTGAAAAGTTGTTTCTTAATCCCTCTCCCCAATTACTTGAGATTAGGGACAGTTTTAATTTTGGCATTTTTTTTTTTTTTGGTTTTGCCTTTCTTTGAATCCTCAATGTTTAATACAGTGGTTGGCAAATAATGGGTGTTCAGTAAATGCTAATTGACTGACTGAGTAAATTTGCAAAATGATGGCTCATAACAGCTAAGAAGGCCTAAGAATTGTTCCTTGCCCTGGGATCTTTACAAGATTTGGGTGTCAACAACCTTGAGTCAAGGAATAATTTTATTTCTACTTGGCCAAATGATCTGCCTGGTAAAATTTTCTTTAAATGATTTCTCTCCTTCCCTTTCTCTGAATAAATTAAAAATGGTATAAGTACATCCTGTTTCTCAACACTCAGCATTTGTTTCATAATGTGAAGTCAGGAAGAAAAGGTGCCAAAACATTCCTGAAGGTTATAATCATCGAAGAACAAATTCTGATGTTCCCACACTCTGAGGTTTTTGTTCGACTTCCCAAGAGGATCACTGCAAAACCATATAGGCCAGGGGCAGACTCCACCTTTTCATATTGTCCATTGGCCCTCCGGGAATGCTTTGGGAGCCATCCCAAGCAAACAGTTTGAAAGACCAGGATAATCTATTTTAAAATGCAATCATAAGCATCACTATTAATAAGCACTTTCTGTCTTCAAAGCATTTTGCAATCACAGCTTAAATTAATTTCTCACAACTCTTTGAGAGGTAGGTAAGTTTTATGATGCTTGCTTTCAGATGAGGAAACTGAGGCAAGCAGACTCTGAGATAGTCTCCCAATTATGGGAGTCTGTCTCTATGAAGACCACATGTACCTGATGTCAGCACAACTGTTGGCATTTTTTAATGTGTTGACAGGCTCTACCCTAGTATTTCTCCAAAGAATTTGTCTGGATTTTTCACTTTTCAAGAAAAGATGTGATAACTATCTTCAAGTATTTGAAGGGATACCATATGGAAGGAGAATTAGATTTGCTATGGTTGGCCCACTCCCTATCCCCCAACTCACCCAGAGCAATGGATGAAAGTTTTAGAGAGAAAGATTTAATCTTGCTGGATGGAACACTTCCCAACAATTAGTGCTATTGAATACAGAATGGGCTGCCTCAGGACATAGTCGCTTCCTTTCCAATGGTTGAGTGTCTATTTGTGAGGCACATTCTAGAGGGAATTCTTGGTCATATAGAAGTTATAATATGGCCTTTTCCCAATTCTGAGATCCTATAATATTCCACACTGGTCATCGAAGCATAGACTTTTATAGTTAGAAAGAATCTCATCGATGAAACTGGAATAAACATTAGAGATCAACTAATCCAGAGGTTCTTAATCTTACTAATATCAATGACCCCCTAGGAAATTAGTTTAGAGATGCCCAGAGAGCTCTTTTCAACATAATATTTTTAAATACATAAAACAAAATGCTAGACTTGCACAGGAAACCAATTATATTGAAACACAATTAGCAATTTTTAAAGTTTATAGATCCCAAGTTTAAAAAAACCCAAATTTGGTCCAACCTCCTTCTTTTAGAGAAGTCTTTGGAGGTAAAGTGTTGAAGACTATGTATATAAGGAACTCAGATACTCTGAGTCAACTCAAATATCAGAATTAATTCAGATATTCTGACAGATGACACAGGAGATAATCTGAGTTCATAACCAGCCTTGGATATTTGCTGTGACTATAAGCAAATCACTTAACCTTTGTTTGCCTCAATTTCCTCTTCTGTAAAATGGAGATAAAACTTCCACCTCCCTCCTAGTGTTTTTGTGAGGATCAAATGAGATGTTTCGCTTAGCATAGTGCCTGACACTTAGTAGGTGCTATATAAATTCTCATTGTTTTCGTTAATATTGTAGTTAATTTCTTCATTTGGTTATGACTTGAAAAGTCTCTTAGTGGTCTGGGTTTTTCGTCCACTGCTTTCCTTGGACAGGGTGATTTCTTTTCTCAAAAACCTAAGATTTCATCACTGTAGCGATCTCCCAAGGAACTCTCACTAGTAATGCTCTGCATATTGTAATCTTAAAGCATTTCCTGGGATATTAAGAAATTGCATCAGCAATGAAAAAAATCACAATATTCTAAAAATTGATAGTGGTCAAGTACTTGGGTTGTTCAGTAGAATCCAGGAAATAGAAAGGCTCCTTCTTAGTAGAAATACTTCGGCATTGCAAGGTAAGGAAATGATTTTCCAAGATGTAGTACAGGGAAAAGTCTCAAGGAATCACAGAACATAAAATTGAAGTGATCATTTATTCAAAGTCCATCTTCTAATATTTGAGGAAATGTCCAAAATAGTTATGGACATCATAGGATGTGAGAAGCAGAGCTGGCATTCAAATTTATGTCTCCTGATTCCAAATTCAGTATTCTTCCTACTTTATTATACTAATCGTATCCCATTTACTTTCCCACCTTTGGGACAGGTTCACTTGGGCAAGCTTTCTGAATCCCAACTTAGTAGAATAAAAGCTAATGTATTAGAGATGTCAAACAGGCAAAGCAGCTACTTTTCTTGAGAATGTAACCTGTCCTATTTCTGTACTGTTCAAAATCCTTAGCTTGTCATTCAAGGCTCTCCAAAATCTGATGCAGTCCAGCCATGATAATGAGCAGACTAACAGAAAAGGCATTTATTTGGTCAACAGCCTGATGTTCTGAAGTTCTGTGGGGCCTTAAGCAGCTTCTTTAGGCCTCAATATCTTTGTTTATTAAAAAATAAAGTTAGATTAGATTATTTCTAAGTTGTTTTTGTAGTTCTATATCCTATGATCAAAATAGATTAGTAAATGATATAGATAGAAATGCTATGATCTTACATTATTTTTCTTCCTGCATTTTATTCTGTAACAAACTGAATCAATCATTATCTATGACCTTTATATCCTTTGAGCTTCATTACTTCTTCCTCCATGTTTTAGCTTATGCTACCTACCCTTCTATTTATATAAGCTGTTTGATGAAAAATGGATAGAGCTCTGAACCAAATCAAGAATCCCTGATCTCAGGGATTGTACACTTGGACACTTAACTGTTCTGCAACTCTGGGCAACTCAACCTCTTTCTGCTTCCGTTTCCTCATCTATGATGTGAAAATAATGATAGCATCTGCCTCCCTAGGATCAAATGAAATGTTTGTAAAGCACTTAGCATAATACCTGGCACATTGCTATAAAAATGATAGTTTTTAGTCATTTTTCAGTCATAGCTAGGTCTTCATGACCCATTTTGGGTTTTCTTGAAAAAGGTACCACAGTGCTTTGCCATTTCTTTCTCCCCCTCATTTAATAGGTGAGGAAACTAAGGCAAACAGAGTTAAGTGACTTGCCCAGGATCACACAGCTACTTAAGTATCGGAGACCAGATTTAAACTCCAGGTTAGCACTCTATCTAGCCCTAAAGAATATTATCTATTATTCTTACTGCTACTACACCATACCTCCTATAATTCCTATAAAGTCCAACTCAAACTCTACCTCCTTTAAAAAGCCTTCTTTAAGCTTCCCAAGTCAGTAAAAATCCTCAGCCCTTTTGAATATCATATAACATTTTTTGTGTTTTTCGCTGACATTGTATTATTTTGTATTTGACCTTTTTTGTAAATGCATCATTTCCCACTAACCAGAATGTAAGCTCTCTGACATTGGGGACCATGTGCTCTGTAAATGCTCCATCTTCCTCAGAGGCAGAGTGCCTTGCTCCCATTAGGCACTCAATAAATGTTTGTTGAATTGAATTGAAATATTAAAAAATCATAAGGCTCAGTCCTTGACCTCACAGATCTTGCCTTCCTTCTGAAAAGAGCTTAAAGGCTTTCAATCTACCAGAATGTCACTTAAACAGGGTTGATACTAAGGCCACACATTTATTTCAGGGTCCCTAATGTCACTTGTTTGCTCCTGAAGAAGAAAGATAAACAGACTAAGTGGCTTTTTGTTTGGAGAAGAAAGAGGTAGCAGAGGAAAAGAAAGCTCTAGAGCTCTAAAATTCATCCAAATTCACTCAGATTGGGTATAGCCTAGTCATCAGGGCAAATAGCTTGCTCCAAATAAAATTATGTTAATTAGACTGGAATAATACAGATACACTAAGTAGTAGGTATGTATAGAAAGCCACCAAATGACCTATATTTGGGCCTCCCTTGTAGTCACTAAAAAGGACTTGAGAGGACCTAAAGAGGTCCTAAGGGAATCAGAATAAAAGCTATATATCAAGAAAAAACCCTTAGTAGTGGCTATTCAAAAAGAGAGCTATGAGGAAGCTGGGCTGACTTTTTAACAATAAGGTAGCAATAGAACCAGAAGTACTGAGGACTTCTAAAATATTCTAGGAGATGTGAGACCCGGGAATATGGGACCATGCTGAAGGATGGTGGCAGGTGTGCAATCACAGGTAGTAGCCCATAGACCAGCAAATGCTGGCCTCTAGGTTAATACTGCTTCCTAAGGGAAGGAATAAACCATATTCCATAAAATTACTGGGACCCACAAAGTTCTGGGAATTTTCAGAGATTGAAACTGAATTTCAGGGTGAGGAGAAGATGGAAAATAGCACTCACCACAAGGAGCAAGGGGAAAGGGATAAGTACCTACTAATGCCTGATACTGCACTCGCACTTTTTACAAATATTGTAGCATTTGAACCTCTCAACAATCCTTTCAGGTACATACTACTATAATCCACAAACAGAGATTAAATGATGAACCCAGAGTCATACAGCTAATTAGTATCTGAAGCTAGATTTTTTTGACTCCATGCCCAAAGCTCTATCTATTGAAACACCCAGCTATCTATAAGATGAGAAATAACTATTCTTTTTGCTAACTGGGCTAGGATATCAGTCCCTTCTCTGTTTTTTAGATGTCTTTTGATAAGCATAATCATATTTGATAAGCATTTAAACAATCATTAGTCCTTTCAAACTAAATGAAACATTTTTAACAGAAGTGTTCTATCTAAGGTTTTAACCTGAAACAGGGGTCTATGAATTTGGATGAAAAAAATACATTTTTATCTTCATGGATTTCTTATTGAATATTACCATTTCTTTAAATGATTTAAAAACATTCTGAGAAGAGGTTCATTTTAACAGACTGAGAAAGAAATAAACCTCTTATCCTATAGGAAAATGGGAAATTACCCAAATACAGATGTTCCCAAAGTTTCCCTCAATGGGAACAAGTCAGACTGTAGGGATTATTGCTATGGAAAGCCCACAAAATCGAGACTTCTGTGTGAGTCTAGAGATAGTGTTACACCAGGGCCATGGGTATCAACTGATTCCATTTTCAGTGGACTGTTGCCTTCATGTTCCAGTTCTAGTTTTGGAAATTGTCCCATTCTACTGGGGTGAGGAAAATGAAACATTATGTTTGAAGTCAGAGAACATGTTATAGGATTTAGAGTTAGATTTAGAAAGAACATCCATTCACCAGATATTTCGTAAACACCTACTCTGTGCCAGGTGAAACAAAGACAAAAACTAGAGTCAAAGAGCTTACATTTTATCAGAGGGAAACAATGTTTTCCTTTTATAAGTAGGTATAGAATATACACAACTTCCTGAAGGAAGGTACTAGCTTTAGACTATGAGTTCCTTGAAAGAAGGGACTGTTATTTATTTGCCTTTTTTTCTAACTCCAGAGCCTAGCACAGTGTCTAATATATAGTAAATGTTTAATGCATGTTTGTTAACTGACTGACTAACTAGAACCTGGAAAGACCCACATAGACTATGAATAGGAAACAGTACCTCAGCTGAGCCCTGAAGTAATTTCAAAATTCTAAGCCAAGGTGAAGAGATAGTATTTTCTAGATTTAGGTTACATAAAATGGAGGGATGTATAATGTGACATACTAGGAACAGAAAGCAGGCTGGTTTGGCAAACACACAGACATCATGGAGAGTAATGTGAAATAAACCTGGAAACACAGACGGGAACCATATTATGAAGGACCCTGCCAGACTGGTAAGTTTGGTGTTTGTCCTAAAGGTATTATGGTCAAAACTGTGTTTTAGAAATAATAATTGGCAACAGCATGAAGAATGAATTGGATAGAATAGATTTAAGTCAGGGAGATCAATTAGAAGGAGAATGTAATAGCTAAGATCCAAAGTAATAAGTCTAAATTAGGGTGACTAGAGTAGGAATGGGTAACCAGGTGAACCAGCTTGTAGAGTTCCAGGCCTAGAGTCAGAAAAGCTCATCTTTGTGAGTTCAAATCTGCATTTAGACACTTGACTATATGATCTGGGAAAGTCATTTAATCCTATTTGCTTTAGTTTCCTCATCTGTAAAATGAGCAAGAGAAGGAAATGGCAAACTACTTCAATAGCTTTTGTCAAGAAAAGAGTTACAAAGAATTACAAAGAGTCAGACATGACTGAAAAAAAAAAGACTGAACTGAAAGTAAATAGAAAAAAGAAAATGGATATAAAATATGTTAGGTAGGTAGAATCAACAAGACTTGGCAACAGGTAGAATATGAGAGAGAAGAGAGAGGAGGCAAAGATAACTCCAAAGGTATGAATGCAAATGACTAAAATAATAGTTATACCTTTCATAGAAACAAAGAAGGTAGGAAGAGAGGATAGTTATGATGGAAGGAGGAGATAAAGAACCATAATGAGTTCAAGATGCTTAGTGACCAGCCAGTGAAATATCTAGGGCTTAGAGATCATGTAGTCCAACAATCTCTTTTAACAAATAAGGAAACTAAAGCCCATCCCCAGAGAGGGGAAGTTGCCTAAGGCCATACCACAAGCAAATAGTAAAGTTGGCAGTCAATTCCAGATGAATTCCACAAATATTTATTCAATCTCTATGTGCCAGGTACTATACTAGGCAACAAGGATACAAAGGCAGAAAAAAAGTAATCTGCCTTTAAGGAGATTGCAAAGGCCCACACAGACAGTCAGGTTGAGATCAAAGAGTAATTAGAATACCAGTACAGCTAGAACAATGAATATACAAAATTTACCTTTCACTTAAATTATTTCAGTGGCTTCAGAGTTGATCTTCCTGCTGCCAAACTGTCCCCTCTCCAATCCATCCCCTGAATAATTACCAAAGTAGTCTTCCTAAAGCACAAATCTAGTC
This sequence comes from Antechinus flavipes, assembly GCF_016432865.1. Lineage (NCBI taxonomy): Eukaryota > Metazoa > Chordata > Mammalia > Dasyuromorphia > Dasyuridae > Antechinus > Antechinus flavipes. The sequence continues at coordinate 621,018,867 of NC_067398.1, forward strand.
ACTTCCATGCTCAAGAATACTTGGTAACTCTCTATTGCTTCTGACATTAGATACCAAGTCCTTAAGTTGGCACTTAAAACCTTTTGCAGATTAGCTCCAGTCTATTTTTCTGGGCTGCTTTAAAAGAATTCTTCTTTATATTTCAGCCAAATGGTGTACTTGATATTCCTCAACTCAGTATTTATTCTATTCCCCACCTCCATGTCTTTGCACAGGCTGTTCACCATGTCTGAAACACATGCCTTCTTCCCCTCTATCTCCAAAAATTCTTCATTTCAAATTTCCCCTTGAATTCTACCTCCCGTGTACAGCTTTTCTTGATCCCACTTGGAATTAATATCTTCTCTGTCGTCGAATTCTCTTGTTCCAACTTTGTATCTTGCCTACAGAATATAAGTTTTTTTTATTTCATTGACTTTCTCATTTTATGTTTGTGTTCTTATCACTCAGCACAATGCCAAATACAGAGTAAAGCACTTAAAATGATTTTTTGTGTGTGTGTGACTATATCCCTAATTCCTAGCATAATGCACACAGTAGGCAGTCAGGGAAGGAAAATCTATTATGAATAGGGACTATGTTAGGGGTTTCATTGTTACAGAGATCTCCTAGAGGAGAATGATTTGAATAATATAAATAGTATAATATCTACATGATTAAAGATTTATGGCATTTAGGTGGCAGTAAAATAATATAAATAATATAAAAGAAATGGAAAAGTAAGTGTGAGCTAGGTCAAGGAGGGTTTTAAATGGAACACCAATGGTTTTATATTTTATCATAGAGATAATAAGGAATTATTGGAGATTTTGAATAGAAAGGAAGAAGAAGGAAGGGAGGAAGGGAGAAAGGAAGGAAAGAAGGAAGGAAGGAATGAAGGAAGGAAGGAAGGAAAACCAAATCAGGAGTGGTTTCATCTTCCTGATGTCAGGGTCCTCTTCAAAAGCAAAAAATAAACAAAAACAATCTTCACCTAATGCACTAGCGAACTAATGTAGTCAGATCCTTGTTTTAGGAATATTAACTAGGGGACTGTGTGAAGAGTAGACTGGAGATAAAAGAGAATGGAGATAGGAAAATTAATCAAGAAGCTGCTACAATATCTAGGAGAGGTAAGAGGGTCTGAATATGTGATATGTAGATATGTGAGTGAGAGGAGACATATACAAGATGTTGTGGAGGTTAAATCATAATAAATGATATCTTAATGGATAGAGATAGTAACTGGAGGGGATGTAGGTGTCAAGGAGAAGAAAACCTAGATTAATGGAAGGATGGTGGTACCCACCAAAAAAATGGAAACAGTTGAGTGAGTGGAAAGAAATATAATGACATCAAGAAATGTCTAACAAGTATTTGGTGATGTAGAATTGAGATTCAGGAAAGAATTTAGCACTGAGAGTAACACAAGTATAGTCTTGGAAGTTGGCTGCATAGAGATAATTGAAGCAAATAGAGCTTATACAGGGTACCAATAAAGATAATAGAGAGAGAAAAGAAAAGAAAATGGAATGCTGAAGAATGCTTGTGTTTATCCGACAGAGAGATTACTGATCTCATTTAGTAAAAGAGATTGAGAAGGGGCTGACTCCAAATCCAGTGCTCTAGATTTTGCTCTACTCTGATGTTCAATAAATTTCAACAATTAGTTGATTAAAGATTTATGTCATTTAGGTGGCAGTAGGAGCTTATGAGGATTATTGAATTGTTTCAAAACAGTTAATTAACAGATAATAAAACTGAGCTTCAAAAAGGATAAGTAATTTGTTTATATTTATCACATAACTAGTTTATGGCAGGAATAGAAATAAAGGCCTATGACCTGAATTCTCAGTCCATTTTTTTCCATAATACTACCAAAGCTCTGTTGAAAAAAGTACATGAAGGATAGCCAGATGGTACAGTGGATAAAACACTGGTCCTAGAATCAGAAAGACCTGAATTCAAATTTGACCTCAGACTATTAACACTTTCTAGCTGTGACCCTGAGCAAGTAACTTAACCCCAATTGCCTGAATTGGGGTTAAAAAAAAAGTACATGAGATATAAAGGGTTATTTTACAAAAAAAAAAAATTAGAAGAACACAGAACATATTATTTATTAGCCTTATGTATAGATGAACAATTTATGAATAAATGAGAGAGATCAAAGTTAGGTGTAAAATGGATAATTTCAATTATATGAAATGCAAAAGAGGTTTGTACAAAATAAAACAAATGTAGCCAAGATCAAAAGGAAAGCACAAAATTGGGGAATTTTATTAATAGTTTATCAGATAAAGATCTCATATCTAAAATTTCTAAATAATTTTGTTACATCTATAAAGATATAAATCATCCCTCATTTTGGAGAGCAATTTCAGAATTATAGCCAAAGAGTTGTTAAACTACCTATACCCTTTGACCCAGCAATACCACTACTTGGTTTATTTCTGAAAGGGAAAAGTAAAAGAACCTAGATATCTGTTCTAAGATGTTTATGGCAGCTCGGTTTGTGGTAGCTAAAAACTGAAAATTGCAGAGATGTCCATTAATTGGGAAATGACAACAAATTGTGCTGGAATATTATTGCACTATAAGAAAAGTTGAGCTCAATGATTTTAGAAAAATATGGAAGAACTTGCACAAAATAAGGAAGAAAGAAATGAACAATAGCAAAAGAACATTGTATATAGTAAGAGATATTGTTTTATGTATGTATGATAATATATTGTATATTTGAAAGTTGTATATAGTAGATTTTCAGTGTCATGTACAATTATATTTTTATTGTGCTATGCTATGGAAATGCTTGATTTATTTCACAAATCAAAAACAAAATAAAAATTTTTTAAAGCGCTATAGGTATATTTTTGTTATCACAAATAACATCAACAGAAATCCCAAATCTATATCTAAGGGCAGAACATTTAGTAGATTTTGAAGAAAACTTCTTAAAATCTAATAATAATTCATTTTTTTAAAACTAGGGCTATCTCTAGGCAGAATATAAACTAGATATACATAGAAGTTTCCTTTACCTTTTGGGAAACATGTGTTAAAGAAAGAAGAATTAAGAAAGAGTTGAAGAAATGAGCTCAATGGACTTTACATAACAAACCCATTATTTCTGATTCTACTCTTCTCTCAGCTTTTTATCCCATAAAGAAAGTCATTATAGCTTTAAATATATAGACATAGACAAACATACACATGCATTCTGGAGAAGAATTGTGGACTTAGGTTCAACTCGGAGTAACTGTATTATCTTGGATGATGACTTAACCTCTCTGACATCAGTACCTTCATTTGTAAAATAAGAAAGTTGAATTAGCTGGACTTCTAAAGTACCTTTAAATTTTAAATTTATTCTCTTATCATGCTATTGTATGTGATTCTATGTTTCCATATGGATATCCACATGCACACATAAGTGCAAAACTATTATACATGCATAAGTGTGTGTGAACATTTATGTATGCACATGTATACGTTTATGCAAACACATATCCAATCATATATAGAAAAATATACATAGAGATGATCTCCTAAAATTACTTGTATCTAATATCTATAGGAATATGTAGATTTAGACAAAGAATGCCTACATAGACATGGTATAATCGGTTCCCCTAAAAGAATGTGACATGCTTGGGAAAAGAGATTGTTTTACTTTTGTCTTTGTATTCCCAGATTCCTTAATTTTAATTTGCTGTTCACTTTAGCTGTTGGAAATGCAATCTACAGCTTCAATTAATTAAGAGAAAAGTTGAAAAGCAGACTTTAGACTGCTTATTAGTGTGGTATACAGTAGGCATTAATAAATGTGTTGCTTCAGTAATGACTAGACCCCCTTGCCTGAATTGGAACTTTTTAAAATAGGTGACTAGTGACTAATGATACAAGAGGATCTGAAGTTGGATTCTTTTTCCCCTGGTCCCATTTATGAGACCCTAGATCAAGATGGCAAATAGTGATAAACACATTTTATCAATCAAAATATGGACTTTTGCTCAAAAATCAATAGTCCCAATTTTATAAGAAGACAGAATATAGTCACAGAATCTTTCAAAACATGATATAGGAATATCTTGTATAAGACCTTTCCTGATCTCCCCAAATGTTAGCTACTTCCCTCCTCTCTCTCTCTCTCTGTCTCTCTCTCTCTATCTCTTTCTATCTCTCTTTCTGTCTCTCTCTGTCAAAACTATCCTGTATATTCAGGATATCCTTACTATCTGAGGAACCAAAAAAAAAAAAAAAAAAAAAAAAAACTTCCTAAAATAAGAATTAAAACAGTATTATAAGAAGATATCCTTTAAAATGAATTCAAAAAATGAAAACCTATTATCTTATGTTGTAATTACCATTATGCTCTAATTACAGAATAAACAAAGAAAATTTAGTGCTGATAGGCATAAACTGTGTGATTGTATGATATGATAGCCTACATTTCATGTCCATCTCCTGTAACAATTATGAAGAGTCATTGTTGAAAAGCAATCATTGAGGGCTCCATCACCTTTCTCCAGGACTTCTCTCATGCTTTGATATTCAAATCATTCTCTTTTGAAGTACCTACCAACAGTCAGCAAGAATTTGACCAACAAATAATGACACATGAAAGAAGATAGGGTGAATGATAGCATTAAATGGGAAAGTATATTGAGAGGGGACTAATTTTATGAGTAAGTTCATTAATACACATTACCATGTTAGGATGCCATTTGCCCTAATGCAATCTCATTGCCTTTCAATTTAATTCAATTGAAATCATTTATTAAGCAATTGTCTTGTGCCAGGAACTGTCTAAGCCCTGGGGATACAAATAAAAAAAAAAAAAAAGAAAGAAAGATAATTTCTCCCCTTTAGGAACTTACAATCTAATGGGGTAGAGAGCAAACAAAAGGGAGAAAACTACCACACTTTTCTCATTTTTAAAATGAGAATAAGAGAGAGAATGAAATTACATTTAGATATTTAGACAATTAATTTAAAAAGGGCCCTGAAATGTGAAAAACAAGCAAACATGATGGATCTGATAAAATTTATGGATTAAAAAGTTAGTCTTCCCTCTGACACACAATCAATGAAGGGGTACAATATTCTATTGAGTCAAAACCAATTAGAGCTACTGATGGAAAATGAAGCATTACCTGAAAAGTTCATACCTAAGCCTTCTATAAAGGAAGGCTTTGGGAGGAACTTAGTGCTCTACCCTCCACAACAACTTTAAATCCTATACAATCTAATTGCCTTCAGGGAGGTGTAGATGCAGAGGAGGGAGAGCTGAGCCTGAAGTTAAGAAGATCAAGCTTCAAGTCAGACCTCTGACATAGATCAAATGTAACATCCTGGGCATGTCACTGTACTTCTCAATGCCCTGAGCAAATAGCTGATATGGTAAATTACAAAATCATTTCAGATCTACACAATAACAAAGGGAGTTTCAGGATCAAAAAACCCTGACAGCAATAAAATCAGAAGTCCAGACCAAAACAAAATGAAGCCTTATAACTGAGAGGCCGTGTCTCTGTTGTATTCTCTGCAGCATGTGTAAACTCCTTTTTCATTTTTGTATTGACCATCCCCATCACCTAGGAGAGTATCACGTCCATGATAGATGCTGACTTTTTTTTTTTTTTTTTTTTTTTTGCTGAGGCAATTGGAGTTAAGTGATTTGCCCAGGGTCACACAGCTAGTAAGTATTAATGCTGAATCTTATAGAAGCCTAAAGATCTATTTGGAACATCTAGTCCAGTTCTCTCTATAGGTAAAGAAGCCAAGGGAACTAATTTACATAAGGTCACAAGACTCAGTGACAAAGTTTGGGTAAAAACTTGAGTCTTCTGACTTCCATACCATTAACTTTCCATTTTGCCAATGTGCTTCCATGGATGATTTAAAAGATGCTGATAGAGTTTTCCTTAACTTAAAGTATGTCCTATACCCCACAACCTGTCATGTACTCTTTTTTTATTAAAGCTTTTTATTTTCAAATTACGTGCATGCATAATTTTTCAACACTGATCCTTGCATAGTCTTGTGTTCCAAATTTTCCCTTCCTTCCCCCTACCCCCTCCCCTAAATGGCAAGTAATTCAATATATGTTATACATGTTAAAAATTTGTTAAATCCAATATATGTAAATATATCTGCACAATTATTTTACTGCACAAGAAAGATCAGATCTAAAATGAAAAAAAAAAGAATAAGAAAACAAAATGCAAATGAACAATAATAAAAAAAAAAGTGAGAATATTTTGTTATGATTCACACTCAGTTCCCGCAGTCCTTTCTCTGGGTGTAGATGGTTCTCTTCATCACAAAATCATTGAAAGTGTCATGTAGTCTTATCAACTCACCTCTTAAGAAATAATTTAACAGATTACCAAGAAGGGGAAAAGATACTAGACCTGTGAAACAAACAGGATAGGTGCATAAAAGGAAGTGGTGAGAGCACCAGGAAGGAAAGGGTCAGCAAAAGGGAATGATGAAGACTATCTTAACCTAATCCCTAAATTTGCCTCCGACTGGCCGTACTGACTCCTGTCAGCCCAGCTATTCCACTTCCCAGTGGCAGCTACCTGTGGCACCTTTGGACCGTTTGGGAAACCTCAGAGAACTTCCCTGACAACCAGGATCCTGTTTTATAGAGGAGGGAGGCTGAGGTATAGCAAAGAAAAATGATTCACTGAAATGTCAGCCATTTAGGCTATGTCTACACACACAAAGCAGTTTTACTAATTGAAGCTTTAAATGCTTGATTAAAACAAGAAGATTGAGGAGAGGAGGAGGTGTCTTTATGACATCGTAATTGGTTTGATGAGCTTGATTCTTTTGTCCCTGATGTGGTGGCTGAAGTCCCCAAACCCTGCTCTAACTAGGAGCGTTCTCACATAGGTGATTTCAGGGGGAAGTGGTGTAATGATGCCTAATTAATATTTTCTTCTTAGTAGAGCATGTTTTATTTTTTCCCCTTCCAAAAATCAGGTTATAATTATAATGGAAGCATGCCTTGTTCCAATTAGTACACAGGTCTATGTTACCTGCTATGCTCATCCTGAGAAGCAAATGCTTCCAAAAGGCAACTCAACCTGCTAATTATCTACAAATAAATTACTTTGTTCCTCTCTTCTTCTTTGCATCATGCCAGATCTCCTGCACCCTGTTATTTCAGGATATTGTCCTGACATGCTATGACATAGCATAATACATAGCTCAATGAATATAGACACAACTGTACAGCCCTTAACCAGAGGTAACACACACACAATTCCAAACTGTGGGCTCTTGTAATTAATTCAGGGAGCAAAACTGCTTCGGGCAAGGTTCTGACATATATTTATTAACCATCAGCATGCATAGTCTCTTAACCATTAGAAATATACACTGAACCCTCAAGAGCAAGAGAGCTTTCTGAACTGGACCTTACCTTGTGACAGAAGGCGAACTAGCTGTGGGACCCTATCACTTCCCTCAACGAACCTGAGCTGTTTAATAGGAAGATGAGGATGTTAGACTAAGTATTCTCTAAGGTCCCTTCCAATTCTAACAGTCTATGACTATGATTCTAGGGCATGTTCACATATACACACACATGCATGGACATACATAGACATTTCATCTCTCAGTTCCAGACATTTTCTCTAGGTATCCCCATATCTGTAAAATTCTCACCTGTATCCTGACCCCTGACCTCCTTGGCTTTCTTTAAGTCCCAATTAAAAGCCCACTTTCTACAGAAAGCCCCAATCTTTCTTAATTGCAATGTTTTCTTTTAATTATTTCCCATTTATCCTGCACACAGCTTGCTTTTCATATATTTGTTTGCATATCATCTCCCCCATTAGATTGTAAGCCCCTTGAAAACAGGGATGGATTTTTGTTTCCCCAATACTTAACACAGTGTATGGCAAGGTGGCAGAAAGTAGGAGCTTAATAATTGTTTATTGAATGGAATAAGGACATGTTTAAATTCATTAAATAACCATTAAAAAATCATTAAATTCATTCAAATAATAGGTAATCTATTTTCCTAAGATGCAAGTTGAATTCTATTAAGTAACCATATTCAAAATAGTTGGTTGTTTGACTATGATGTGTTTTCCCCAGGACAATTTCATATATGTAAAGATTGCTTAGGGGCTTAAATGATTTCTCCACCTAGATAGCTCTCCAAGGATCAAGAAAGTGAATTGATCCCAAATCTTATTTATTCTCTCTAAAGACATCCCTATGGCCCTGGTAAAAAGCAAAGATTTAAAAGTGTTAGAAAATATCAAAGTACTGTTTCTTTTTTGAAATAAGTTTTATTGATCATTTTCTTATTGATCATTTGGATCCACTTCCCAATGAATCCCTCTCTTCTACTCCTCCCAGAGAGCTATTTCATATAATATTAAAATTTCTGAAAGATGGGAAATAATAAATTCACAAAATTACCAATAGCTCTAAAAAATTTGACATCTGTAACATCCCACATTCAGAGTCCTACAGACCTCTGCAGAGAAGGGATGAAGGAGCCTTTATGTATCTTAAATTTCATAGCATTCAGTTTCAATTGCTTCATTATTCTTCCCTTTTATATTGTGTATGTTCTTGGTTCTGCTTACTTTACTTTGTACTAATTCTTATGTCTTCCCACGCTTCTTTGTCTGTGTCCTACTCGTTTATACCACAGAAATATTCCAGTACATTCATGCACTATAACTTGCTTAGTTAGTCCTCAACAAATGGAATCTACTTTGTCTCCAGCTCTTTGCTACCACAAAAAGGATTGTCATTTATACTTTGGTGCATTTATACTTTGGGGGGAAATTTCTTTTTATTCTTGACCTCAATGGTACATATACCTAGAAGCAAAAAATCTTTATAGTAGGTTTGGGGGCAGACCAATTCCTCCATACCGAGAAAGTGGAGAATACCAAAGCATAACTATTTGACTCTGTGAAGTATAAACCATATAGACAGCTATTGTCTTCTTTCCCTTCTGGAGGGTATTGAGAGACTTTTAGAGGAATAGTGTTCTTGGGTGCAAGTTTTGAACTAAGGCAGGCTTCAGATAACAAGCCTTAGATAACAGTTCACTAGAGTATTCAAATCATGAACAGTTAGTTTGGAGTGAAGGTTTTAGGTCAGTTGTTGAGCAAAGATCTGAATGGAAGCTCAAAGAGGGGCTTAGACAGATCTTTTGCAACATTAGGATAGAGAATGTGGAGATGAGATGTGGAAGCCCAAGAGATTGTTTCTGACTCCTATGTACTATAATCTATGGACACTACAACTGTGGTGAGAAAGTCACCAGATTATGAAATATAGTCTTCCTTATCACTCCATCCTGTTTGCCTGAAGGAGGCAGAAACTGTTTCCAAAGTTTATTCTATCCTGTAAGGTTACCTTTTAAAATTTATATTTTGGTATTTTTTCCTGACAGAAAAAAATCTGATTATTTTAACTGCCATTATTAACCTGTGTGTGACAAAGGAATGAACTAGGGAATGGTTCTTTTACTGAAAAGAGAAAGAATTCTGAGCAACCTATCCAAAATAGTTAGGATTTTTCATCCTCAATAAGTAATTAAGACAATTAAGATATAATCTTTTTTATTTAATAATTTTTTCACAAAATTCCCAAAGTGTAGAATGGAACAATCTGATTTGGTTTTGTTTTTATTTATTTTCTTCTCTCTTTCCTTGGGCTAAAAATAAGTCAAAATGTCATTTTACTATCTGTAATCAAGCGAGGCTATTACTCCATACTGCCCATCTTGTTACTTTCTCCTTACTCATGCCTTGTGAGGCAAGGACAACTAGAAAATAAATCCAGTCTAAAAGGAGTAAAAGGAGTCATTGAAAAAGAGCCACTGCCCATATATCTAATGGTGGGGGCCAGAAGAGGGAGTAAGTGCCTCTTTTTTTATTCCCCTTGCTTTCTACCTTTAAACTTATACTCAGTGGCAGGAAAAGCTACATACTAATCATTTTTAAATGCCATTAATATATTAAACTGTGGAAATTTCCCCATATTGATCATTTTAAAAAGTTATCACTATTCTAAAAAGCATCCAGGATCATAGATCAATCCACATAATACTTAGCAGTGCCAGAATTTAAGCCCAATTCCTATGACTCTAAATTAAATATTTTTTCCTATTCTATGAAGTTGTTCCTATTCTAGTTTGGATAAGACCCATGATTTTCTTGCTAGAAACTCTTAGTAAAGGAACTTCCCCTACCAAATTTGAGCAGTACCAGCTCTGTAATTTATAATCTTAGAACTATAGTCTTAGAGGGGTTAAATAATCTGAGCTAAATTAAAATGATACCCCAGAATGTTTAACAAAATAATTTAAAATACAATATAACATAAATAATATTAATTTGTAGTTTTCTAATTTAACATGTTATCCTCAAGGTTCTGTCCCTATTTGAATTTGATACCACATCTTTTAGAGTTACCTGGGTCACTGAGAGTTTCTATGCCTTAATAAAGATTACATAGTCAATGCATATCAGAAGTGGAACTTGAACCCACTTCTTCCTGACTCATAGGTGACTTTCTAGTCATTTTGTTAAACTGACTCTGTGTATGTATTTGATGTCACATTGCAGAGGCATAGACATGTGACAAATAGGTGATCAGAAAATGGCATGATTCCTGTCTTTGAAGAAATGAAAATAAATTAAGGCAAGATTTCTGGAGTCTCTATGTTTGGGAACTCTAGTAGATTTACCTTTGTAATAATTGATGTCACCCTCAAGCAGTTGCTAATAATCATATGCTCCTTATCACCTCCAAGATCAGATGTAAAAACTTCTTTTTTTTGTATTAAAAGTCCTTTCTAATGCTGTCCTCCTACCTTTCCAGTATTCTTATATTTTACATTCTTCACATACTTTTAAATCCAGTGACATTGACTTCCTTGATGTTCCTGAAGCAAAATGCTTCATCTATTGGCTCTAGGCGTTTTCACTGGATGCCTTCCATACCTAAAATGCTTGCCCTATTCTTCTCCATTATTTGATTTCCCCAACTTCCTTCAAGTCTCAATTAAAATCCCACCTTTTACAAGACACCTTTTCCAACCCCCCTTAATTCTAATGCCTACCGTCTGTTAATCAATTCCTGTTTATCCTCTAGTTTGCTTGTACATAATTGTATACATGTTGTCTTCTCCATCTGACTGAGAGCTTCCCAATATTTTATATTCTTAGCATCTAGCGCATTTCCTCACACAGAGTTGTTTTTGTTGTTCAATTGGTTCGGTCGTGTATAACTCTTCGTGACCCCATTTGACATTTTCTTACCAAAATACTTAAATTATTTGCCATTTCCTATTCCAGCTCATTTTACAGATGAGCAAACCGAGGCAGAGTGAAGTGACTTGCCCAGGATTCCATAGCTAGAAAGTGTCTGGGGCCAGATTTGAACCCAGGAAAAAGAGTCTCCCCGATTCCAAGCCCAGCACTCTATCCACACATGTCCTCACACCTAGTAGACACTTAATAAACATTTGTTGCTAGTTGACTGACAGGGGAACCAAGATAAAGACACAGTAATAGCTAAATAGCACTATAAGGCAGTATATTATGAAAAGTGCCAAATGAGTGTCAGGGACAAAAATATGTGGAATACTTACTGCATCTGAAGTCAGAGGACATGTGTTCCAATGCTCACTCTGATATTTCCTATATAAGTGACTCTGAACAATTGCTTAGCTTTTCTAAATCTCAATGTATTTCAATCACTTTTTTAAATTCAAAAGACTCCTATTCAATTATATCTCAGACTTTCTGAGTGACCTTGGAGACATTTATAAACCTCTCAGAGTTTTGGTTTCCGCATTTGTAAATTGAGGTTAGTAATACCTGCTCTAACTATTGTGAAGAAAGTACTTTGAAAATGTTAAACTGTTGTGTAATGTAAATTGTTGTCATTGTCATGGCTGATGCTAAAATCAGTAGATTAGATAGATTAGATGACTTCTAAGGTCTCTTTTTAGCTCCTGTAAACTCAAGCATCTGCAATAAGCTTGTGACAACTAAGAAAAACTTAATGGATATTTTGAAATAAGCAAGAGCCATTAACTAGGATGGGAGCACTACAGCTTTGCTTCAGGGTGCTGAAATTTAGAGGGTATTAACAATGTTGATGATAATTCAACAGCAGGAACAACTGAGATTTACAACTATCTAGCATGGAAAACCTGGTGGTGATGCTTGGTATTTGTTGTCTTTTATTCTTGAACACCAAAATAATGTCATTATTTTAGAGTCACGTCAAAATCAGCCACCAGCCGGAGTGGATCAGATCAATATGAGCTTGGGTTATACTCTAACACAGGTCAGGTACAAATAATGCATATAAACATTTGGGGTGGAGTCTCTAAATTTGCACATCTCATATTTTTTTTTAAGTTACTTCAATTCTGTTTTGCAGAGCACAAAACTTTCTCTGATGAGGACATGTCATTCTGGGTGGTCCTTTACTAGTGTCTCCAATGTCATACAATCAATTTCACAGTTTTTAAAAGAAATCTTGAGCGTGTTCTTGTATTGCTTTTTCTGACCACCATGTGACTGTTTGTTCTGTGTGAGTTCTCCATAAACAGTATTTTAAGCAAGTCTACATTTGGCAAGAAAAACAACTTAAAATAGGAAGCAACCAATTAATCAATTAATAAATGTTTGTTAAATACCTACTATGTGCCAGATACTATGCTAGGGAAAGCACTAGATTTAAGAGGGATTAGGGAAGACCCATTTACCTTCCCAGATGTAATAGACAGTCCTTACTTAGTCCAGTCCCCAGTTAGTTTAGGTTCAATATTGGAATGAAATTTCTGAGTCACTCGGAAGTTAACAAAAAAAGATTGATTTGGCCATAATATATAAAGGATATTTTAAAACAATACTAAAAGCACTTATTTTAGGTAATACAGTCTCCTTTGTTCAAAAACATTTCTAATCAGTGCAACAAGGTGGATGCAATCTTAGGATGTGCACCAAGTCTAAAGGCATCAATTCAACTCTATGTGGGAAGATCTTTTAATGCCCTCAGGTAAACAGGAATCCATGCAAATAGCTTGAGTCTTATGCTTCTGGGACATCGAGTCTTTAGAACAGCATTCTTGCCTTTTGAAGGAGGAACCAGCCTAAATTGTGTGATTTTCTCTGCTCTTAGAGCCCTAGAGCCTGGAGTCTCTCCCTACCTTTGTGTTTCAGTCTGCATTCTCTCCCTGATCTACCCAGTTCAATACATCTTGCCTCTAGTGACAGAAATACTAGTAGCAGGCCCTAAAATTGGGTCCTAAAAGAATGCATATGATTTTAAAGAGTAGTCAAGATGGTTTTCATTCCTAGTCTATAAATGCCATTGATTGCTTGTTGAGTGCAAGTTTCCACATTGCTGCCATGAGATTTTCAAATTCCAGTTGGACACAATCACTTTACTTTTTTGAACAATCACTTAGATCCCAGACAATTCACCACTTGCTTTCAAAATAACTCAGATACCCTAGTTTTGTCCTTGTCTTTCATCAGATAAGCTTGAGATGCCTGGAAATGTCATCACTTCTTTGCTTCTAGCCTGAACACCATGAAAACTAGTTGATATACCCTTAAGAATAGTATAAAGCATGTATGTGCAAAAAATGTTTGTGGCAGCCCTGTTTGTAGTGGCCAGAAACTGGAAACTGAGTGGATGCTTATCAGTTGGAGAATGGCTGAATAAATTGTGGTATATGAATGTTATGGAATATTCTGTAAGAAATGATCAGCAGCAAGATTTCAGAAAGGCCTGGAAAATTTTACATGAACTCTTTTTATGTTCATGGATGTGCATTATCTACTTCAACAATAATACTATATGATCATCAATTCTGATGGACCTGGCCATCTTCAGCAATGAAATGAACCAAATCAGTTCTAATGGAGCAATAATGAACTGAACCAGCTACACCCAGTGAAAGAACTCTGGGAGATGACTATGAACCATTACATAGGATTCCCAATCTCTCTATTTTTGTCCACCTGCATTTTTGATTTCCTTCACAGGCTAATTGTACACGATTTCAAAGTCCAATTCTTTTTATACAGCAAAATAACTGTTAGGACATGTATACTTATATTGTATTTAATTTATACTTTAACATATTTAACATGTATTGGTCAACCTGACATCTGGGGGAGGAGGTAGGGGGAAGGAGGGGAAAAATTGGAAGAAAAGGTTTGGCAATTGTCAATGCTGTAAAATTACCCATGCATATAACTTGTAAATAAAAAGCTATAATAGAAGGAAAAAAATATATCATAGTTATCATAAAAAAGAAGAAAAAACAAAAAAAATAGTATAAATCAGTCAGTAGGTTGAAAAATAGAAACCCTGGGTTTTTTTTTCTCATCTCTACCTCAATTGGTCAGATGACTTTGGTCAAGTTAAATTAACTCTCCACAGCCAAGGCTCAGTCTCTAAAAGGGGGAGAAATAAAGCTTTCTTGCTTCTACTAAAGGGTATTGCAAGAGTTAATATCTTCATAGTATTTTGAGTTCATCAGAAGAAAGCCTGTGTGAAGAAGTATAAATAATTTTTACGCTCCCCTCTCCTTTATTTCATTGGTCAATATGTAAGGGAGAGAGGAGGAAGAAAGGAAGGAGGGAGGAGTTATCCACAGCTGCTCTCTCTGAATCAAAGGGTAAGATCCCAGTGAGTTTCTCCAGTTCAGGAGCCTCGTCCCAAGCTCTATGAACTCATTGACAATCAGCCACTCCGCTCCGTTTCCTTTAACCTGGTACTCCAGGCAATAACTTTGCAATTCTCTGACTTCACAATATGTTCTTTGTCCTAGGACTGTTCCCATTTTGCAACCACTATGGATCTATGTACAGGCCTGTAGGGTTTGTCAAATAGTTAATGAGGGGGAAATTTGGCATGCTTTTCCCATGTACAGATTCTACAGTCAAGTCCCAACAAGAACACATTCTATCCCTTTCCTACCCCAAAATGCCAAAGTGTCACTACCAGCAATGAAACCTGTTTTCCCAGCAAGCTGCAATACTACCTGGGAGGTATGAGCACATGGGGAGCAGGGTTTTGTTTAGAATTTGTGCGTTTATTTTTCCCAGGTATATTGTTTTTTGCAGAGGCCTAGAGTTCAGCTTGACTTTTATAACAACAAGCAGGGCATGCAATTCATATTAAGCCTTTAATATGGTATGAATGAAGGAGCTATTAGTCTAAAGAGCTCTAATTGCCCCCAAGAAAAACATCCATCACCAGCTTTTACATTTTTACCTGAGTCTCTGCAAGGTGTCATCTCTCTAGTGCACAGATGATGAGAGATTCCATTGGATGTTGCCAAGTACTGAACTCGTTAGAATTTAGAAGGGCATTTTCTAAGCATTACAAATTACCTAGCCTAGCATCTCAATTTTATCTACGCAATGAGGTTTAATTAAATTTGTCAAGTTTTGATCTTTTATCCCCAGATATGAGGCTGACAGCGATTGTTGCCATAAATAATGTAGATTCAGAATGCTTCTCAGCATACTCAAGACAGCTGTTGTTTTCTATTATTGTTTTTTTTTTTTTTAATGTCATTCCCAAGATATCCTGCCCATCTTCTTCTCCCTTTTCTAATCTGGGAAGGGAGTTGTTTAGAGACATCAGCCCAACTGACACTAATGCGGCTTGATGGACAGCTCCCACAGGACAAAAGGAGTACCTATGGCTTCCTCAAAGTAAGACATCTGTGGCCACCCTCAGGGAGGATTGCCACTAAATTTTAAATATTTTATTATACAAGGCTGGGATATGAAATATTTGACTAATATCTTCTCAAAATAAATAATTTTTTAAAAAATTTAACCCTGCAGGGAGAAAAAAAAAAATTAGTGATTGCCTTATTTGAAATGATTATGTCTAAGCAGTAGGATCTTCTCTCTGCACCTTCCTGGTTCTTTATTCTTGCTCTACCAGTGTATTTTTTCCAGCAGCTTACTGGGCCAAAAATATAGATTTCCCATTTGGGCTGGCATTAGCTTTTCTTAGCCCTGACCTAGCTCAGCTGGCTCCTGGCATAATGCATTCTAGGGGTCAAGCATGTGAAGGCTATAGCACATTCCAGCTAAGACAGAGCTCAGATCCACCCTCCTTGGTGACACGGATTGCTGCCACTTTCCCTCAGGGAAAACCTGAACTTCGGATTAACTTATTTGCTTAGAGCTGCTTTCATTGTCCTGTGGTTTTGTTTTTGTTTTTTTGTTTTGTTTTTGTTTTGTTTTTTGCAGGATTCGTGCCCATGTAACCAAGAGGAAAAAAAAGTTAAAATAACAGAGCTAATATATCTGGAACTAGATGTAAAAGATGACCAATCTCTTTGTTTCACAGGCATGTAAACTAAGCCAAATAAAAGAAGCGAATTGGCTTCCTTTATATAACTAGTCAGTGACAAAGCTGAAACTGGAAATCATCTGATGTTCAAGCAATCGTTTATTTTCTTTCTTTTTTTCTTATAGCTCCTCTTTTTAAAAAAGGAAAAGAAGATGGATGCTTTTTTTTTCCATCCAGAGCATTTCTAATGCATTTTCAAGTGGCCTTTCCATTCTTTCTCAAGAAGGACATAGAGAACAGGTTCTTGCCAAGAAAGTTCTTTTTTTATAACCAATGCAACTGACCCAGAGTGAGAGAGGAAAAGTTTATGTGTCATTTGGCTCTATTCCCCTCATTCTAGTCTCTGTCGTTCTTTACTTCATAAAACCTCATAAGGCACCCATGTATGTCCTCCAGTGAATATGAGTGAACACTTGTAAGAAAATGGAAATTCTGTGATCAAAATGAGAAGACATATAGAATATCTATACAATGATATTTGAGTGATACATGACCTCATTGTGGATACACCCCACAATAGCTTCAATGAACCCATTCCTACTTCCTTATTCTATACATTTTTATCCATATCTTTGCATAAATCTTTCATAGGACACATGTTGATTTTATAAAAGTTTTCCTTTGATTTTTTTAATATTTAGTGCATCCCAGAGTTCTAGTTCAATAACTACCATTCTCCACCATCTTTCATTCTGTCTACATAGGTTTCTTATTTCATTTTCCAATTATAGATGTCCTTGATGTTATATTTTTATGAAAATCATCAAGGCGGTTTATTTCAGGCAGTCAACAAACATTTATTGGATGCCTACTATAAGTAAGTTACCTATTTATAACTACTGTTCATCTTTCTATTCACCTTTGAATTACTGGCAATTTTGAGTCTACTAAAATTAGATCACAAAGTTCCTTGAATCACATCTCCATATTAAATGTTCAGGAAAATATAGGTATTCAGAAGATAAGCTATTGTGTCAAAAAATAATTTTGTATGGTTAAAACCTCTTCGACTTAGACTAGTTAAATTTGTTGTCCATATAATCTCAAAAGGGAAATATGGAACTTTGATTTCTTTTCTGGATGTTCAATAAGACATGTCTTTTTTAAAATAATAACTATAGATTTGAGAGTCTTTGTATTGTTTCAAAGTTTAGTTAGCACAGCGTCATTTGTGATCAGAAGTATTTCTAAAAATTCCTACTTCTAACCAAAGTAGTATATATTTTATGACACTGACATTTTCCTATTTTCTATCTTTTTTGAAACTGATATTTAGCAGATTATTAAGTAAAGTTAATCCAAGGGTTCCAACTGCCATCAAATTTTGTACATTTGAAAATATTTGTAATATACATTTTGTTTTTTAAGTCTTTGAGGCTACAAAATTTTTTTCTAACACAGTGATTTTTTTAATCAACAAAAGGCAGATATAGATGCTCATATATTCTCTGTACCTAGGCAGCTAAGTGGAACAATACCTGGGCTTAGAATCAGGAAGATCAAATTTCAAATCCATCTTCAGGAATTAACTAGCTGTGTGACTCTGGGCAAACCATGTAATAACTGCCTGCCTCAGTTTCCTCAAGTATAAAATGGGGTTTAAAAAAGGACCTATTTTCCAGTTTTTTTGTGAGAATTCAGTGAGATAATATTTGTAAAGTGCCTTGTACAGTATCTAGCACTTAGTAAGTGTTTAATAATACTTGTTCCTTTACTCCCTCTATATCTTTAAGTTAATTTGTCTTATGCTAAAGATATATTCTGCAATAAAAAACTAACTGCAAAAGATACCTCGCCCTCTCCTTCTCATGTTTTCATCAAGGAAGAGCTTAGATTCAGAGCTTACACTCCCAACTTGCCCTCAGATAAGCAAAGGACGTTCTCAGAGCATTTCTGCTACTCCCCTTGGGGTACTAGAGAAAAAAAGTCTGGGTTCAAATAATGTTACTTATGAGCCCCCAGCTGATCTACTTTTTCCAAAATAAATCAATTACTTAACATCTCCCTAGTACCAATTAATTAACATCTATTAATTTTATGGAGGAATATTTACTGAGAAGGCATAACAAGAATCAAAATAGAAAAACATTCACGACTCTGTGAGCAAACAGGGGTACATTCTTCCTTCTACAAAATTATTCAACCCCTGGGGAAAGTACACTTAAAGTAATTGCTATATAATCCCTCCTCTCTTCCCATGGTGGATGATATTAAGGCAAAAGACTCTATTTCCTGGTTTATTGGGATCTTTTCTCTCTTCTTGGAGTCCCCATAAAATTCACTTCTGAATGTTCCAGATCAATTCCTTAGTGGACTGGATCATTGAAGTTATTTGTCAGATCTAGTACCTTATTAAACTCAGCCACTGCTTTTACTGGCTCTGATTTTTAAAGGGAAATTTGTTGATTCTTCTAGCCGATCTATTTCATCTTAGATATTCATTCATAAAAAATCAGGAAAGAACATAATAAAAGTGATAAAAGACATAGAAGCTCCATATGTTCATAGCCACATAGTGGCCAGATGAAGAGATAAGGCAAGTGAGACAGGTCACTCCCAAGACTTCATTGGTCACCCCAAAGATTCATAGTCATTCTTGCTTCGTGCCATTAGAAAAGATAGTTCATCCATTCAAACTTTTTTTTATTCATACTCACTTCTGCCTCAGCAGTCAATTGAAAATAAAAAGATATTGACATGTTCTGAAGCACAGAGGGAAATGGTACTTCTATTATATATTTCCAAAAATAAGATTTCCAAACCTCTCTATGGATTGGCAGCAGGCAGCATAATATTGTATATGCTATAAAGGCTGAGGCTTCCTTGATTAATGCTCTCACTAAACATATACAGATCACTCTCATCAAAGATTTTATGGAAATGAAGAAGGAAATATATATAAGAGTACATATTGCGGTCTCCTTGGTCATCTTTTTCTTTATTGACTTTTTTTGTAAAAGTAACATCTATGATTTTTTTCCTATTCTTTCTAATCTTCTTTGAGATCTTGAAAATTAATCCTTGAATGCCTTTAATTTCACCTCTTGCACAGATGTCTTTTATAAATATATAGTCATATTCAGTCATTTTTCCTTTTTTCATTTTTCTGTGTTTTTAACACTTACTTCCAAAATAGATTAAGGACAGAATTGATAAAGCCCAAATGCTATAGTTTTGTTCTTTGTTGATAGATTACTACAAAATTAGCAAAATTTCATTTTTTCATTCTACAACTAGTTTTATTCTTTCTAATTTTATCTCTAAGTGCTCTCAAGATAATTTAAGTAGGTTTCACTTCAATATATTTTTATTTATTTATTTATAATATGTATGGTAGTAGACATAGGTATATAAAATAAAATATAAGTGGAGATAAGGGTATTCTCCACATAAATGACTACTTAAATACAACTATACCTAGCTTCATGACTCATATAAAATGACCTCTGCATTAATGTTGTCAGGAATTATTCAACTACAGTGCCTACAAGTGTTAGTTAATAGATAGATGACCCAAGTCAGAATAATTCCTTAATTAGGCTTTCATTTCCAACATTTTGTTATTTGAAGAGAATATCTTGCAATGAAAATTAGTATCAAAGGTGTCCTAGTTCAGTCTTATTTTCATTTAAAGCTAACTGCTGAGTTCTCTAGATCATACATTCAACCACTAACCAGCTTCCATTTATGGAATAGGCAAGCCAGCCAATTGAAATGAGACATCCTGAGGGATAAAGAGAAGGCTACATACAGTAAGCAAGTCAAATCACCTTTGCCATGTCCTGCTTTGCACTAACAAAATCCAGCTGTAAAAGGTAGAAAGAGCAATTCCATTTAAAATCATGGTAGAAGGATAACTAGATGATTCAATGGATAGACTATCTGCCATGTACTCAGGAGGACCTAAGTTTAAATTTAGCCTCGGCCATTTACTAGCTACTTGACCCTGGGCAAGTCAAATAAACAAGACTATTTCCAAAAATATAAATAAATAAATAAAGCAAAATGAAATAAATTTTAAAAAGTAAAATAATTGGAAGCTTATCTGCCAAGACAAACCCAGGAACAATATGAACACAATTATTACAAAACACTTTTCATATAAATAAAAGTCATATCCAAACAACTGGAAAAATGTTAATTGCTCAAGGTTAGAATGAGCCAACTTAATAAAAATGACAACCCTACCTAAATTAATTTACTTATTCATACCATACCAATCAAACTACCAAAAATTATTTTGCAGAGCTAGAAAAAAAAATAGTAACAATTTATCTGGAAGAACAAAAGGCCAAAAATATCAAGGGAATCAATGAAAAAAAATGTGAAGGAAAATAACAGTACCAGACCTCAAATTGTATTACACACAGGCAATCTTCAAAACAATCTGGTATTGGCTAAGAAATAAAATGGTTGGCTAGTGGAATAGATTAGGTACACAATACACAGTAGTAAATTACCATAATAATCTAGTCTTTGAGAAATGCAAAGATCCAAACTTTGAGGACAAACTTTGAGGATCCTATTTGATCAAAATTTCTGGGAAAATTGGAAAGCAGTTTAGCAGAAACTCGGTATAGACCAGCATCTTTTGCAGCATAAAAAGAGAAAAGGTCAAAATAGGAATATGATTTAGAGGCTAAGAAAGTTCTCATAAGCTAATTATGGGACATTGAATAGTTTACCTGTCAGATCTACTGATAAGGGAGGAATTTATGATGAAACAACATACAGAATGAATTTTGAGAAGAAAAATTAATAATTTCAATTACATAAAATTAACAAGTTTGTACACAGATAAGAAAGAAAACAGGAAACTGGAGGGAGATTTTTAACAGTATGTCTCTCTGATAAAGGCTTCATTTTTCAAATATGAAGAACTAAGTAAAATTTATAAAAATAAGAGCTATCCCTTAAATGATAAACTGTGAAAGGATATGAATAACCAGTTTTCGGACAAAGAAATCAAAGCTATCTATAGTCATATAAAAAATGCTCTAAATCCCCATTGTGGGAAGAAATGCAAATTAAAACAGCTCTGAGGCACCACCTCACACCTATCAGATTAGCTAATATGACCAAAAATAAATAAAATAAAAAGTGTTGGAGGGCATATGGGAACCCTGCGACACTAATACACTGTTGGTAGAGTTGAAAACTGATTCAACCATTCCAGAGAGCAATTTGGAACTATACTCAAAAAGACTATACAACTGGCCATACCTTTTGATTCATTGATACCATTACTAGGTCTGTATCTCAAAGAGATTCTTTTTAAAGGACAAGGACTTATATGAAAATAAAATATTTATAGCAATTATTTTTGTGATGGCATAGAATTGAAAATTGAGGGGAGACTCAACAATTGGGGAAAACTAAACAATTCGTGGTATATGATTGTGATGGAATATTATTGTGCTATAAGAAATGGCAAAAAGTATACTTTCAGAAAAAACAGAACTTACATGAACTGACGCTAAGTAAAGTGAGCAAAAAAAGGAGAACATTGTACATACTAACAGCAACATTGTACAATGATCAACTGTGACTGACTTATTTATTTTCAACAGTGCAATGATCCAAAACAATTAAAGTCCTTTAATGGATAAAGTACTATTCCTGGAGTCTAAATTCAACCTCAATACTTACTAGTTGTGTGACTCTAAGCAAGTCATTTAACTCTATATGCCTCAGTTTCCTTATCTGTAAAATTAGCTGAGACAGCAAATGGCAAACCACTCCAGTATCTCTGCCAAGAAAACCTCAAATAAGGTCACAAAGAGTTGAATACAACTGAAAAACTACTGAATAATGACTGAAATGTTCACTACTGTATGACCTTTGACAAGATTTTACTTCCTTAGGTCTCAGCTTCATCATCTATTAAATGAAAGGGATCACACTAAATGCCTTCAGAGGTCCTTTCAAGCTTTAGATATATAATCTTATGATCCTGGCCAAGTTATTAGGTCTCTCTGAGACCCATCTTCCTCATCTATAAAATTAAGGTACTGGTAAGATGAACTCTAAACTCAAAATCTTATGGTTCTGTGTTACCCTTGATAGACACCCTTTTCATTTCTCCATTTTCTCAAGTCAACCATGAAAGTCTTGAAGAAAATTAGACTTTGATCCCTCAGAGAATATCACATATCTGAGATAATAGTACACAAGGGAACCTTTAGTTAAAATAGGAACTGGGTGAGTGGAAGAATAACTCTCCCATAAGTGATGACCAGCAAAAGTATTCATCAAATTCTGAGTCAGAAGGAGAGTGTGAATATGCAAGTATTTTTGAGAGCAAAGGAAGCAACAGCAGATAGAAAGTTGTAAATAATTAAAATCAAGTGGTGCTTCCATCCATTGCCCCAGGCTATCTAGAACATCATCATCATCATCATCATCATCACTCACATTTCTAAAGCATTTTAAGATTTATAAAAACACTTTCTTTTTAAAAAAGAATCCCATGAAATAGCTATTATTTATTATTAATTTTTTTATAGTTAGGACCAGCAAGGTGAATTAACCTGTTCAGGGTTCAACAGTTAAAGCACAGGACTAATGATCTGACCTAGCTCTTTGACCTGTTATTATAGGGCAAATTAATATCGAAGGATTCTGTGAAGCAGAGACTTTCACATTTGCAGTTTGGAGAACCCTCCATCATATGGAAGTCATTATGGCATATTCTAAATGGGAGATAGTAATTCATCTCAAATTACTGATTCCTGCTGACAGGTTGAAAAATATTTATCAAATTTATTAGTAAATAATCTGAAAGATAAAGTAGCATAAGTATAATTGCTTCAGTGAACTTAATGGAAAGTTTCAAGAGCCTATGAATTCCTCCCTCATTCCCTTTTTACTTCTTTTCCTTCATTCCTTTCTTTCTATTGTCTTTCTTTCCTTTTCCCTCTCTTCCTATAAATACACTAGACATATAGATGTATATATACAAATATATAAGTTAAAATAATGCAGATTAGTGGAGGAGGAAGTAGCTACCATCAAGAAAAAATGGAAAAATGATACTTGAACTTAGAACAGTGACATGAAATCAATCTCGAAGGAAATTAGGGATTCAGAGAAAAGATAATAAAAAGGAAGTTGATTTCAGGTATGGAGTGTAGCCATAGGAAGGCATAGAGTTGAGAGACAGAGAGCCATACATGAGCATTTAAAAAGCTGGTTTGGTTAGATAATAGAATGTATGAAGAGGGGGAAATGTCAAATAGTTTTGAAAAAAATCATTTGGGACCAAGTTGTCAAAGGCTTTAAATGCCAAGCTTAGGAAATCACATTTGATCCTAACAGTAATAGGAAGTTTTATTATTAAATTGGAGGGTTTTGGAGTTTGACAGTAATTGTAGTATGTATGTTAATTAGGGAAGTTATATGGTCAGATCAGCACTTTATTAATTTTGCTATAGGCAGAGTACAGTTTTACACACTTGAGGGAGATACAAAAATACATATATAGATTCAAAGATAAAGAAAACTATCATTATATTTGAAAAGTTTATGATTGTGTTAAGCAAGATATTTATTGTCTAATTGCTGAGCACAAAAGTCAGCATTCTGGGAGACTGTAACCAGAACCACTAATTAGCTACATCATCTTATAAAATGTATTAGATGGGCTCTAAGGACCTTTGGCAGTTTTCAATTCTATGACTAGGTGACCTACAAGGTTTTTTTTCTATTTCTAAAATTCTTTGTTAACTGTTTTTTTAACCTACTCCTGGACTAAAAGAATTTTAATGCTGAGACTGACAAAACAATCCTATTCAGAGCTATAACAGTCCTGAATAATGCTATTTTGTTTTTCTCACAAAGGCCTCACATTTCCCAATTATTGGGGAACCTTATTTTAACCATTTCATCTGTTACCTACAAAAGGCCAAAATTGTAATCATCATTTTTAGCCATATCCACATTTAGTAAATGATATTTCCTAAGAGAATCAATATGTTCCATTCATACTAGCCTACTTGTTCCTCTTCACAAATGATGCATCAATTCTTGTCTGTATATTTCTACTCTCTGTCTTCCATTGCTGAGAATGCTCCCCTTATTGACCTTTTACCTCTTAAAATTATCCTTCATTTCCTTCAAGACACAATAAAAATGCTATCTTTTACATGAAGTCTTTTCTGTTCCCCTCAGCTGGAAATGTTCTCCTTCCCACAGTTCACATATATGTATTTTATTTATATATGTATATACATGCAATTATATAGAGAGAAAGAAATACACACAAATGTGTATGTCTTTTTTCATCTGTATTCCTTAACTACAGTTGTTCATTGCAATATAATCTGAAGAGAAACAGAGATGGAGAGAAGTAAAAACAAAGACCAAGGGGGGAAGGAGGGAGGAGGGAGAGAGGGGAGAGAAGGAAGGGAAAGAAAAAAAGGAGGAAGAGAGAAAAGGAGAGAAGATAGAAAGGGAGACAGGGGGAAGGAGGGAAGGAAGAAGGGAAAGAGAGGAGAGGAAGGAGGGAGGAAGTGAGAGAGAGAAAGAGACAGAGAGAGAGGAGAGGAGAGTGTTCCTAGAACTACATAGCTTCAACAAAAGATTATATTTGGAATTAGAACACCTGGGTTCAAATCTGAGCTCTATCACTTGCTAACTGGCCATCTCTAAATTCCTTTCTTGACCCTTCTGTAATAAACTTCATTTCTCTGAGATTCAGTTTTTTCATCTTTAAAATGGGCTTATCTGACCCTCATGTGCAAAAATGTTTGTAGCAGTCCTTTTTTAGAGGCAAGAAACTGGAAACTGAGTGGATGTCCATCAGTTGGAGAATGGCTGAATAAGTGAATGTAATGGAACATTATTGTTCCATAAGACATGATCAGCAGAATGATTTCAAAGAGGCCTAGAGAGACTTACATGAACTGATGCTAAGTGAAATGAGCAGAACCAGGAGATAATAGTACATGACAACACGAAGATTATACAATGATCAATTCTGATGGACGTGGCTCTCTTCAACAATGAGATGATTCAGGACAATTCCAATGATTGTGATGAAGAGTCCTCTGCACTCAGAGAAAGAGAACTGTGGGAGCTGAGTATGGAACACAACATAGCATTTTCACTCTTTTTGTTGTTTGCTTGCATTTTGTTTTCTTTCTTTTTTTTCCTATTTGATCTGATTTTTCTTGTGCAGCATGATAATTGTAGAAATATGTATAGAAGAATTGCACGTGTTTAACATATATTGGATTACTTGCTGTCTAGAGGAGGGGATGAGGGGAAGGAAGGGAAAATTTTAGAACAAAAGATTTTGTAAGGGTGAATGTTAAAAATTATCCATGTCTATATTTTGAAAATAAAAAAGCTTTATTTAAAAAAATAAAAATGGGCTTTTCTGTACAATATATCCACTTCACCATGTTATTATGAGAAAACTTTCAGAAGCCTTAAAGCACTAGAAAAATGAGAATTGTTATTGTACGAATCATTCATTAGTATCTGTAGGTAACAGAGACTCTAAAAACTATTGGGAAAGGTTGGATAATGTCCGTGTTGTGATTACTTGTAAACATTAAATTGACTGCTGATAGCTCTGCCAGCTGAAGCCTGCTTCCATCCACGCAGTCTGAGTGAGGAAATCAGAATTCTGCTCCTCTGGAACGGATCAATATTCTATTAGGAAACCTTCAGTCTAGGAGGACACCAACAACAGGGTTCTTACCTCTTGCCTTCAGGCACTCAGGCCCCATACAGAACTCCTATGGAAGTCATTAATAGTGGGACAGAGGCAGGCTGGACCAGGACTGCGGCGGCAGGACTGCCGGAGAACAATAGCCAGCCAATCTAATTCACTGCAGCTCATTAAGAGAGCACCACGGGCTACGTAGACAGGCTTCAGGAAACCAGACTGCAAATCTTTCAGTCATGTCCAATTCAGTCACAAATATATAGCCAGTGGGCCTCGGATTTCACTCCAGGGGCCACCAGGATAGGGCAAAAGAGCAAATGTGAGAAACACTCCCCCCTTTCATTCTAGCCAGAACCAAAAAGAAATCTGCCCCTGGAGGGCACTGCCCTTTGGACCACTCTGCTCATACTATCAGGTCTTCTTATGGGTGAGGGTACAATGATGGTCTTGTTGGGGTTGAGGGAGGATGGGAAGAGGGGAAGAAGAGAAGGAAAGAGTGCTAGAAGAATGGAGCTAAAAATTCTTGTGGTAGGTATCTCTTACTGGCCCTGTCACTCCAGGTCCTCTCCAATTCAGCTTTAGTTTACCTGAGTAACTTTCCATGTCTTTACTTTATTCTGTGCTTCAAATAAACTCTCTTTGGTTTTTCTCTCCCGATTTCTCTTTTTTTCCCCCCTCTCCTATTATCTCTATGCCTTAGGGACACAGCTTCCCATTCCTAAAATAGATACCATTACACTGTTCAAATCCCTTGCCTCCTTCAAGGCCCAAATCCACATACCAGCTCCTCCACAAAACCATCTTTGGCCTTCCAATTCAAATGCAAAGAATCTCCCCTTACTCTATTTTCTGAAAGCCTTTTCCAGAGGTTTCTCCTTTCCATTCATATGTTTGTCCTTTCTCTTATTCTTTAACTATGCATTTCTGGTAATCAAGGCCTTCATTATACCTATTTTTTAATTAAAGCTTTTTATTTTCAAAATATGTACATGGATAATTTTTGATATTCACCCCTACAAAATCCTGTGTTCTAATGTTTTTCCTCCCTTCCCCTTATCCCCTTTCCCAGTTGGCAAGTGATCCAATATATGTTAAACATGTGCAATTCTTCTATACATATTTCCACAAATCTGTTATACCTATTTTATATCCCCAGCATTTAGCATGTACCTTATATATTGTAAGGTCAAAAAATGTGTCACATTAATTTTTTTCAAAAAAAATTAAATTATTAAAAAAAAAAAACTTTTGCATCTCTACTTCAAACCAGAGTTCTCATCTAGATGCTAGAAAATGCTAGAAAAAAAATCAATATTTTAGACTACTTATAAGCCTCTCATGGACTATGTATTCAGACTTCCTATTATAAGATATAATATTATACTTTCTATCATAGCATTTTCCATCATGAGATTTAGATCAAGAAGTGACCTTAGAAATTATCTGATCCAGTCCTTTCATTTTATAAAGAAATGGAAGCCTAGAGGGATAAAGTGACCTCTTATAAGCCATAAAGCTAGCAAAGGTCTTAGAGGTCATCTTGTACAACCTCTTTGTTTCATAGATGAGGAAATGAAAGCCTGGAGAAGTCATGAGACTTCTTTAAAATCTCATAGGTAATAAATAGTAGAGTTGAAAATCATCTAAGGGGAAAAAAATCCATGTCTTTTTTAGCTTTGTATCTTCCCTATTGCCTAAAACAACTGCTATAAACAGTTAAGTGCCTAATAAGTGTGTTGAATCCAATTTTCCCAGCCACAGATATAATTTTTTCTTTAATCCTTCCTTGTGAGGTAAGAAATGAGGATCCTGGATGATGTAAAGTGTTTCCTACAGGAACTAAATGTACACTTATGAGGCAAGAAATGAGAACTTGGGATGATAGTAAAGTTTTTTCCACAGGGACTAAACCATCAGTTTGACCTCTTGACCACTATAATAAAGCTTCAAGTTCATGTCTGCATAACAACATATTCTCTCTCTCTCTCTCTCTCTCTCTCTCTCTCTCTCTCTCTCTCTCTCTCTCTCTCTCTCTTTCTCTCTCTCTATTTTTCTCTCTCTCTCACTTTCATTTTTTTCACTTAATAGTATTTTTTTCTTTCCAATTACATATAAAGATAGTTATCAACATTCATTTTCACAAGATTTAAAGTTCCAAATTCTTCCTCTCTCCAAAAGAGCAAACAATCTTATATAGGTTAAACATGTATAATCATGTTATGGAAAAAGAATCAGAGCAAAGGAGGAAAATGAAAAAGAAAAAAAGTGAAAAAAATATTCTTCAATCTTTATTTACACTCTATAGTTCTTTCTCTGGTTATGGATAGCATTTTCCATCATGAGTCTTTTGGAATCATTTTGGACCACTGTATTGTTGAGAAGAACTTAGTCTGCCATAGATGATCGTCATACAGTGTTGCTGCTCCTGTGTACAGTCTTCTTTTTGGTTCTGCTCACTTTAGCAACAGCTCATAAAAGTCTTTTTAAGTTTTTCTGAAATCTGCCTGCTCATCATTTCTTATAGAATAATAGTAATAGTATTCCATTACATTCATATACCACAACTTCTTTGCCATTCCCCAATTGATGGCCATCCCCCCATTTTCATCACATAAAAAGCAGCTATAAATTTTTTTGTACATAGATATCCTTTTACTTTTTTTAATTTTTTTTATTTTAATATCTTTTTATTGATAGAACGCATGCCAGGGTAATTTTTTACAGCATTATCCCTTGCATTCATTTCTGTTCCGATTTTTCCCCTCCCTCCCTCCACCCCTTCCCCCAGATGGCAAGCAGTACTTTATATGTTGAATAGGTTACAGTATATCCTGGATACAATATATTTGTGCAGAACCGAACAGTTTTCTTGTTGCACAGGGAGAATTGAATTCAGAAGGTATAAATAACCCGGGAAGAAAAACAAAAATGCAAACAGTTTATATTCATTTCCCAGTGTTCTTTCTCTGGGGGTAGCTGCTTCTGTCCATCTTTGATCAATTAAGGCTCTCTTTATCAAAGAGGTCCACTTCCATCAGAATACATCCTCAAACAGTATCGTTGTTGAGGTATATAATGATCTCCTGGTTCTGCTCATTTCACTCAGCATCAGTTTATGTAAGTCTCGCCAGTCCTCTCTGTATTCATCCTGCTGGTCATTCCTTACAGAACAATAATATTCTATAACATTCATATACCACAATTTACTCAACCATTCTCCAATTGATGGACATCCTTTCATTTTCCAGTTTCTAGCCACTACAAACAGGGCTGCCACAAACATTTTGGCACATACAGGTCCCTTTCCCTTCTCTAGTATCTCTTTGGGGTATAAGCCCAGTAGAAACACTGCTGGATCAAAGGATATGCACAGTTTGATAACTTTTTGAGCATAGTTCCAAATTGCTCTCCAGAATGGCTGGATGTGTTCACAATTCCACCAACAATGTATCAGTGTCCCTGTTTTTCCACATCCCCTCCAACATTCCCCATTATCTTTCCCTGTCATTCTAGCCAATCTGACAGGTGTGTAGTGGTATCTCAGAGTTGTCTTAATTTGCATTTCTCTGATTAATAATGATTTGGAGCATATTTTCATATGTCTATAAATAGTTTCAATTTCTTCATCTGAGAATTGTCTGTTCATATCCTTAGACCATTTATCAATTGGAGAATGGTTTGATTTCTTATAGATTAGAGTCAATTCTCTATATATTTTGGAAATGAGGCCTTTATCAGAACCTTTGATTGTAAAAATGTTTTCCCAGTTTATTGTTTCCCTTCTAATCTTGTTTGCATTTGTTTTGTTTGTACAAAAACTTTTCAGTTTGATATAATCAAAATTTTCTATGTTGTGGTCAATAGTGATCTCTAGTTCTTCTTTGGTCATAAATTCCTCCCTGTTCCACAGGTCTGCGAGGTAAACTATCCTATGCTCTTCCAATTTATTTATAAACTCATTCTTTATGTCTAGGTCATGAACCCATTTTGACCTTATCTTGGTGTATGGTGTTAAGTGTGGGTCAATGCCTAGTTTCTGCCATACTGATTTCCAATTTTCCCAGCAATTTTTGTCAAATAATGCATTCTTATCCCAGAAACTGGTGTCTTTGGGTTTGTCAAACACTATATTATTAAAGTTATTGGCTGTTTTGTCCTTTGAACCTAACCTATTCCATTGATCAACTAGTCTATTTCTTAGCCAATACCAGATGGTTTTAGTAACTGCTGCTTTATAATATAATTTTAGATCTGGTACAGCTAGGCCACCTTCATTTGATTTTTTTTTCATTAATTCCCTTGAAATTCTTGACCTTTTGTTTTTCCATATGAACTTTGTTGTTATTTTTTCTAATTCATCAAAGTAGTTTTTTGGGAGTCTGATTGGTATAGCACTAAATAAGTAGATTAATTTAGGTAGTATTGTCATCTTTATTATATTAACTCACCCAATCCAAGAGCATTTAATATTTTTCCAGTTGGTTAGATCAGACTTAATTTGTGTGGAAAGTGTTTTGTAGTTTTGCTCATAAAGTTTCTGATTTTCCCTTGGCAGATAGATTCCTAAATATTTTATACAATCAGTAGTTACTTTAAATGGAATTTCTTTTTGTAACTCTAACTGTTGGGTTTTGTTAGTGATATATAAGAATGCTGTGGGTTTATTTTATATCCTGCAACTTTGCTGAAGGTGTAGATTGTTTCTAATAACTTTTTGGTAGAATCTCTGGGGTTGTCTAAGTATACCATCATTATCATCAGCAAAGAGTGATAATTTGGTTTCTTCATTGCCTATTCTTATTCCTTTAATCTCTTTCTCAACTCTTATTGCCAAAGCTAGCATTTCTAATACAATATTAAATAGTAACGGTGATAGTGGGCAACCTTGTTTTGATATCCTTTTACTTTTTTATTATCTCTTTGGGATACAAACCTAGTAGTACTTTCCTGGATCAAAGGGTATGCATAGTTTGGTTGCCCTTTAAACAGTTCAAAATTGTTCACCAGGATGGCTAGATCAATTCACAACTTCACCAGTAATTCATTGGTGTTCCAGTTTTCCCACATCTCCAATTTTTATCATTTTTATTTTCTGTCATATTAACTAATTTGATAGGGATGAGGTAGTACCTCAGAATGATTTTAATTTGCATTTCTCTAATCAATAGTGAATTAAAGCCTTTTTATATGACTATAGATAGCTTTGATTTCTTTTAAAAAACATTGTTCATATCCTTTGACCTCTTATCAACTGGGGAATGACTTGTATTCTTACAAATTTGACTCAGTTCTCTATATATTTGACAAATGAGACCTTTATCATCAGATCTCAGCAATATTGTTTCCCAGCTTTTTTATTTTCTTCTAATTTTGATTGCATTGGTTTTGTTTGTGTGAAAACTTTTTAATTTAATATAACCAAACTTACCCATTTTGTATTTGATAATGTTCTCTTTATCTTTTTTGGTCATAAATTCATCCTCTATATTTATATGTACCCATTTTGACCTTATCTTGGCATATAGTGTGATATATTGATTTATGCTTAGTTTCTACCGTACCATTTTTCAGTTCTCCCAGCAATTTTTTGTCAGATAATGAGTTCTTATCCCAG
Source organism: Antechinus flavipes (assembly GCF_016432865.1). NCBI lineage: Eukaryota > Metazoa > Chordata > Mammalia > Dasyuromorphia > Dasyuridae > Antechinus > Antechinus flavipes. The sequence continues at coordinate 621,050,525 of NC_067398.1, forward strand.
AAACTGGCATCTTTGGATTTCTCAGGCAATAGATTACTATAGTCATTTACTATTATTTCTTATGCACCTAACCTATTTCACTGGTCCACTACTATATTTCTTAGCCAGTACATAATAGTTTTGATGATTGCTACTTTATAATATAGTTATAGATCTGGTAAGGCTAGGCCACCTTCCTTTGAATTTTTTTTCATTAATTTCCTTGAATTTTTTGACCCTGTGTTCTTCTAGGGGAATTTTGTTATTATTTTTTCTATGTGTTATTTCCTATTTGAGTCAAATCTGGTGAGAGTAAGGTTCAAAGAACCTCTCCCTTTTTTTCCTCTACTATAATAGACCTTTTGTACATCTTGCTGTAATATGATTTATCTGTTGTGCCTTCCCCATACCTCTCTTCCAACTACAAGTCTTTCTTTTCACCCTTTAAATTTTTTAATATTATCACATCAAAGTCAACATAATCCTGCACCTTCACCTTCTAACTAACCTAAAAGAGATACAGTTTTCATGACTTACAAATTTCATCTTCCCATGTAGGGATATAAAAGATTTAATTTTATCCAGATAATGTGATTTTTTTCTTTCCTGTTTACTTTTTTATGTTTTTCTCAATTCTTGTTTTTGAAGATTGAATTTTCTGTTTAGCTCTGATCATTTCATTAGAAAAGTTTGAAAGTCCCCTAGTTTATTGAATAGCTATCATTTTCCCTGAAAGATTATACTCAATTTTGCTGGGTAGTTGACTCTTGATTGTAATTCAATTCCTTTGTCTTCTGGAATATCACATTCTAAGCCCTCTGATTCTTAAATGTAGAAGCTATTAAGTTCTGTATTATCCTGACTGTGGATATTTGAATTGTTTCTTTCTAGTTTCTTGCAGTATTTTCTCCTTGATCTGATAATTCTGGAATTTGGCTGCAATATTCCCTGAAATTTTCATTTTAGGATCTCTTTCATGAGGTAATTATGGGTTATTTCAATGACAAATTGGGTATTCTGGTTTCAGGATATCAGGACAATTTTCCTCAATAATTTCTTAAAAGTTGCTGTTCAGGTCCTTTTTTTGGTCATGACTTTCAGGTAGTGCAGTAATTTTAAAATTATTTCTACTAGATCTATTTTCCAGATAAATTGTTTGTCAAATGAGATATTTTATATTTTCTTCTAATTTTTTTCATTCTTTTGATTTTGTTTGATTGATTCTTGATGCATCATAGAACTATTAGCTTCCACTTGTCCCATATTAATTTTTAAGGAATTATTTTCTTCAGTTAGCTTTTGTACCTCCTTTTTTATTTGGTCAATTATACTTTTAAAGGACTTGTTTCTTTCAATCAAATTTTGTTTTTTTTTTTTTTTCCAATCCATTGACTTTTTTTTCACAATTCTCCTGCATGACTCATTTCTTTTCCCATTTTTTCTCTCTCTTATTTGATTTTTAAAATATTTTTTGAGTTCTTCTAAGAGGACTTTTTGAGCTTGAGACCAATTTAAAGCTTCACATGTAGGCATTTTGACATTGTTATCCTTTTCTGAATTTGTGTTTTGATCTTCTCTGGCATCATAGTGAATTTCTATGGTCAAGGTTCTTTTTGTTTTTTAAAGTTTTTATAAAGATTTTTTTTAAATTGACCTCTGTTGCTTGGGGCACCTGTGCAGGGGTCTAGGGACCTTGTTACTGTCTTTTTGCATAGATGCCTCAGGTGCTGGTGTATAATGAATTAGCATGGTCATACCCATTGTGCTAGGGGTTCTGGGGCTAGCAATTTGCCTTCTGCACTAGAACTGGTGGCTTCATAACTGGCCTTCTGTGCCATTAGCCTAACAGCAGCATTATCTTAAGCACTTTGAGTCAATTCAATTCTTTCAATGATCATTACTACTGAGTGCCAAGAAATGAAACAACTATCAAGTGATCAATCCAGTTCCATTGACATAATGACCAATTCAGATTGACTATCAATCAACAGTTATTTTTTAGGTTATAAACACTATTGATTTAGAGTCAATATCCTATCCTTCATTTTATAAACTCAAACATAAGGAAATAAAACCAAACATCTTTTAAAAAACATAATATATATTTCCTTTCCCAAAGTGCTTCATGACAGAGTGAAAAGGAAGAAAATTGACTTACAAGTCAAGAGACTGGGTGTCCCAGCCCTGCCCAGTACTAATTGGTTGACCTTGGCAAAATCACCAAATCCCTTAATTTCCTCATTGGTAGAAAAAGAATTGGGAGAGAAGGAAAGGTATGGGACTATATTATCTATAAAGTCCTTTCCAGATTATGCACTTTAGGATTCCAAGTTCTTGTGACTGATTGATAGCATGATTGTTTCCTTAAAGAAAAAAAAAAATCTTTATACAAAACAATATATTTTTTCTCCTATCTAATGATTTCTGTTATATGAAATAATATCAAATAGATTTGACATGGGAAAACTTGTATTAATTGATACAAAACAGCAGAATCAAGAGCAAAATATGCACAATTATTAGGCTAATATTAATGAAAACAATACTAAAAGTCAACTGAACTGATTGATTGTAATGAGCAACCCTCCGTCATAAGAACATATGAGGAAATATGTTCCCCTCCTCCAAGTAGAGAGTGAGAGAAATATGGGTGTAGAATAAGGCATATGTTGTCAGACAGTCATTTTGTTGGTGGGCTTTATTTAGCTGTCAGTAGAGCAACAACTTTGCCCTTTTCAGACTTTATGTGACAGTATTTGCATTTAGAAATTCCAAGGATTCACCAAGCAGTTAGCAGAGACAATAACCTTTTTTTTTTCCCTGAGAGTGAATTGCCTCTGTATTGTTTTCCCTAAGCACTCATTTACATGGATAAGTGGCAGAAATTCAGATTATAAATCTAGAGGAACATTGAACATCAGTGCTGTTGTGTGCTTATTGGGGAAATGACCATTGTTTATGTTTGGTCTGTTGAGATTAATTTAGGAAATGCATAGGTTAGCCCTTGGAAGACAGAATGAGGTCTCTGACCAAGGACACCTATTATCTTGCTAGAAAGAGAGACAAAAAAAAAAAAAAAGGAAAGCTTAGGGCTTACTGGAAGCATCTCATTTTTTTTAATTCTAATATGAGATTTTTAAACTTCTGGTCCATGAACTTTGTTAAAAAAAAAAAAAAGTATGTACTATATTTCACTATAATTTATTTCCCTTTTAATCTTACATATTTTGTTTATTCCATGTAAAAATATGATTCTGAGAAAAGGCCAAAGACTTCATCAGGTTGACAAAAGGGTTCAGGACATACAAAAATGTTAAAAGTGACTTTTTCAGGGGCAGCTAGGTAGTACAGTGAATAGAGCATCAGCCCTGATGTCAGGAGGACCTAAATTCAAATTTAATCTCAGACACTTAGCACTTCCTAGCTGTGTGACTCTGGGCAAATCACTTAATCCCAATTGCCTCAGCAAAAAAATTAAAATATAAAATAAATAAGAATGACTTTTTCTAAAGAGTTTGGCTCCTCGACTTTTGAATATTCTTTTCATGGTCCAAACTCCAAGGAAGCTAAACAGATGAGACTGTTTCTGGTCCTATAGCAAAGTTGTCCTTTTCTAGAAAAAGCATAGTAATACTCTGGCCAAAGATGACAATGGAGTAGCATTTAGCATGCAATGGAGCAGCACCCAAAGGCATTAAACTGAGACTTTGAGCCCAAGGCCAAGAGGAATATTTGAAGCAGTCATTCATAATCTGGCTGCAGCAGATCATATTCTCCTCACTTGGGTATTTCTCTAATTTTGACTTCTTTTTGCATTCATTCTCTCTGCTAATGCTACATGTTTTTGTGGGAAAGTGTGCCCAGCTTTAAAGGAGAAATGTTAATTTTCTGATGTTGCCATTTCAGTAAATATCTTTTCTTTTTGAATTCTCTATCTGATAATTGAAAAAGTGTCTGTTGAAGGAGTTTGAATACATATAGACTACCTTGAACTTGGTGCAGTTGTTCCCCTGAGAACTCTTGAAACCAGAGTTCAGAGAGATTTTCCAAAAGGACTTTAAATTTGTTTCTTTTTTTTGGTGGGAGAAGGGAGGGAAATTAAGATTATGTAAATGACCATTTGGGGTTTTCTTGGCAGAGATACTAGAGGGGTTTGCCATTTCCTTCTCCAGCTCATTTTACTGGTGAGGAAACTGAGGCAAATAGAGTGAAATGACTTGCCCAGGATCACAAAACTAGTAAATGCCTGAGGCCACATTTGAACTCGTGAAGAATCTTTCTGACTCCAAATCCAGTGCTCTATTTATTGTACCACTGAACTGTTCCCCACCCCCATATGAGCAAGACAGGTATGCAAAGGAATCCATTGAGAACCCAATAATCAAGAATTATTTATTAAATGTCAACAATGTGCTAGACATTGTGCTCACCTTTATATTTTCTTAACTGATACACTGTTCCCTCTACTATAGTAATATCAAAATAATAATAATAATAATAGCATTTATATGGTGCATTAAAGTGTGAAAAGTGCTTTGCATATATTGCCTCATTTAATTCTCATCACAATCCTGGAGGTAGGTGATATGATTATTCCTATTCTATAAAGGAAGTAACTAAGGCTTAGAAAAATTTAGTAGCTTGCTTAGGGTGATACAGCTAAAGTTTAAGGCAGGATTTTAACTCTGCTAAATCTAAATCCAATGCTCCAGTCACTGTGCCACCTAGAAGCCTAGATGGATTCATAAACTGTGCTTAGTTAAAAAGGCAAAGTCATCATGGCTCATAACTAACAGACTGGTATTGTTAGAGATTGTGTTTTAGATGGGTTTTGGGTAGTGATGGTGACAATGGTGATGGTGATCTCTAGTTTCCACATATGTTTCTTTAGGAAGGCCACTTAGTAGCTATTTATTCCCATTCAAATTCAATATTCAAATGAAGTAATATTTTTTAAAAACCATGTGAGGGCACAGAGTAGGCAGTATATAAATATATATTGATTTCTTCTGCCTTTTCCCAAGAACAAAAGCAAATGATCTGGAGAAAGAAATCATATAAGCCACATAAGCAGAAAAGGAAAAATACAATGGCCAACTACCACATGGCTTAGTGAAAAGGCCACAGGAATGAGTTTGGATGCCAAATCTTTTCTCCTGTTCCAAAACATCTCTAGTTCCACAAAAGCTGTTGTTTTTATCTTAGAGCCCCTCATCACCATGTTATCTCTTTGCTTCCACTTTTGCTAGCATCCAGGAAATTCTGGTAAAGTCTCAAATGAATTCTCTGAGGAAAGTATTGAAACTTTAAAACATTAAGTCACAATAAAAACGCATAACAGAAAGCAATTCTTTCTCATATTCTCAGTGAGTATAATCTTATTCCACTTTTTTTCCAAATTAATTTAAGCCTCAAAGTCCTATAAAAATTTGTGACTCATAAAAAGGGTCTCTTTCAAGCTAAAGGAGAAAGTTGAAAACTTCTGCTAAAATAATTTCTGCAGCTCTGTCAATATCACTAGTTTCTGCAGAAGCTTAGGTATCTTTTATGTAGGTGTCTCTTTTCTGTTCAGAAATTAAAAAGGCTAAAACTGCTGCTAATCTCTCTTGGACACATAGAAAGTAGCAATTGAGCTGTATCTTGAAGAAAAAGGGTGATTCTTTGAGGTAAAGATGAAAAGGAAGTGAAATCCAAGAATGAGGGACAGTAAAGCCAAAGGCAAAGAGATGGGTGATGGATTATTGTGTAACAGAAAGAGAGAAAAATCTGATTTGGCTGGATCTTAGAATGGAAGTGGAGGGGCAAGTACTGTTCAATTGGACTAGGAAGTTGGGGGGTTTTGTCTGTGTTTTCTTTCACAATGCAATTAATATTAAAAGGTATTTTGTATGATTGCACACATATAACCTATACGAAATTGCTTACCATCTCAGGGAAGGGTAAGGGGAGAGAGAGAGAAAGAGACAATAGGGAATACATTTTTAAAATGAATGTTAAAAATTGCATTTACATGTAATTTTGAAAAATAATAAAATATTATTTAAAATTTTTTAAAGATCATGAATCACAGAATTTGAGAGTTAAATAAGACTTCCAAGACCATCTAGCCCAAGTTATACATGAAAAATAATTTTCACTGTAACATACCTGACAGATGGTTACTCAACCTTTGCTTGGAGATTTCTAAGGAAATCTCCATGTCCTGGGGCAGCCCATGCCACTTATTCCACTTTTGAACAACTCTAATTGTTAGACAGTTTTTCTATTGATTAAGCCAAAATTTTCATCTCCATGATTTCCATTCATTTCTCATATAGTCTGAGTCCTAAATAAATAACAAAATCTAGTTCCTCTTCCATATGTCAATCCTGCAAATAGTTGAAGAAATCCCCCCTCCACATTCAGGCTTCCTTTCTCTAGGCAATTCATCCCCAGTTCCTTCAACCCATTCTTGTAATAATATAAACTCAAGACCCTTTGCCATCCTGGTTGCCATCTCTGAAGATTGACCTTGTTTGTGAACTATGGTATCCAAAGCTTAAAACAGTCCTTCATATGAAGTCTGACAAGGTAGATAATAGGAAGACTCCCTATTCCTGAAAGCTGCACTCCTTTTAATACAGTCTAAGATCACATCAAACATTTTCGACTGCCACATCACACTGCTGACTTAAATGGAACTTGCAGTCCACTAAAACCAAGATGTCTTTTCAGCACAACTTCTTTTCTACTAAGTCTCCCTCACCCCTCCACCTTATACTTGTGAAGTTTATTTTTATACTCAAGTGCAAGATTACATTGATCCCTTTTAAATTTTGTCTTATTTGATAAAAATCTAATCCTTTTAGTGAATCAACACTTTTTCTTTGGACCTATCATTTAAGTTATTATTAGACTCCCATTTGAAAATTTTATGAACATATCTTTTATACCTTTATTCAAGTCACTTAGAAAAATGTTGAAAAGCACAGGGTCAAGAACAGATCCATGAGGTATTCCATTGGAAACCTCCCATCACATTGACATGGAATTATTGAACCATAACTACTGAGAAAGAGAGAGGAAAGGAGGAAGGAAGGAACAAAAGGAGGGAGGGAGGAAAAAAGGAAGGAAGGGAAGAAAAAAAGAAGGAAGGGAAGGAGGGAGGGAGGGAGAGAATCAGGAAGGAAAGGAGGGAGGAAAAGAGGGAAGGAGGGAAGAAGGGAGGAAAGAAAAGGGAGAGAGACAGACAAGACAGACAGAGACAGAGAGACAAAGAGACAGAGAGAGATATAGAGAAAGAAAGAAAGTGTTGATAATAAACATTATGTGAATAAAGAACTTAAGGAACAGAAGACAAAGTATGTTAAAACAGAATAAAGTAAATAATTGTGTCTTAAGTCTGAGGTATGCAACCCAATTTAAAAAGAAAGAAGAGAATGAAGGAGAATTTACTAAAGACTAGTGTTTCTCTGCAAAAAAAGGTCTTCCACTTGTGAATTTGAGGAAGCAGTGTAGTATAGTAGAAGATGTAGTTTGGGCCTAGAGGACATAGATTCAATTGGATTTCTACCACTTAATATTGTTGTGGGATCTTTCTGAACTTCTGGCTAAACAGGAAAAATAAACAAAAAAGGAAAATACTGATAAATCAGTATGAGAAAAGGATAGATAATACATAGTATTTTATATGCCCATTTGGCAAATATGAATAATGTATAAATGATTTCTGAAACTAAAATAAATTAATAGAGTTTCAAGACAACTGTAAGAACAGAAGTGAAATTCTCTGTCCTGGATGATTTAACATCCACTTGGCTGAAGAACAGGAGCTGGACCAAATCAGATCTCAGAATTCCTTCTCAATTCATTCTACATCAGCATGAAAACTTGTGTCTAAAAACCAATAAAAGATGTAAGCAAAAAGAAAGCTGAAGGGAAAAGGGGGTGGGGGAGGTGATTTAATACAATTTGAAGCTATGGGGCTAGAAGTAAGCAATTGTAGTATTGTCCCAATTGTCTAGTATTGTTCCAGTTTTGATGCTCAGCAGTTATTTAATGCAGAGAATTGAGGCTATTATCACCACTTGTCCCCATCATTTTTTAGTGAAAGAAATAACATGCCAAACAGGAAAGAAGGCTAGGAAGAGAATTGAGAAATATCACTAATAATTGATATTAACGATGATGGTGACAATGATGATAGATGAAATGACAGTAGAAAAGAACTCATTCTTCTATGATTGCTTAATTTTGAGAAAATTGATTTAATACAATCATCAAATCCAACTTAATCAATAATTCTACCAGCATCCAAGACCTAAAGACCTCATCATGCTATTTCATGATCCCAGATGATAGATAGAAAAACTTTAGCGTATAATGCTGACCTATGAACAGAGCATACAAGCTCACTCCATTCCATCAATACACACACAAAACTGTGTGACTAGTTGTCATGATTGAATAAGATGAAAGATGGAGTTTTCAGAGCATACAGAGTACAGGTGAATACTTATTAGGATGATCACTAAAGCTTAGTGGATAATAATTGTTGGACTTGGAGTTTATATTCCCAGATAATAAGTAAGCCACAAGGCTAGAGAGAAGGAAGGGTTTAATTTTTGACAGGGCTGGCCAAACAGAGAACCAAGGGAAAGAAAATTTCTTAGAATTTTTTTTTTCCTTTGAAGGAAAAATTCAAGCATTCTTCATTTCAAGAAGCATTTAGTTTTAGAATGTCTAACTCTTAAAAGGGATTTTTATAAACATGGATTTAAAGTTAGAAGGGACTTTAGAAGATAGTAGATTCAACCCCTTCATTTTATAGTTGAAGAAAATCAGATTGAGAATGATTAAGTGACTTCCCTAGGATCACATAGGGATGAGATAGGATTTGATTTTAAGTTAACTTTTCCTTATTTAAGATCCAGTATTCTAGCCACCATAACACCATTCCACTCTATCCCTTTAGCTCTCTAAAAGACTCACCAACATAAAGCTTTAAAGGAGTTAGGCAACGGATAGGAGATGTTTACTTACTCATCCAATGTTCTTTCTCTCTTCTCTATTCTCACTTTCTGCAATTCCAGAACTCTGTTTTGGAAGATCACAGGACAGGAAAGTCTGATAATCTTTGAGACCCACCTCTCTATAGAATTTGGAATTCTCTTGATCTGTAAACTATCATGCTTCCCATGAGATGCAGGAGAAAGAATTCTGAAATAAATCAAAAGCTTTGGGTTTTATCTTAGATAAGTCATCAAACATTTCAAAGTCTCATTTTCTCATTTCTAAAGTGGATAATAATACCTACACTGCCTGCCTTGGAGAGTCATTGTAAGGGTCAAATGTGAAATAACTCTATACTCCTATAGTGCTATACAGGTGTAAGATACTGCTACTTGTCTCCTGTACTACCTAGATAGAATGTGTTACTTAGGCCTGCCTTCCCCAAGAAGTGTCCCATCTTCTCAATGTTTTGCTCTATCCTCTCCCCAACTAAACAGAATCCAATTCTTCACTGTTCTATTCATTCAGAGTATTGTTTTCTTCTAGCTATTTTGTCAAAAAGCAATCTAAAAGACAAACTGAATATTGATGAATAGAACAGGAAAAATAACTCACAACTGAGAAAGGTAGTGAGTTTCTCATAACTGGAGGTATTCAAAATGGATCATCCAGGAATATTATATTCTTGACAGGACTGGCCAAACAAATAACCAAGAAAAGGAATATTTATACTCAAGCATTCTTCACTTCAAGAAGCATTTAAAATGTCTAACTCTTAAGAGGAACTTTTACAATCATGGACTTATAATTAGAATGTGTTTAAAGCTTAGAAGTAAATGGATACAACCCAATGGGTCAGGGATATTATAAAAACTCCCATACAGGCAAAAGATAGGAAAAAACAACTCTGGGATGTGTCACAATTCCATGAATCTCTAATGTGATCATTCTACAATAAGTTTTTCAAAGTTAATCTTTTCATGTAAATTTTTGACTGGAATATTTTTCCATATCCTTCTCCAACTTATTTTACAGATGAGGAAATAGACAAATCAGTTTAAATGGCTTGCCCAGCACCATATAGTTAAGTGTCTGAAGCTGAATTTGAACTCAGGTCCTCCTGACTCCAGACCTAGTGCTCTATAACCCCCTCGCTGGTAGTTTTCCAGTTTTAGAAAGTTCTCCTTGTAAGGAAGTTTTTCTTTGCTAGAAATCAAAATAGAGTTTTTCACAATCTCTCTCATAGCTCTCAGCTCTATTTTCCAGGGTCTGGAAAAAAAATAGAATCCCTCTTTCAAGTGACAGGCCTGTGGATGCTTGATGACAACTATCACATCCCCAGGAAGTCTTTAATTTGTCCTGCAGAATAACTCAAAGTCTTCCTTATATGCCATGAACTTGAGATCATCCTGGTTATTCCTCTCTGGATGGTTTGCTGCTCATTATCATCTTTACTAAAATGGGCCCCAAGAAAAGTCTTTCTACTGCTCTCCAGGTCCTACTTGCCAAAATCACATCTCACCTCCTCTTTGAAGCCTTCAATGAGCAGAGCAACCCCAGAGATATTTCTCTTCCAGACCCCCCACAGTATTTCTGTCTGGGCCACACACCAAGATACTCCTACTCACTCCCCCCAGCCCCACCAAAAAAGAACTTACAACATATTTAAACCAATACCCTCAAATCCCTCATCGATAACCCAAAATAGCTAAAGGGATTTTTCTCTAACTGCATCCACACAATCCCCCCCCCACCTCCAATACAGAGAAATACACACAAGCAAATGCTTGTGTCTAAGACAAATCAGAGGAAGGGAATTTTTCGGCAGCTTCTGAGCCAGAGAAAACAGAAAAGAATGATGTCTCACAACCTTAATTGCTGCAGTGTCTACCTCCAACTCTAATAATATTTACATATACACTGGCAGGGCTGAGATCCTTGTGTAAAACAATTGTACCACCAAGAAAGTGTTCATTATCTTTGCAGCTACATAGAGCACTTTTGCAGTTCACTGACCCATCCTGAGCATATGTTACCTTCTGACTTCTCTATTCTGTGTGGCTCTGAAAAGAGATTTCCCAACCATGCTTCAGATTTAGATCCTTTCCAACCATCCACCCAGGCCATCTCACCATCTGCTTGCCACAGTACGTTTTCTCCACCCCAGAGTTCCACCTCAAAACAAATTTCTTCTCCCTAGTTATCACTCACATAAATGTGTTATCTGCCCCTATTAGAACAGAAGTTCCTTTGGAGCAGGGAATGTCTTTTAAAAAAATTGTACCTAACACATAGTAAGTACTTGATAATTTTTCATTATTCATTCATTCATTTATTCCCCCATAAGATAAATCCCCAATCCATTTCAAGTCCTCATCCTTTCTCAACTATAACATTGCAATAGCCTCTTAATTTATTATCCCTATATTCAGCTCTTTTACTCTATATCTTTTATATAAACTCCAAAATAAACTTTCTAAGACATAAGAGTAGCCTCTTTTGGTGTAGAAATCTCTATTGTTGTTGAGTCATTTTTCAATCACATCTGACTCCATTTGGGGTTTTCTTGGCAAAACAGTGGTTTGCCAAATTTTCTTCAGCTCATTTTTACAGATAAGGATTCTGAGGAAAGCAGGGTTAAGTGACTTGTATGGCTCACATAGCTAGTCAGTTTCTCAGACCATTTTTGAATTCCGGAAAATAAGTTTTCCTGACACCAGGCCCTGTGCTCTGTCCATTGTACCACTTAACTGTCTTAACAAATAGACCAGAATGGGAACCAGAAGACTACTCCTCTGCATTTAATTACTTGGGTGGCCTTAGGTTCATTGGTCATTGCCTCTTTCTGAAATCCAATCGCTTTTTTAAAATTAGAAAGTTCAATAACCTGATTCTTAAGATCAACTCAAGCATATTCATCTCAAGCATTTTGGATAAAAGTGTATAGATTTGGGGTAATCAGGAAGAAATGAGCTGAAATACAACCTCAGACACACTGACTTTGAAAAACCAGGCAGGTCATTAAAATCTCTGTTTTCACATCTGTGAAATGGGTATACTAACAGCACCTACCTCACAAAGTTTTTGTGAGGATCAAATAAGATAGTATATGTAAGGCACTTTGCAAATTTAGCTATTATTTTATTATTTATTATATTATAATTTTATTATAATGATTACTATTAATGTGATATTGTGATCTTTATTTTATTATATTATTATTTAGCTAGTATTATTATATGTAAGTGATGATGATGATGATGATGACTCCATAAATCCAATAGATGAATTACCTCTCCCAGGTTATTCATTTCATACCACTGCTGATTTCTAAGGCTGCTGTCAGCTTCCCACCACAATGAGATTTCTGAATGGCCCCACAAGAAAAACACATAGTCTTAGAAGTCAAGGTCAAAGCAATCTGTTCCAGATTTCCTCAACCTCACACAGCGTGTTAGCAATAGCAATGGGATAAGAACAGAGACAAGAAAAAGAAGTCTAGAAATAGAAACTAAAAGGAGTTCCTAGATTCCTAAATTACTACATCATCCTCTGTAATTCTTGACATGAATTGTCATTGAATTTCAACTAAAGACTGCTTTGTCTTACATGGACTTGGGTCTGCAGGGAATGTAGGATAAGTGCCAGAGAACCCTGAGCTTGGGGTACCAAGCAGCTGATTCATCCAATGTTCCACACCACATCCCAAAGAGTTGCCAACTACCGCCTGTGAGTCTCCAGCATGTGCCAGTTACCAAGAGAAAACTTGCAAATTCCAATTGACTTTTTCTTAGTCACATGGATTCTTGAAGGAAATGTAGAAACATATCCCTTGGCTAGTTTTAGAGATTCTGAATCTCTCTAAGAGAAAGATGCCCTCCTGAATATTGACTTTCTTTAGTTCTAAGACAAAAAACATGACCTTTGAACATCCTAGTTGCTTTATTATTTGAACATCCATTAACTATTAGTAAATTTTTAGACATACTGATAACTTGTAGGAGGAAATCCCTATCAATAATCCCAAGCACACACACACACATATATACACATATATACTCTCTCTGTCTCTTGGCCTCTCTGAATCTGTCTTTTTCTCATTCTCTGTCTCTTTGTCTCTCTGTCTCTATCTCTTTCTGTTTTTTCTCTCTTTCTTCTCTTTTTATTTCTCTGTTCCTTGGTATATCTGTGTGGAGTGTATGTATCTTTCTCTGGCTCTCTCCAATCTGAGTGGTGGGTTCATCTGTAAGTGTCTTTTAAAAAAAATTACTCCTCTACCTTTTAGTGAAGGAAGGAAGGAAGGAAGGAAGGAAGGAAGGAAAGAAAGAAAGGAAGGAAGGAAGGAAGGAAGGAAGGAAGGAAGGAAGGAAGGAAGGAAGGAAGGAAGAAAGAAAGAAAGAAAGAAAGAAAGAAAGAAAGAAAGAAAGAAAGAAAGAAAGAAAGAAAGAAAGAAAGAAAGGAAGGAAGGAAGGAAGGAAGGAAGGAAGGAAGGAAGGAAGAAAAAAGAAAGAAAAAAAAGAAAGAAAGAAAGAAAGAAAGAAAGAAAGAAAGAAAGAAAGAAAGAAAGAAAGAAAGAAAAGGAGAAGAAAGGAAGGAAGGAAGAGAGGGAGAGAAGGAGGGAGGGAAGGAGGAAGGAAGGAAGAAAGAAAAAGAGAGAGAGAAAGAAAGAAAGAAAGAAAGAATAGTTATAGTTATTTATTTGACAGATGAGGAAACTGAGACCCTTAGAAGAACAATGACTCACCCAACATCACACAGGTAGGAGAAGTGGCAGAGTCACAATTAGAACACAGGTCTCCTAACCACCAGTCCATTCTTCCTTGACTTCATACTGTTTCAGCTTTGCAGGTGGTTACCTAAGTTTTGGAAGGCCATGGCCTTGGATTTTTATTCCAAATCAATTTTAGTATTTGCAGATATCAAGCCTTTTTATAAGATGCAGCAACTTCTAGATGACTGGGAGAACTGGACTTGATTTCATAGAGATTTAACAGGACAAAACACCATGGTCCTTTATTAAGTTACTATCAGCAAAGCAGAGTAAGGTACTAGAGAGAGTGCTGGAATCAGGAAACTTGGGTTTGAATCTTGTTTCTAGAACTTTGTTAATTGTGTGACCTTAAGTAAGCTTGAACTTCAGTTTCCACATCTACAAAATAGGAAAAATATTACCTTTCCTCTCTATCTTGCTACTTGATGAAGTGCTTCATGAACCACAAAATGCTATTATATAAAGATATTACCTTTGCCCACTTACAATTAGAGTCAGCTATAATAAGGTCTTATTTAAGAATTGTTAACATATATAATTTAAATTAACTGATTCATTTAAATTCATCATTAGTGTTGTCCCATACATCTAATTCTGTCTATATTGGAAATTCTTCATGTGGGAACTCCCTTTGCGCATACAGATCAGCAGCTCCTCTGTAATTTAAAGTCTTAGAAATGGGCCCATCTCCACGAGAGGCTATTTTCAGTCAGCCAGAATGTCTCAGAGGACTCTGCTCGTTAGGATGCTACATAGACTCTGTAACATATGCATATAGATTATCCTTTTAAAAAGGATGATTTATTGATATGGGGCAAGTAATACCTCTTCTATGTTTATGTTTCTAGGAACCCACAAAGAACTTGTCTTGCAATGATCAGGGAGAGGTTTTGCAAGGCTTTCCTCCTACCTTGAGAGCAATAGCAAGCACTGAGAGGTGGCTTGGAGTGGGCTGATCCAAGTCCAAGGTACCTGTTAGACTTGTCTCCTTTCTTGGACATCATTAGAACAATCCTACCCAGACTTTGTCCAAAGGATTCTGGGCTCCCAGGTTCCAAAGAGACTTAGAACTGCAAGGTTCTTTGCCATGGATAAACTCAAGTCATTTAATAGCTCCTCAAAATGTCTCTGGAAGCAAAAAGAGATTCTCCAGAAGGCTGCTATGGAGTCCAGCCTTGCCTTTCATTGGCCCCCACACTCATACTACCAGGGGTGGACTGAAAGCTGGGCTAAGCTAACCCATCTTCTCCCAGGTGAGCAATAACTCTAGTAAGGGGCGTGTCAGAAATGTCCTGACAGGAAAATCTGGACTTCTTCCAAAAGAGCCTTTTATTCCCCCCTCCCCTTCTCTCTCTCTGTTCCTCATAAAGGCAAGGTTGGAGGTACACCGATTTAGTCACACAGTATAAACAGTTTTGACTTGTCAGCACTAAACACTGTTCCATATATTTTTTCCTTCAATGACTGACTATAAACCTTAGGTTTCAACATAACTTTTTGAAACTTTCCCCCTGTGATAAGGCATAGACTATGTTAGTATCGATATCAGTCATGAAATATAACTGCTAATAAAGGCTATGTGACCTTGGGCAAGTAATTTAACCCCTTAATGCCCTTAGGCAGAAATCTGACATTTACATTAGCAGAAGAAGGGGTTTGTTTGTTTTTTTTTCACTTGTAAAAGGATGAAATCATAAGGTGAAGAGGGAAAAAAGGAAGAAGGGAAGAGAAGAGAAGGGAAGGGAAGAGAAGAGAAGAGAAGAGAAGAGAAGAGAAGAGAAGAGAAGAGAAGAGAAGAGAAGAGAAGAGAGAAGGAAGAAGGGAGGGAAGAAAGAAGGGTGGAAGGGAGGAAGGAAGGAAGGAAGGAAGGAAGGAAGGAAGGAAGGAAGGAAGGAGGAAGGAAGGAGAAAAGAAAGGAAGGAAGGAAGGAAGGAAGGAAGGAAGGAAGGAAGGAAGGAGAAAAGAAAGGAAGGAAGGAAGGAAGGAAGGAAGGAAGGAAGGAAGGAAGGAAGGAAGGAAGGAAGGAGAAAAGGAAGGAAGGAAGGAAGGAAGGAAGGAAGGAAGGAAGGAAGGAAGGAAGGGAGGAAGGAAGGAAGGAAGGAAGGAAGGAAGGAAGGGAGGGAGGAAGGAAGGGAGGGAGGAAGGAAGGAAGGAAGGAAGGAAGGGAGGAAGGGAGGGAGAGAGGGAAGGAGGGAGAAAAGGAGAGAAGGGAGGGAAGAGAGGGAGGGGATGGAGGGAAAGAAAAAAGAAAAGTAGAAAAGGATAATATAGATAACGCCTAGTAGAAAGAATATTAAATTTTAAAGTCAGGAAAACTCGGTTCACTTTCTGTCTCTAACTCTTAATGGTAATAATAATGGCTAGGATTTTATAGTACTTGCTATGTAGCAGGCACTATAATAAATGCTTTATAAATAACATCTCATTTGATCCTTATAACAACTCTAGGAGAGAGATACTTTTATTTTTATCTTCATTTATAGTCATGGAAACTGAAGTAAATAAATGTTAAGTGACTTGCCCAAGGTCACACAGCTAGTCATAGATCTGGGCTGGTTTTTACTTTAGACATAGCTATCTGTTTCGAAACTTCATGCTTTCCATCTATAAAATGATATTAATATTTTCCCTGTATAGGATTTGTTATAAAGAAGTAGGTTTGTTATAAAGAATAATGTTAATTTTTTTAATTAATATTACTAATGGTGATGGTGATAATGTCAAGTAGTGTCTAATTAATAGTAGATATTGGGAATGATAACTGAGATATTGAGAAGTAGACCTGAAAGAATTATTTCTTTTTCTTTGTCCATTTCCCAAAGCAATGAGGACTGACGTTCTAATCATTCTGCCCAGTCTAGCAGGGGCAAACATTAGACCATGATAGATTTTGAAGTGAACTTTCTATGTAGAAAGTGCCTTCATTCTAAGCTGATTCTCCCTAAGGACTAAGGTGTCACAATCCAAGGTATATTCCAAAGTACTGGGGAAAATGTCCCCTGTTCTTACTACATCTTCAAAGTAAATACCTTTTTGTAAAAGCTTAATTGGTGTTACTTTGTTAAATAAATTTAGGGCAATAATCACTAGCAGTTAAAAGTGGAGGAAACACTAGTTTGGGGCTTTCAATAATATGAAAGAAGCTCCTTAGTTTGCCTCAAAAGTCTCTTCCTATAATTTTTTCAGTTGTGACCAGTTCTTCATGAATCTTTTTGGGGTTGTCTTGGGAGAGATACTGGAAGAGTTTGACATTTCCTTTTTTTAGCTCATTTTCTAGATGAGGAAACTGAGGCAAACAGGGTTAAGTGACTTGCCCAGGGTTTCACAGCTAGTAAATATCTGAGACTAATTTTGAACTCAGGAAGGTGTTTTATTAACTTCAGGGTACCACTTAGTTGATCAGAGTTTTTACAGCTTTCAAAGTTTTATTATGTTATTATTGTATAAATAGTTCCCCTGGCTCTTATTTCTTTCTTTTTCATTTTATATCTTTAAAATTATTTGGTTCTATGTTTATTTTATAATATAAATTGTTTTTTGGGTCTGCTTTCTTCACTTTGTATCACTTCATATAAGCTTTTTTATATATTTTTTAAATTATCTCTTTATTTCTTATGGCATAGTAATATTCCAATACATGAATTTACCACAGCTTATTCAGTCATTCTTCAACTTTTGGTCATCTCTTTTGTTTCCAGTTTGTTTGTTTGCATTTTGTCACCCCCCAAAAATCTGCTAAAAATATTTCTGTACATATAGGACTTTTGCCTATTTATTTAATCTCATTTGGGCATAGATCTACCAGTGACATGTACTGTTTAGTAACATTTTGTGTATAGTTCCAAGTTGCTTTCCAGAATGGTTGTACCCATTCACACATCCAGCAAGAGTCATCAATTTATCTGTTTTCCCACAATTCTTCTAACATTTATTATTTTCCTTTATTTGTCATATTTGCCAGTATGAGATGGAATCTCTGAATTGATTTAATGATTTTGGATGATTGTTTCACATGTCAAAAGAGATCTTGGGTTTCTTCTCAAGAGAACTCTGTAAATATTCTCAGATTATTTGTAAATTGTGGAATGGTTTTGTCATGTTTTTTTTTTTATTTTTAGGATTCAGAGAGATAAAGCGATTTCCTAAGATCACACTAATTATTTGTAAAGTTTGGATCAGAACAATGGTCCCCAGAAACAAATCCTATGCTCTTTCTATTCTGACTTAAAAGATTTGGGTTTTTTTTTTTAATTTTGTTTTCTTTTTTTTTGTAATAAGTGACAGCAATAGTAAATATTAAGAATCATTGGGAGTCCCCAAAACTTTAGAATAAATAATTATAAATACTATATTTTGTAGCTGCCAACCAAATGTCCAAGGGAAAGGATTTGAAAATTTTAATTGCTTGATTATTCATTTGTTTCACTGGATGGGATGCTACACTTGGAATCAGGAAGACGTTAGTTCAAATTCCATCTTTGATACTTAGCTGTACGACTAAGACTAGTTCAGCTTCAATTTCCTCATCTGTAAAATGGGGATAATAATAGAACCCATCCCACAGGATTGTTGTGAGGACCAAAGACGTAATATATGTAAAAACCTTTGCAAACTTTAAAGCATTGTGGAAATGATAGCTGTTGTTATTGTAGTTGTTATTAATTTTCCCATTTTCCAATCAAAGATCACTCCAGCTACCATTCTCCTAAACTTTATTGCTAGATCTGAGTCATATCAAAACTTTAGTCTGGTTGAGGGACTGGCCAATCCTGCTAAGGACAAACTATCTTTCATGGTCTGTTTACTTCCTTTTTTTCTTCTCCATCCAATTCCTTTATAGTCCAGAACAAGTCAATTATCAGGAGCGTTTTGAAAATGTAATAATCCAAAATACAAAAAAAAAAAAAAAAAAAAAAAAAAAAAGATTCCATAGGATTTACTAGTCATAGCATTTTAAAAACATAAATTATATAATATTCCATGCCTCATGGGCATTCCTTCTAATTTCCTTAGTTGCTCAAACTCTTCCTTTGTGGTATCCTATTGACTAGAAATCTATACCAGAATGAATTAGTGATATTGAAGGTAATTAGGGATAATAATGGTAGTGATGGAAATGATAGTGGGGATAATGAGAATAATGGTGATGGTAATCATAATAATTATAAGATTGTGGTTTTGTATCTGGAAAAGAAAATGATAACAGTACTAGTGATAATGGTGAGGTTATAGTGGTTATGATAAGAATAACAGATCATGAGAGACATTTTTTGTTGCTATTTTTGTCTGTCCTTCATTTTTTCAAGAGGATCATCAACATTGCAGGGTAATGTATTGATTTCCACATGGTTCCATGTGGAATTGGAAATTCCATTCCAAATTGGATTTAAGTGAGACAAAAATGAACAAGATCATCAATCCCACTCTCTTTTCCTAAATCATTGAAGTCCACTGGCAAGACAAAAGCCAGGGGAACCAGGATGCAATGGATGACCTTGGTGTCTTCCTTCAATGTCTGACTAAGCTCTAAGCATTCCAGAGTTCCTATTTCAGCCACAGTCATGACTGTTGGAGCAAATTATTCTCATATTCCTATTCCATTGTAGAAAGTCTTCACAGGCTAGAGGCAGATATTCCCCTAACTCATCAACAGGTTGGAGTCCTGTCAGTTAACTTAGTTTAGCCTATCGGCCAAAATGGTTTACCAGGATGCAACTACTGCACGTGCTACAGCTTATTGGAACCATGGGTGAGAGTTGGGAAAATAGGTGGACACCAAAGGTGGAGGAACATCCCTGAAAAGGGCTCAGCAAAACCCTTTTTAGTGCTCCTAAATGCCCCATACACATATGATATGGAGGGGATGAAGATGGTTGTTATCATGATAATGTAAATGATGAGATGTTATGCATCTTCCAAATATGTAAGAAAATATATTTTTCATCTATTTATGTGTTTATATGATTTTTTTCTTCAATGAATATGACAACAAGCATCTTTTCCCCCTTAACATCCTCAGTGTCTAAGACAGTGAATGACACATAGGATGCTGTTGATTGAATGAATGAAATAATATTTTGAAAAAAGAGGATAATACATTTTATTTGTATGAAGGACAAAGATAAAGGAGAAAGTAGAAAAATCTTGAAATGGGACACTGAAGACCTGGGTGACAATTTTGAACTGTCACTAACTTGCTGTGTTACTTGAGCAAATTGATTACCCGCTCTGAGACTGATTTTTCTCTATAAAATGAGTGGGTTGGAATTGAAGTTCCTGCAGCTCCAACATTCTAGGTTTTTATAAAAGAAAAAGAGTAATAGAAGTATTATTCAGAACAATACTGAAAGGGAACATCAGAAAATCCAGACTGCCTTCATTTCAGTCCATCTGAAATCATGCAGAATTTCATTTCCCATTAGAGAGTTCACACATTTGTCACTGACATATTAAAACTTCAAAAGAAACCACTTCATTGTCATTTCTGACTCTTAGACCAGCCATGCCCATGTTTTAAAAGAAATCAGGAGAGATCTAATTGGAACCAGACAAGAGAAGAAATGAATACCATGCAGTGACCCCAAAAGAAATGTACTTTCTGATCCTTTCTAAGTAAAGTTTTCATAGGAAATTGTATTTTTCAAGGGAACTCTGAAGTTGTGCCTTCATAGTGCTATGAAATAAGCCATTTTTCAACCCTTTGGAGTTCTTGGGAATGTTAGACTATCTAATCTAATTTGATCATGAAGGCAATTTTCAAAAACCATTTTACAGATTTATTGCCAGCAGATGCTTAGTCTAGTGAGAAGAGAAGCACATTCCTATAAAGAGGGGAGAAGGGTGTGCCCCAGGTAAATGTGGGTGGGTCCAAGGCACTTTTTGTGGGCAGAATAGAAGATTGTAGATTTAATGACTTTGGAAAGCTATTGGCAAGTCGAAACAAGGGTCACTCTCAGAAGATCAGATTTCACGAGTAGTTAAGAAGAGCTTAAGCTAATATAAGTATAATAGCTTACATTTATATTGTTCTTTGTGGCACTTTCCCCAAAATAACCCACTAAGGAACAGAGCTAGAAAGTAGTATCAGGAGGGGTTCAGATTTAAATTACTCTCTCTGGTACTTAGGAACTGTATGAATCCAGACAAGTCAATTAATCCCTCTGAGCCTCAGTTTCCTCATCTATAAAATGGGGATAATGAGACTCGAATTGCCTCTCTTAGATTGTTGTCAGGACTAAATAAGATATGGGATATGTAGGCTTTAAACTAACTTAAACTTATTGTTAAGTAGCAAGCAAAATCAGATCTGCTGAGTCTAATGGCAGATGTCTCCCCATACTGACTATTCACAATTCCAAACTGAGGCTCTTTCCAGACTTTAGGACATCTATTTTAATGACATGTGCTCTATATTCTGGGTTCTGTGCCCATAGAGTTTGAGGAATGATCTCTGAAAGTGACAACCTCAAAATTTAACATGGAATGGGTTCCTCAAGGATGACATGCATTGTGGGACTGACTGAGGTCATGATGTTGATTTGTAGGAAAGGGTTATAAAGAAATCAGAAGACCACTAAGTCTCATATCCTCCACCAAAACAGAAAGTAAAGTCTGTTCTTGTGTCATCCCATCCCTACATGTTAACTTTTCTTTGAGTTTCCTCCCTGCTTCTCTGTTATGTTCCCCTATAGCTATGTAAAGAAAGCTCCCATCTAGAGTTCTTTACAGAAGATGTCATTAAGACTGCGGGAAGGATCATCCAAACAAACTTAGCCAATGTTCCCTTTTTATGAATAGGGAAATTGAAGCTCAGACAGTTTAATTTGCCCAAAGTTTCCTCATAGTAAGGATTTAAATCCAGGCTTTGAGGTGTTTATTGTATTTTAGATCTTGTATTCTTATCACTGTATCAAACTGCCTGACTACTTCATGGAATGACCCATTCTTTGGTTCTCTTATTCAACTCTATCTTTATCAAATCTTACCTTTAGCCTCAGTCTCAAATGTCCTCTCCTGCCCCATCCCTATCCCCTACCCCTGCTATTAATTGTTATGAGAAACTAATTTACACAGGGTGCTGATGGCTGATAATGACTGGTTAATACAATCTATCTATTAGATTTTTTAACTGTATCCAAAAAGACACAGGTTTAAACCAAAAGAATGAAATCAATGCTAAAAATTTAAGGCACTGGTCATACTCAATAAATTTAAAGTATTTCACTGTTGGAAAGGACTTTGATAATCCTTCTCTTCTAATCTTGTTAATTCTGTGCATAGACAATCAGATTTGTCTCTTTAAGCCAATTATTATTTTACAGATGGGGAACTAATATACAAGGCCACATGATAAGGCAGTGATAGGATCAAGATTAGAAATCAGATTTCCTGACTTCTCAGCCTAGTGACCTTTCTATCCCATCACCCTATTCTAAAGAAGGGGAGATTTCAAGTCAAGTCCCTCAAGTTACATCATCTATCCAGTCCAAATGTTTTTTCCCCTCAAATTCTGCTCTCCCAAATCCAGAGAGTTTCATTTTGAGCGGAGTATTATCAGTATACATATAACAGGTCACCCAAGGCAATAATTCAGATGGAGAAGGAAGGAGTGGTGAAAATGCAATTTAAATAGAAGTGCAAATGGTGTAATATTCTTCTCCCATTTCAACTTCTCAGTTCCCCTCAATGCCTTTTGACTTCCCAGGATGGTAAATCTTCTGGTACCAGCATTGCTTTTAATATACTCATACATATAAAATTTCAAATCCAGTGAGGTTTGGCAGGTTTGGAAGGTGCTAAAGGATCAGTTACTCATTGAGTTTCACTTATTATTCTTTTAAAAGATCTTTTTTAATTGGTTTCATGTAAGATGGTAGAAAGACCATGGTTAACAGGTTGCGGGTAAATAATAATTACATTCCCAAACTCTGACTGGTCAGGAAGTTGGATGCCTTTTACACTGGCTCAGGCAAGTTTGAAAATAGAAAGAAGTCCTGCTTACGTGGTTCTCAGGCCCAGAAAAAAAAATGCTTAGACATAAGCAGGCCTGATTCCAAAAATTAGTTTGAACAGCTGGTTGAAAGTAGTCCTCTCCTTACTGGGGTACAATCCAAGTTGGACTCAGTCACCAACTCTGCTCCATTCCTTTGAGTTAGGTTGTAACACCACCTAGATTTTTGTCAATTCACTCAACAAGAATATTTTGAGTGTAATGATAATAGAATTATGATAGTAGATATTCTATCATAATAGCAAAATTAATGATAATAGAATGTGTAATGATAATGGAACTGAAGAGTGGAAAGTGCCCTTAGAAAGTATCTAGTCTTTCTCCCTGAAAGAAATAAAAAAAGCCAATGTCTAAGTTGAGGTGATTTGTCCCTTGTCATATGACTGATCAGAGGCTCAACTAAAACTCCCAGAATGGACCGATTCTTCAACCATATTGCACTGTGGATACAGTTATGAATGGTGCGGTTTTCCTGACTTTCAAGGAGTTCAAATTTAGTTGAGGAGAGAAATCATCTATACCAATAACAAAAGGCAAAATAAAATATTATATGTAGGTATAGACAATGAACAGCTAGGTGGAATGACAGATAAAAGACAAGACCTGAAGTCAGGGAGATCTTAGAATCTGGCTTCAATAACTTTCTAGCTGGGTGACACTGGACACATTGCTTAATCTCTGTTTGGCCATTGTTCTCATCTATAAAATGGGAATAATATTAATAACAACCTCACAGTGTTGTTATGAAGATCAAACAACAATTGCAAACCACTAAGCACAGTGCTTGGCACATAATAAGTGCTTTATAATTAACTATTATTATTAGGATTGCAAAGGATAATATATAACAATATTATAATAATAAAATATAAATATAATAATTGCATTATAATAAATATATAATAACAAAATAAGGCTAAATATGATATGATATAAATAATAATAAAAATGATAGCATTTTAATGCTTTCAGATCTACAAAGCACTTTACAAAATATCTTTATCTCTTTTGTTTCTTTCAACAAATTTGGAAATCTTCATTTTTACAAATGAGGAAACTAAAGTTCTCAACTTTTATTAACTTGCCCAGGATCACATAGCTGGTGTCTGAGGAAAAATTACTTTGAACTGAGATGAAGAGAAAAGGTTTTCTGTATTAGATGTGGTTAAATTGGGCCTTGAAGAGTAGCCTGCTACTTGAACCTTTTTCCCACAATTACCTTTCCCAACAGGCTCATCCACAGAGTTAAAATCCATTGAGGGTAAAGAACCTCCCAATTCTAACCTTTCATCCTTGTAATTATAAAGTACATATATGTCTCCCCACTGTCTCTCCTCCCAAATTAAGATAAAAGTTTATCAACTGATGACATCAAGTACTATATGCTTGGACAACCTCCCTAAATTCACAGAATCCTATGTAGAGTCAGAACCAAAGAACAATAATGATAATGATGAATTTACACCCACACTTTAAAGTTTACATGGAGGCAAGGTAGCATTCAGGAAGAAGTGGTTCTGAGGCTGACCTTTGATACCTACTAATTGTGATTTGGGGCAGGTCTTCTCCAGACTTCCACCTCCTTAAGAGTAGTTTTCCCACTCTGGAGATGACTCTACCATCATGAAGTTAGCCCTGCTGATTAGTGAGTCCCAAGCCTGAGCCATGTTTCATGAGGAATCCAAGCATTGCTCACTTCACTGCCAGCTGAATTCTTCTGGATTTTCTCTCCATCTCCTCAACAGCACCCTTCCTTTTTCAATGCTTTTTACACATGGTATTCCCCCATTAGAATATAAGCTCCTTGAAAATAATTATTACTTTTTAAAATATATATGCCCTAAGATTAACACAGTTCCTGGCAAATAGTAAGCTTTAACAAATGCTTTATCTAACACCCTAATTTAACTCTTGGTGCCCTGAAGTTATTCTTTTTTTCTTTTTTCTTTTTTTTGCTGAGACAATTGGGGTCGAGTGACTTGCCCAGAGTCACACAACTAGGAGTATCAAGTGTCTGAGATCAGATTTGAATTCAGGTCCTCCTGACTTCAGGAATGATGCTCTATCCAGAGATTATTTTTTCAAGACAGGAAGGGATTGATCTGCATTGGTTCTCTACCAAGAGAACCAGCTTTGTGGTTTTAAATAATAGAATCTACAGCATTTGTATTTCAAGAACCATGAAAAAAAGGCAGCTCATGTATTCCCAGCCCATTTTACAAAGGATGAACCAGAGATCACATGAGCTATGTTAATGAGCACACTGCTAATAAAAGGAAGAGCTAGAATCCAAACCCAGAGATTCTGGAGCCAATACCAGTGTTCTTTTCAGTGCATTAGGAGCAGAACTAGGAAAATTAGAATAAGAGCTTTTTCCATAGGCACTCACCTGTCATGCCTTTTCTGAAAGCCATGGTTAAGAGCAAAGGAAAAAAGCACATTTTTTATGTAGTAGAGTGCCAAACCTGGAGTCAGGAAGACTGGAGTTCAAATTAGCTGTGTGACCCTGAGGAAATCACTTAACCCTATTTGCCTCAGTTTCCTCAATTATAAAATGGTTGGAGAAGGAAATGAAAAATGACTCCAAGATGTTTTCTGAGAAAACTCCAAATGGGATCATGAACTGTATCCAATGAGGCATCTAGCTATTCAATTCATCCTCCATTAAAAGTGGAGGAACTATGAGACTAAACAAACACAAAAGGTTTAATTCCTAGAACTCCTGGGTTCAGATCAATTCCAAGTCTGAAAATTATGGCATGGAGAGACATTCAGTAGATATGGTTTATATTGTATATTATTAGTATAGGCTGCTGATTTGCTAACCAGTTCTAAGCTAAGAGTAAATGGTGCATGCATTTTCTGAGTTTGTGTGACTCCTTCTATGGAGAATCACCTGAATAGTTTTCATTGAAATACAACAGGTAAATGAAAGGAAGTAAGGTTTCAAGGGTGGAGAGGAAGACTGAAGGATGGCAGAGATAATTTCTAATTGGGTCAACCCAGAAATTCACAGCAATGACAAGTTGCCAGAACCCTAGAGAGAGAGGCAGAGTTCAGAGACAAAGAAGTAAAGACTCTCTAGTGAGCATGGAGGGCATAATAACACTTTTGCCCAGTGGGACAAGCATAAACTGATAAGTTAACTTCATGCTCTCTAGATAATGACTAACAGCATCACTTTCCTCTCCAGGCTCTGCCTCTGACTCTATGAACTTCACTCCCATTTCTCATCTGCCTTTTCTTTCAAGAAATTTCCTTAGTCCCTGGGACCTTCTCAATATTATTCCACATTTTTAGCCCTCTCTCCCATTAGTCAGTTTCTTCTAGAACTCCATTTTAACAAGGGACCTGGACCAATCATGCTTTATTCCCCTCTGGTATCTGTTTTTACTCTAAATTTCCTCATTTGTCTAAATGGGGAGAAGGTTCCCACCTTTTTTTTGGTCTTCCCTCATTAAAATATAACTTCCTCTCTTAACCCCAATTGCCTCAGAAAAAAGAATATAACTTTCTTGGGGTCAGGGAATACTTTTTTTTGCTTTTATTTGTATCCCCAAGGCTTAACATAGAGCTTGGAACATAGTAGGTGCTTAATAAGTTTATTGACTTGATTATATCTACATTATGCTCTAAGCTCCAGAGGACTTAGAATAACTAGGAGCTATGATTCTCTAATTCATAATAAAATGATATGTAAAACCTAAAATATTACTACCTCTTGGATTATTTTCATTTTTGGATCCACCATATTGATGGTCAAAACCATATGACCATAGTAATGAAAATATCCTGGAAGAGTTCCAAATATAATTTCAGGCAGATAAGGTATAAGATAGGGACAGACTAGAATGAGATAGAACCTTCTTGAGCCCTTCTCAAATCAAGTCAAGTGGGCTGCCATCTATACTGTCTATGCAATGCTACAGTGTAAAAGAGAGCTGGGATTAATCCAATAGTCCAAGTCTCATACTACCTTATGACCTTGGACTTGTTTCCTCTTCTGTGACATGAGATGGTTGAGTTGATTTGACGCTCTCTGAGATCCCTTTCAACTATTAGAATAACTTAGTGCAGTGAAGAAGGTGAAAAGAAAGACATCAGAGAATGAAGAAACATGGGTGACTTACTGGGCAAAGATGACTGATTCCCTTGGAACGATTATGTGGAGGATCAGACACCCCAGGCTATGTGGTTGCTGAGTAACAAACAGCTCCCCACCTTCTTGAGGTATGAGACTCCCTACTCTAGCCATGTGGTTGTTACACAACAGCTGGCTGGGTCTGCCAAGGTGACTCCCTCTACAGAAAGCCTGCTGCTTTTCCCCTGGAGCAGGATCCTCCAGGGAATTGCAGCTTCTCTGTGAATCTTCTTTCTGGAAACCTTCAGGGAAGGAGACTGCACCTGCTCAGCATCCACCAAGGTTAGATACTGACCCTAATAGTAAATGAATGGTGGCAGACTGGTGGGTTTATTCCCTTACACAAGTGACAGTGCTTGATCATCATTTCAGGAGCTAAATATCAGTTTCCAGCCCATCAATAATGCTATGATGAGCTGCTAGGACTTGCTATTTTTCCCCCTTCAAATAATTCACTGAAATTAAGCTCCATGACTGATGAGTCATAGAATTATAGAATGACAGAACTGGTAAGGAACCTAGGAGTTCAGAAAATCAAAGATTTAGAGCTCCAAGGGATCTCAGGGGTTGTCTAATTCAAATCCTCATTTTTACAGATGAGTTTAACCATTTCTAAAGATCAAATCTATCCTCCCAAAAGAAAAGACTCTGTCATTATAACATAAATTCTATAAAATGAGGGACTTTGGTTTTGATTCTTGCACTTTTGTATCACTGGAACACAGAAAGCATTTTCTAAATGTGGTAGGGGGTATTTTGTTTTGTTTTGTTTTTTCTAACAGAATAAAGCTAGACCAACATTGGTAATTTTTTGAAAATATGTTGAATTCCAAAAAAGAAACTTATCAAAGAAAGCACAGATCCTATCTCTGTCATTTACTAAATGTTATGTCAGTTTCCTCATCTGTAAAATGAGAAGGTTGTACTTCATGATTTCCAAGGTCCTTTCCAGCTCAAAATCTGTGAACTGTGAAAAATACATTTTACTCATTCATTCTACTATTAGCATCATTGAGTAAAGTCTGCAACTCCTAAAGTCATTCTACACTCCCATAAACCACCGCCCCTCTTCCCCTTTACAATTAGTATATTATGAAGCAATTACTAGTACACTTGAAAGAGTTAAAGTAGCTTTAAGACGGTCTTGTCCTAAAGATTGAGATTAGTTTAAGCCTTGAGACAATTTGGATAGTTAGATAATTCTAAAATGACTAGCAACTGGTTTAGGTACTATGTCAGACTGCTTAATGGAGGTTCTGTGTCAAAAGTCTCAGAGAAAAAGAGAGGAAATTCATTCAGCACTGTCAGAAATGCAGCTTGAGGCTGAATCTGGAACACAATTTTATCAGGCTTAGTACACAGCATCTTAATTGTAAAAAGCAGCAAAAGCCACAATCTCAGACAAGTATAACTACCAGGGAACAGTAGTTATAGTTAGCCAGCATGGATTAAACACTTACTATGTACAACCCTCTTTTGAGTCTTTCCAATTTATTTTGTATGAAGCTTATTTGTACATAATTATCTGCCTATTGTCTTCCCCTCCATAATATTGTGAACTCCTTGAGAGAAGGAGCTGTCTTTTACCTTTCTTTTCATCACCAGCACTTAGTAGAGTACCTGGGACATAGTAATTATTCAATAAATATTTATTGACTAACCAGGGACTGTGCTAATAAATGAGTATATAAAGAACATAAAACAAAATAAAATAATTTAGACATAGAGAAAAACCCAGAAACTCCAGTTCAAAGAATTCCACGGCTAATTTCTTTTCTTCATCTATATTCTCATTTTATACACTCTTAGATTGACAGTTTATAGACCAATACAATCAGTGGTACACCAGCCCTGTTCCCTCTGTTTGAATTTGTTAAATACCTTGGCTCAGTGTTGCCTCCTATGGAAGTACTGGTACTAGAAATTCCAGCTTGATGCAGATATTCCCCATAGCCCTGGGATGTGATAGAGCCAAACTCAGAGAATCTCCAACATCAGAACAGAACCTACTGTGTACCTTCTACCACCTCTGCACTCCATGCTATCCTCTTCCTCTACTTCATTAACATTCAGTGGTTTGGAATGGCAGCCCAGAGGTTAGAAATCAGAGTCCAGCTTTTAAATCTCCCTGTCTTTTTTTAGACTACCTCTTCCTTGTCTATGGAATGATGGCAAAAACAAACAGTAATTTCTACTGTAAAATAATTTGGTTGCTCACAAATAAAACTGATAAAGCTTCAGAAAAGAAAGGTCTATTTTATAATCACTTCACACCAATTAATTATGGTTTATGGGTTATATAACAGATACCACTTATTCCTATTGTATAATATTGCCCAACACAACCTAACAATGATGGCTGAAATGCTTTTGCATAGTTTAGAAAGTTGGACTTTTATAAAAGAAGTCCTGATTTTGTGAATAAGAAATCCATCTTTTCTTACAGCCAAAGGGGGAAAATCCTTTTGAATGTCCAAAGGAATCAGACTGGATGGTAAATCTGGATGAACTGGTATAGAAGAATGAATATTGATCTTGACATCATGATATTTCATTGTAAATCCTGACTCTAGAATTTCTTACCTGTATAATGTTGATCAAGGTGTTTAACTTCTCTGGACCTATGTTTCCTCAACCCAAAAAAGAGGGAATTAGACTAGATGATTTTTAGGGACCCTTCTAATTTTTCAATCTATGATCTTAGTTAGACATAACCTAGTTAGACCATAGACTAAGTCAGATATAACACATCACTCCTCTACTTCACTAATATTTAATAGTCTAGAGTAACAGCCCAGAGATTAGAAATGTGGATAAATTATATCAGGTTCCTCCAAATCTCAGGCTCTGATTCTATGATATGACAGTTATATATTTAAGCATACATGACACGGGTATATGGTTTAGAGTTGGAAAGGATTTGAGTGGCCATCCAGGCCAAAACTTTCAGATAAGACAAATAACACTAAAAGAAATTAAGTGATTTACCCAAGATAAGAAGGATGCACCAAAGGTGGGATTAAAACACAGATTCTCTGACTCTGGTGCCAATTGGACTTTCCTACTTTCTGGTACTAATGCATTTACATGTACTACTTGGTGGTTCTCTATGGTTCAGAAAAAAGTAGAAAAACTAAATATTTGTTGATATCTGCTACAAAAAGAGCACTAGATTTCGGGAATGAATTGTTCCTCTCTCTCCACAGAGTTTATAATCTAGTTGATGAGGTGTCTAACAGTATAAAATAGAGTATAGTAAGTACCAGTTGGCTCATGCTGCAACTAAGAAGTAAGCTTTCAGAGGTCTCCCATAGACATTCAAGACAAATCAAACAACAATATGATTTTAGGAATTAGCATAGTTGGCCAGGGTAGGCAGGAACAAACGCAGCCATCCATAGTCAATACAAATAACTAACTCATTTTAAGTTCTATATCTTTAATCAGAGCCTCAACAAGAAGCAAGAATGTACTAAACATGCTTCAGTAAGAGTGCTAATGAGCAGCAGTCAGTGCTCAAAACAAGAGACAGCAAGAAGTAATATAAAGTGTGAAGAAACTGTGAAGAAAGATAATTTGAAGTCCTAGGATAAATTTCAAGTGGCTCTGAATAAATCCAAGATCACTCAATTCCAGCGAACTCACAAATAAGCATTTATTAAGCAACTATTATGTGTCAGGACATTTTGTTAAATGGTGGATTGCTAAGCCTTTATTTAGCTATAAAATTATAGGCTCTTTAAGGTATCATTCATCTCTATGCTAATAATTCTCAAATCTATTTATCCAGTCCTAACCTCTCTCCTAATTCCAATATCACTACTCATTAAAGATCTCAAACTAGATGTCCAGTAGACATCTAAAATTTGACATTTCCTAAACTAAATTCATTATCCTCTCCCTCATCCCCTCAAGTCTTCTCCTTTTCCTAACTTTTCAATTTCTATCAAAGACATGACCATCCTTTCAGTTATCTAGACTCTCTCTACTTTTAACTCCTTTCCCCCCTGTTTATGCAGTCTATTGTCAAGTCCTATCAATTCTGCCTTCATCTATCTTTCTCATATCCTTCTTTATCTTCAACATTGTCACCATCATTTTCGAGACTTTCATCATTTCCCACTCAGTCTAGTGGCTCATCTCTCTGCTTCAGTTCTCTCCCTAGTCCAGTTCATCCCTTCTTAAAACTCAGGTCAGATCAGATCCCCTATCCATTCAGTAAATTCCAGTGGTTCTCTGTTACTCCCAGGATCAAATATAAATTCTCATATTTGGTGTTCAAAGTCCCTCATAATTTGTATCCCTTGTACTTTTCCATTCTTTTTGTGTACTCTGGTCCACTGACATTGATTCCCTTCCTGTTCCTAAAATAAAATATTCTATCTTCTGATTGTCAATTTTCAACAGTTATCTTTCATTCCTGGAACTTTTCCAGGAATCTTCTCTATCTCATGGATTCCTTGGAATCCTTCAAGTCTCAACTAAAATCCTATTTTCTACAAGGAGTCTATTTAGATGCCTTTCAATGGTACTCTCTTAATCATCTCCAATGTGTTCTTATTTATGTTATTGTTTATATGTTATCTCTGCCATCAGACTGTGGACTCCTAGAGAGAAGAGACTGAGATTTTATTTGCTTGTTTTTATTGTTTGTTTCTTTGTTTGATTTGCGAGCTTATTCCCAGTAAATTACCTTAGTACATGTAGATATTTAATAAATGCTCACTGACTGATGATTAACTAAAATCTAAAATGTTGTGCATGTAATTTAATTAATTAATAATTAAAAGGGGAAAGAAAAGAAAAATGCCAAAAGACTGGATAGTCAGCCTATGGAAAAACTAGTTGGAATGAAAAAAAGAAAATTAAAATGATAAGGCAATAGATCTAGAGCTCAAAGGAACCTCAAAAGTTATATAATCCAACATTCTCATTTTATACATGATTAAACTGAGGCCCAGAGAGGTGAAACAAACTTGATCAAAATGTAACTCGAATTATAAGTGATACAGCAAGGATTTGAAATTCAGTACCTTGACTCTGACTCCATAATTCTTTCCAATTTACCATACTACTCTCAAGTATTAATTATACTTGCTCTTGCACCTGATCCTGAGGTGGGTCCCCTAGGTGATACAGAAAAAAAATCAGAAACAGCCTCTTCTAAAGTTCTGTGGGTACACATTAACTGCCACAGCCAATCAAATGCACATTTATTAAACACTTACTATGCTTGGCGCCAGGAATGTAATGACAAAACAAAGAGTAATTCTTCACCTTAAATATAGTGTTTTTTGCTTGGAGAAGGAGAAGAGATACATGTATGCAAATGGATATATATGTGTGTGTGTGTGTGTGTGTGTGTGTGTTTGTATTACACATATATCATTGTATATGTGTGTGTGTGTGTGTGTGTGTGTGTGTGTGTGTGTGTGTGTTGTGTGTTTGTATTTGAATACTAGAAGCATAGATGAGGGAGATAGTTGAGTGGTGGGGAGAGAATCAGGAAGTTATCCTATAGGAGATAGTCCCTGAATTGAGACTATCTAGCACTACTGATACATAATGCATTTCCACCTGGAGCTAGAAATTGCTCCTGGAAATATTTGGGGATAGGGACCAGGTATCCTCAGTATTCTCCTTGCCTGCAAAAGGTGTCTTATTCCCAATCTCCTTGTGCAGTGGTTTACAATCACTTGAGGGATCGTTTTCAACATTGGAGTCAGAGAAGTTTAAACAATGACAGTATTTTAGTTGAGTAACTTCCTCTGACTTCTTAGGAGTTAGTCAATTAAAGACCATTAATGTGCTTGTAGCCAGTGGAGAGCAGAAGACCAAGCATAGGACACAGCTTGGTTCTACAGGGGATAGAGCACTGGCCCTGGAACCTAGAAGGACCTGAGTTCAAATATGGCATCAGACAGATTACTATTGAAAATTGTCAAGTAGGAGATAGAAATTTTAAGTCTTGTAATCTGATTTCTTTTTGGAACCTTGCACATATTGTTCAAGATTTAATTTTGTAATTAATAAAAATATTAAATAATAAATACAAACTATAATATTGTAATACTTCTCCATCTCCATATCCAGGTTAGTTTCTTAGAACAGATTTCTCATCATTGACTATCACTTTGAGATTCTCACTTTGGCAGCTATCAGATTGAAGCCTTCATCACACACTGCCATCTTATATATTCAGAGATCTAAAGCTCTAAGGGAATTCGGAAACCATGTACTCCATCTCCCCTTCCTTTTTTTAATAGTTGAAGAAACTGAAGTTCATGTAGCTAAAGTAATTTGTCCAAAGTAGTAAGTATTAAAGATGGAATGTGAACCCACTTCTTCTGGCAAGAGCTCTTCTTCTCTCCCTCCCTTCTCTTTTCCTTCTTCCTTCCCTTCTTCTCTTCCTTTTCTCCTCCCTTCTTTCCTTCTTTCTTTCCTTTCTTATTTTCTTTCTTTTTTATTCATTGATTGATTGATAATTTATTTATTGAGACCAGAATCTCCCTATCTCACCTAAGCTGAAAGTTCAGCAGCCACCCATGGACCTTATGTCATTGCTGATAAGACCACAACCTTTGACTTGCTCCAATTTTTTTGCCTGGGCAGGTTCATTCCCCCTTAGGCTGCATGGTGGACTCTCAGGGGCTCACCACAATGGTACCATATTTACTGCAAACACCTGATCTGTCTCAACCCTTTTTCAGCTCAGAACTCTGAAATCCAAGCTATTTACCAGCCTCAACCTCCCCAGCAGCAGAAATTACCACTGTGTGCCAACATGTTCTTCTGCGTTCTTTCCAGTCTTTCCCCTCCCTTTCCCCTAGTGTAGTGAGCCAATACTCTGGCTCCCACCTCCTCTTCTCAGAAAAGTATACAGAAAAGGTCAAAATGCTTATTAGGTGCTTACAACATAACATTTAAATGTGTCAGGCATCAGTGAGTCAAAAACCAGATTCATATTCTCCTGAAATCCATATGTTTTTACAAATTAGAGAGAAAGCTTTTGGCTTGGAGAGCTCTTTGCCAAGTTTTAAAAACTTGTTTTGCACCTTTTGGTATCCTAAGAACCCAACCCTTAAAATATTGCTTTCTCTTTCTAATTCATACTAAGGCTGTGGCTTATGAAGCAATGGCATTTTAAAAAAAATTTCCTTCATCCCTATTACCAGTAGAAAGGGAAAATGAGAAGTAAATCAGTGGATATGATAGCCTACATCTATGAAGTAGAAAGACCTGCAAGCAACCTTATGACCTTAAAGATTTTCTCATCTAATGCTGTCAATTTACTTAGGAAACAAGACCATAAGAGGAAATCTGATTCAGAGAATTTTCCCAAACCAATTCTGTTCCCAATATAATATGCTGTGAGTTTAGAGGAAAAAAAAGAAATAATTAGTGCAGAGTAGGAGAATCCTACAAGACTGCAGTTTTTGTTATTTAAAAACCTTGGACAAGTCATTTAACCTCTATAAAGTGTATTATCCTCATAATGTTGAGATTTGTGTTTCCTGCCTCATAGGATTGCTGCAAAAAAAAAGATTTTACAAACCTTAAAATACTGTTGAAATGTGAATTATTATTATTACTTCAAAAAATTGCTGTGTGGATTAAATATGATAATATTCAGAAAGAGACTTTTTAGCCTTTAAGTACTATATATGTACTTAGTGTATAAGATAATTATAATGCAAACATATATTCAAAATATACTTTTATATGTATACATATGCATGTGTATATATGGTGCAACTTGATACTATACACAAAGAACTTGCTAGTTTTTTAGCCAAGAAAACTTTGTATAGGGAATCCTCAGGAAAGGAAATTCCCTCTATTAATACAGATTGCTACTTTCCTGCAATTTATAGTCTTAAAAAGCTGTCTAGAGCACTGAAAGATAACATGATTTGCCTAAGGTTAAGGGTCATAATGGTAGTAAACAGACAAAACATAGACCCAAGTTTTCCTGGCTAAGAGCTAGTTTTCTCTGCTCTATACCATGTTGCACTTCATTCATAGATATGTAGATAGATAGATAGATAGATAGATAGGAAATAAAAAGTATATTTTGAATATATACTTGTTTGCCTTATAATTATCTATGTATATATCATTCTTTTTTTATAAGACTTTAAGTACCATGAGGGCAAAAACTGTAATTTACCTAATTTTTAAAAAAATCTCCCTAGTGCCTAAAAGGGCACTCTAAAAACATTAGGTAACAAGTAAGTATTTGTCAAATTGAATTAAATTGACTACCCCAGAAGACAATTGGTTCAGGGATAAAGCTAAGTTGACAGAATAGAGGAAGCAGCTGGGAATATCCAATATTCCCCTCCAAGCAACTTTAAAACAACACCTCAAATCAAATTATGGAGCAGAAAGTTCAACAAAATGTCAAGGTTAGACATTATTCTATCCCAAAACAACTTAGGAAGTCAGAAGTAGAGATCTGTGACATTGGGTAGAGGCTGGCGTGGAGCCCACATGGTAGCAACACTAGCTGAGATCCTTGGAGGTGACAACAGCAACTGCAGCAGCTTTTGAAAGTCTCAAGCCAGAAATAGTAAGGGCATCTGGAAACTGTCAGAAAGAGATTAAAAGGCACTCCTGTGCTAGCTCTAGGCACGGGACAGGACACTGTTTGTCAATTCCATTGCCCATACACACTTCCACGTCACAGTTCCAGGGTGAAAAGGAATGCTTCCAGTCCCAATGGATCAGAGGAAGATCTCTACTGAAGAACAGTATAGTTTGTGGTTTCAAGGGAACAGGAACCTAAGAAACAATATTGCTCATGGTTGCTCTGGGCAAGAACCAGAGCAGAGACCAGAAGTGTCCAGACCTCTTCTCAGATCATACCACCTTCAAAATGCCAAAAACTTCCAAACCCCCACTGAAAATAGCAATGTAAAAAAGCCTGAATCTGGGGAGAGTGCCCCCTCTTCATCAATACACACTGGGAACAGAATCCAAATTTAACTAAGTTCAATGTCAAGAAATCAGGGAGAACAATGATCAAACAAGCAAACAAACAAAAACCCAAACATAAAAAACTACTATGGTGAAAGGGAAGAACAAGACACAAACTTAGAAGACAGTGTTGTTAGAACAGCTACAAACAAAGTCTCAAAGGGAAAAAAAAACATGAACATAAACCCAAAAAGGATTTTTGAAAGAGCTAAAAAAATTTTTTTAAATCAAATAAGAATGATAGAGGAAAAGTTAGAGGTGGGGGGAAATGAAAGAAACACAAGAAAATTATACTAAGACAATAAACAGATTAGTAAAAGAGGCAACCAAAAAACTAAAGAAAATAACACCCTAAAAGAGAATTGGTCAAAAGACAAAAGAGGTGCAAAATTTCATTGATGAAAACAACTTCTTAAAAAGCAAAATTGGTCAAATGGAGAAAGTGATACAAAAGCTCACTGACTAAAGTTGTCAATCTTAGGTGA
The DNA here is from genome assembly GCF_016432865.1 of Antechinus flavipes. Classification (NCBI taxonomy): domain Eukaryota; kingdom Metazoa; phylum Chordata; class Mammalia; order Dasyuromorphia; family Dasyuridae; genus Antechinus; species Antechinus flavipes. The sequence goes on from NC_067398.1 coordinate 621,086,881, forward strand.
AAATAAGGTGAGAGCAGAAGTGAGATAGTGAAATATAAGGAAAAATGGATGAGGGGAGAGAAAGAGAAGAGAGAGAAAGAGAAAGAGAAAGAAGGAGAGAGAGAGAGAAAGAGAGAGAGAGAAAGAGAGGGAGAGAGAAACTGAAAGAGAGAGAGGGAAGGAGAGAGAGAAGAAAGGGGAAGAGAGGGAGGGAGAATTAGATGACAGATAGAGAATGTATTAAGTACTTACTATGTACCAGGCATTGTGTTGATAATCCCTGTCCTTATAGAACTTACATTCTAATAGGGAAGAAAAATATATAAAGGACTAGTGACCAGGAAGGAAGATGTATTTTGCTCTAAATTCAATGAAATCCTCAAATCTCATGCTACTTTGTCTCTCTTCTTTGTACTTAATTTGAAACATCAAAGATCTTTAATTTTTCTTATAACCCTCAGTGAAAAAAGGTTACAATTTCTTCTTACTTCATGGAAGACTTCATAAGACTGAACCCCTCCCCAAAAAATGTATCATTTAGTGGTCCTATTTCTGATGATGATCTTCTCAACTCAGTGGGATGACCCTTGGACAAAATATATCCAATCTATTTCACTTTCTTTCTTAATGACTTTGCAGTTTATTAGCATCTGCCATTCCCTTGACATAGCCTTCCAAAATGCAGGTCACTTCTTAACCATGACGAAGATCCCATCAGCCTTAGCACTCCACCTTATCACCATCCTCTGTCGTTCTGATTGGAGAATAAAGGCATGAATTCAGAAACCTCTATTTAATGAGGGAACTCACCCCAGAGCATTTCCTTTTTTTTCACTTGGTTGCACTAGGTTATAGCTCTCTGATTTTTCCCACCACACCTCCATGTTACATACCTTCATATTCCTTGCTTTTCAGTTCTTTTTGTGTGTTGTCTTCCTTCTTTTGATTGTAAGCTCTTTAAAAGCAGTGTCTGTCTTTCGTGAATTTATCTCCAGAGCTTAGTCCAATGTCTGGCACATAGAATGTGTTTATTAGATGTTTGTTGGCTGACTGAAGAACCAGAATAGAACTTATCTAATTTGCCTTATGGTTATTTCTGTCCCTGTCTTCTATCATCTACTAGACCGAATTATTCTCAAAGATAGGAATTTTATTTTTATATTTCTACTGGAATAATAACTAGATGAGAGCCAATGGAGTTTTGCCACAGGTCATTAGTGTATATGGGGTAGGGAGGTTCCTTCCCGCAACAGCATCAAGACTTGTCCCCATGATTCAAATTCTTCCACTGGAAGGATCTAAGCAGTGTGTCCATTCTCCTTTATCCAAATATAACAATAGGATTCCATCATCATAGCACCCTTATTCTAGAATATACCTCCCACTCAACTGCCTCTCTGGACAATGGTCACTCCTTCTCCCATAGTGATCAATGGAATGAAATAAGCATTTATTATGTATCTTCTAAGTACTTTTTTGTACTTTTTTTACAGATATTACCTCATTTGATCCTCATTAAAAACCCTGTGAGTTAAATGCTATTATAATCCCCATTTTATAATTGAAGAAACTGAGATAGATAGTGATTAAGTTACTTGACTAGGTTCACACCACAAGAAAAAGTATGAATTTAGATTTGAATTAAAGTCTTCCTGACTCCAGGACCATTGCTTTATCCCCGGGTTGCCTACTTGCTGCATTGGTCACCCACAGTTGGACTACCTTGTGCTATGACCAGTCATTCTCAATAAGGCTGTCTTCTGCACTCTTTGCCCTCCCACCATCTCAAACCATCAACTGTTTTATCTTTGTCCCTTCCCTCAAAGACAGGATTTATACTTTAATTTAATTTAATTTAATTCAAACAATTTTCTAAGGGGCAACTAGGTAGTTCAGTGGATAGAATCCAGATCTAAAGTCAAGAAGACTCATCTTCCAAAATTCAAATTTGTCCTCAAATATTTACTAGCCATGTGATGCTGGACAAGTCATTTATCTCTTTCTGCTCAGTTCCTGATCTGTAAAATGATCTAGAAAAGGAAATGGCAAATTATTCCAGTATCTTTTCCAAGAAAACCCCAAATGGGGTCATGAAGTCAGATATAATTGAACAACAGCAGAACAATTGTTATATTTTGAATTGAATTACATCTTGAACATTCATTCATTTACTTAAGAAACATCTATTAAGTGACAACTGAGAATGGAGTTAAGTGTTAGAGAGCACAAGAAGTTTAACTAAAACTGTCTGGCCTCCTGGTGCTTACCCTGACAGGAGAAATAAGGCACAAATGTAGATTTATTACAAGTAGTAATTATATTAAAGAGATGTAAGAAAAAAATTCCATGTCAGATTTAAGGGGAAGATCATTACAAATCAAGAGAATGTTGAAGATACAGAAAACTTTTTGGAAGCCAAAGTTAAGCTTAGAGAAAGAATCAAGAAATATGTCTATGAGCTCACTGAATATTTCAGACACGATAATTCCCATCAAGGCTATCAAGGCATTTAGGGAGACATGAGAAGCAGCATAATATTGAATAAAAAGCAAGGAATTTAAAGAATAAGACTTAATATCTGATCCTATCACTTGTTTGATCTTGAGGAAGTCTACTGACTTGCTGATTATAAAATGAGAAATATCTTAGTTCTAACATTCTAAAATCCTATAATCTAATAATCCAATGGGCCAGTGGTTATCATCTATTGCCAGAATGGATCTCTCACATGCATGAAATCATAGACTCTTGAAGCACTGAAGCATTTAAAAGATGAGTAGGAGCTTAATCGTTCCAGGAGAGTGTCTCCAGTACAGGATACACTTGGGAACAAGGAACTTGAGGCAGGAGAACAAATATGCTTAGAGATTGAATCAGTTTGGCTGATGACAGTGATACACCAAGGTCAGTGAGAGAGACTAGAAACAATGGAATAGTACCAAGTTGGAATGAGTTTGATGGAATTACCAACAAAGAGTAGGGGGAGGACCACAGTGATGGCACCTCCCTTGTTCATCTCAGGGATTTCATCATTTTATAATATTTCTAACCTTCACACCCCAATACTAATTATCACCAGACTCAAAGCAAGCTCTGAAGCTTATTGGGAGAAAGAGGAGGGAGGAAAGCTAAAAGGGAAGCAAGATCACTTTTAAAAGCCATCAAACAATTTCAAAGTGTCTTTAGAGAGGAGACTAAGCTGATGAGCATATTTGTGGGACAAGAAAGTCTCTTGCTCCCAAATAATCTAACAAACATTATTCTCCTTGGAGGATAATAATATATAGCTCTGTCCTTTTTTGTTTATATGGTACCTTTCATCTCTGAAGTTCAAGGCGCCCTGCAGACATTATCTCATTTTTTCCCAGCCAGTGAAGTTTGTAAGTATTATACCCACTTCACAGATGGAAAAAAACTACAAGCCAGAAAGAGATTTTTGTCTTCCTTTTCTCCCATATCTCCTTTATTCAGCTGCAGAATCAATGCCCTTACCTTTGTCTCTTTTGATAGATATGTTCATATATATTCCTTGAAAAAGTAGTAAAGCATATTAATCCTGGTCTTGGGTTTATTAGAGCTGCATTTCCCATAGCAGTATCCAGAAAACTCTGATCTTAGGGTATGGGTACCTATAATATAAACCTTCAGTTCTTTATGAACTTTATCAATCAAGAGTTATCCAGGATGATTTCAGAGAAGGCTGGAGATACTTACATGAACTGATGTTAAGTGAAATGAGCAGAACCAGGAGATCATTGTACACAGCAACAGCAAGATTATACAATGTTCAATTCTGATGGACGTGGCTCTTTCCAACAATGAGATAATTCAGGTCAATTCCAATGATTTTGTGATGATGGGAGCCATCTACACCCAGAGAGAGTCTATGGGGACTTAGTGGGAGATCACAACATAGCATTTTCACTTCTTTTGTTGTTGTTTGCTTGAATTTTATTTTTTCTCATTTTTCTTCCTTTTGATCATATTTTTCTTATGCAGCAAGATAATTGTATAAATATATATGCCTATATTTGATCTACATATATTTTTACCATGTTTCACATAGATTGGATTACTTGCCATCTAGATGAGGAGAGGGGAGAAGGGAGGGAAAATTGGAACACAAGGTTTTGCAAGGGTCAATATCAAAAAATTGTCCTTGCAAATGCTTTGAAAATAAAAAGTTTCAATTTAAAAAAGAGTTGTCCAGGTACATATTATTGACAAAGTATAGTAGTGGGTTTTTCTTTTGTATTTTTTTATTTTTTTAAATGCTTATTAAGTGTTTATTATGTTTAAAACCCTATGCTAAATGCCAGACATACAAATAGAAAAGCAAACCAATCCCTACTTTCAGGGAATTCGTTCTAATGCAGTAAAAAATGGATATGACATAGAAATGGAAATCACATGGAAGAGTTGTCTAGACCTTAGGATGGATGCAGCAACAAAACAAATAGTAATGTATGCTCTTTAATTTCATTTCTAATGATAAAATCATATATACTTCTTTTATAGAACTATTTGAGAGGACCTTTATGAATATAACTTTATTTTCTACTTCTATTTTCAGGAGCCTTGGTTGATAAGCAAACAGGCGCAAATGCAATGACAAAAATGATTGCCAGGCTATAGCTCCACAAAAGTTGCTTTCATAGATTATGACTACTAGCTAATAGACTGTAAGCAAGACCTAATGGTTTGGCAAGTTACCACTCCTGAGTCACTTGGTCCTAAGGCAGTTGGTCAGAATTTGATTGTGGTGAGGAAAGTAGGCCTCTTTTCAACAGTAAAAACAGGACTGGCTTGGGGTCACTGCTATTCCCAAAGTTCTTTCTTTTAGGGAGCTGAGACATCTCCAACAGTATATGAAGGAAGATGGTGGTTAAAAAATTACTCAAAAACCAGAATTGAATAAATGGTCAAAGAGGTACTAAATCTCACCGAAGAAAATAACTAAAAATTGAAACTAGTCAAAAGGAAGCTAATAACTCCAGGAGATATCAAAAAAATAAAAATAAAACAAGGTGCAAAATCTGAAAAATGGAATAAAAATATGAACTATTTTATAGGAAAAATAACTTACCTGGAAAATAGGCTAAAGAGATTTAATTTAAGAATTATTGAACTACCTGAAAATGATCAAAATGAAGAGAACCTAGATATCATATTTCAAAAAAATTATAAAGGAAAATTACCCAGATGCCTTAGAAAAATAAAGCAAAATAGCCAATGAAATATGCATTAAACAACTCCAAAAATAAATCCCATAATGAAAACTCCCAGTGTTATTATAGCCAAATTCCAGAACTTCCAAATCAAAGGTAAACAGCAAGCAAACCAAAAAGAATTCAGTTACTGTGGAATCACAGTCAGGTTCAAGAGTTAGCAGCTATGATCATAATATTTAGCAACAACTACAATCAAAGAATGAGAGGCTTGAAATATGAGATACTATGGAAGACAAAGGAGTTAAAATTATAACACATATTTTCATTAAAAAAAAACTAAAAATGACAGCTAAATGATGACGTGAATAGAGCACTGGCCCTGGAGAAAGGAGGACCTGAGTTCAAAGCTGCCCTCAGTCATCTAACACTTACTAGCTGTATGATCCTGGGCAAGTCATTTAACCCCAATGCCTTGCCCCCCCCCAAAAAAATAGAAAGCATAATTATGAATGGAGCTTTTCTTAAAATGATAAATAGTATCTATGTAAAACCAAGAACAAACATTTTCTATAAAGCAGATAAACTAAAAACATTTCCAATAAGATCAGGGTTGAAACAAAAATATCTGTTATCACCATTATGGTAACTATGGCAAGAAACTGAAGGGACATAAGTACTGACAATAAGAAAACTATTTCTTAATATAAATGTTATGATTTTATTTAGAGAAACCTAGAGAACCAATTAAAAATCTACTTGAATAAATTAACAGCTTTAGCAGAGCTGAAAGATATAAAATAAGCCCACAAACATCATCAGAATTTCTATACATTATTTACAAAATCCAGAAAGAATAGATGGAAAGAGAAATTCCAATTAAGATAATTATAGACAGTATAAAATTATTTGAGTCTAGCTTCCAAAACAAATACAGAACCTATATGAACACAATTACTAAACACTCTTCACACATACACACACAAACACACACACACACACAAAAATAATTGAAGAAATTTTAATTGTTTATGGGTATTTCCAGCCAACATAATAATAATGACACTATTACTTAAATCAATTTACTTATTCTGTGTCATACCAATTAAGTAACCTAAGGATTTCTTTATAGATTAAAAATAAATAATAACAAAATACATCTGGAAGAACATAAGATTAAAAGAAACAAAAGATAAAAAGAGCAAAAGGAAATTTAGCAATACAAATTATGCTACAAAATTATACTACAAATTGTACTACAAAATTATACTCTTCAAATCAATTTGTACTACGTGAGAATAGAATAGTTGATCAATAAAATAAATTAAGTACACAATATTCAGAAAGTGAGCACAGTAGCCTAATGTTTGATAAACACAAGAAGGTCAGCTACTGGGGAAAGAACTCACTATTTGAAAAAAATTTCTGAGAAAACCAGAAAGAAAAAATCTAGTAGAAACTAGACAGATACTAACAGCTCATATCTTATATGAAAATAAGATTAAAATAGAAACATGATTTAGATGTAAAAGGTGATCTCATAAGCAAATTAGGAAAACAAAGTAAAATTATCTCTAAAATCTGTGAATTAGGGAAGAATTCATGAGATAGAGAGGTTCACTGAAGGGAAAAAATGGATAATTTTAATTATTACAAAATTTAAAAGCTTTTGCACCAATAATAGTGATGTAATCAAAATTAGAAGAAAAGCAGGAAGCTGGGGGAAATGGCAGCAAGTTTCTCTGATAAAAGTTTCATTTGTCAAACATAAAGAGAACTCAGCCAAATTTCTAAAAATAAGATAAAAAACATAAGTTGTCAGTGGATAGTTTTCAGAGGAAGAAATCAAATCTCTTAATATTAGTATGAAAAAATGTTCTAACTTAATAATAGCTAGAAAAGCAAAAATTAATATAGTTCTGAGGTACCACCTATTACTCAGTATATGACAGGAAAAAAAAGATAAATGCTGGAGGGGATATAAGAAAAGATAGACACTTATACAATGTTGATAGAACTGTGAACTAATATAATTCATTATGAAGAACAATTTAGAACTATGCCCAAAGAACTATAAAACTGCTCCAGCAATATTTTTTGGTCCAGCAATACTACTATTAAGTCAATATCTCCAATTAGATTTAAAAAAAGAAAAGAATTAATATATTCAAAAATGTTTATAGCAATTATTTTAATGGTGGAGCCCCACCAAAAAAAAAAGGAAACTAAAGGGGTACTTATCAACTTGGAAATGACTAAGCATATCATGGTATGTGAATTTGGTGGAATATTATTGTGTTGTAGCAAATGATGATGAGTATGGTTTCAGAAAACTCTAGGAAGACCATACAAAGTAAAGTGAGAAAAACCAAAAGAGCAATGACAGCAATATTATTTTTAAAAAATCAACCATGAAAGATTTAACTATGAGCAGAGTCCAAAGGGCTCAGAATATAAAATGTTATTCACCTTCAGATAGAGAACTAATGGAGTCAGATTAATGCACATTTTTTTCCTTTATTTTGTTGGGTTTTTTCCCTAGAATATGACTAATGCAAAAGTATGTTTTGCATGACTTTATATGTATAATGGGCATTATATTTCTTGTCTTCTCCATGAATCAGGCAAGGAATGAAGAGGGTAGAGAATTTAGAACTGAAAATGTTTTTAAAAAGAAACTAGGTTATAAGGTATTAAAGAAAGAGTAAAAGCAGAGAAATTTGAGGCACCTATTATAAATGGCCTCTTCAAGGAGTTTGGTCACAAAAGGCAGAAGAGAAATAAATTGATGTGCATACCCTTTGATCCAGCAGTGTTTCTACTGGGCTTATATCCCAAAGAGATACTAAAGAAGGGAAAGGGCCCTGTATGTGCCAAAATGTTTGTGGCAGCCCTGTTTGTAGTGGCTAGAAGCTGGAAAATGAATGGATGCCCATAAATTGGAGAATGGTTGAGTAAATTGTGGTATATGAATGTTATGGAATATTATTGTTCTATAAGAAATGACCAGTTGGATGAATACAGAGGGGCTTGTAGAGACTTACATGAACTGATGCTGAGTGAAATGAGCAGAACCAGGAGATCATTATATACTTCAACAACGATACTGTATGAGGATGTATTCTGATGGAAGTGGATTTCTTCAACAAAGAGATCTAACTCAGTTTCAATTGATCAAGGATGGACAGAAGCAGCTACACCCAAAGAAAGAACACTGGGAAATGAATGTAAACTATTTGCATTTTTGTTTTTCTTCCCAGGTTATTTATATCTTCTGAATCCAATTCTCCTTGTGCAACAAGAGAACTGTTCAGTTCTGCACACATATATTGTATCTAGGATATACTGTAATGTATTTAACGTATAGGACTCTTGTCTTCTGGGGGAGGGAGTGGAGGGAAGGAGGGGAAAAATTGGAACAGAAGTGAGTGCAAGGGATAATGTTGTAAAAAAATTATCCTGGCATGGGTTCTGTCAATAAAAAGTTATTAAAAGAGAGAGAGAGAGAGAGAGAGAGAGAGAAAGAGAGAGAGAGAGAGAAATATGTTGATAGTGAATGGGGCTGAAAAGATCAAATCAGAGTTTTTTGAGGATATGGGGGACACAGGCAAATTTGTAGGCAGTATGGAAGGAGTTTGATGACAGAGATTAAAAAATAAATTAAATAAATAAAAATAAGAGAATGATGGAGAGGGCAATTTTTTGGAAAATACTGGATGGAATCAGTTTTGGGGTAGCACTTGGTAAAGAAAAAGGCCATTGTTTGAGATGTGGTGAAGGAGGAGATAATGGGAGAAAAGTATTTAAGTGAAATGAGATGAGAAAAGGAGATAAGAGGGAGATAAGTAATTTTTCTGTAAATTATGAGGCAAAATTCTCAATTGAAAGGGTAAAGGAAGGGGAACCATGGAAAAATTGAGAAGAAATTAAAAGATTTGGAAGGGCTTCACTGAAGCTACTGAGTTGATAAGTGAGGATTTAAAAAATTGACTGACTACCAACAATGAAAGACCCATTAAATTTGTAGTAGATCTCAGTCAGAATGATTGCATGATTTTCTCCGCATACATTCAACAATAAATTTGGAGGCACAAGGCAACAAATGTTAGGAATCATCAACACTAACACTTAATAAAATAGACAATATGATAAGGAAAAAGTATAGCACTGAACTGTTTCATAAATGGATTAGGATGGTGAAAGGGAGAGTGGCTAGTAGAGGAATGATGGTCTAGGAGTGAACTAAGGATCAAAGAATTGAAAGTCACACTGAGGATGAAGAATGGGTTTTGATTAAGGAAGACAAAAAGAGTAAAAGACAATATATTTTGATCAAATAAGGGATTTATAATTCTTAAACATGGAGGCAGAATATTTGTGGGTTTTGGCAAGAATGCAGATATCTTTGTGTGTGATTAAGGTGGGGTAGAAGAATAGATTATGGGAAATGAATAAATTGAGGACCTGAGTGTATAGGGCATTTGAAGGAGAGTCAACATATATTTTGGAGTATGATGGCAGGAGTTAAATTCTTGAAGAAGAGAATATACTAGAGTTCTTCAGATAACGGCTACCCAGATTTGGATTGCATGGAAAATGTCAATTGTAACTCAAAGGCGAAGAGGTTACTATATGATGAAAGTAGAAGAAGAACGTGGAAATAGCCATGGAAAGCAATTAGTATTCAAACTCCCCTGTAAGTGAGCTAAGGGGAACTTCAAGTGAGTGAAGGTGCAGCCAGAACTAGAAAAAATGGTCAAAATTACTACATCATCAGAGGGGACCCAGATTTTAGTCTTCTCTAGAAGACAGAAGGAATGTGGAAGAAGAAAAGATTTAAGATGAACAGAAGTTTGATGCCTTGTTGAATAGGCATCCCAAAGGGAACTGATGAGTGAAATTTGGGAGGATTGAGAGGGAGGAGAATAAGGAATCAAGTGGTGATGAAGGGAAATGGAATTTGGATGAGGACCTAAATTAGTTCATAATCACTGGGATGTATAGAATATGATCAGCTGAACATGAGAATTTCATCATAGAGTAGAAAGTACCCCTATTCTTCCCAAAGGACTTTAGAGAGCATGCAGAAAACAAGCACAGAACAAGACAGAAGATATATAATCATATGATCAAATGGGAGGTCCCATTTCACTTCTGTTCACTCCTAAAGCTAAAGATTAGTCAGGAGGCAGCATCAAGAAACTGATGTCCCACTTTCTCCCAACTTTTCTCTTTCTCTTGCCTCTGAAGACAGCCTTAGAAAAAATTGGAAAGACTGAGGAAAAGAGAAGGTTATTCCTCTTTCCACTGGAAGTTGTCCTTACAGGTGGAGGATCAGGAAAGCAATTTTTTTGTGGTGGCAGATGGAAATTGTACCACTGGCCCCTAGAGGCTTTCCCTTAAGGGATACCTGAATCAGGAAAGAGAAGGTGTTGTCAATGTAAGGTCTGTCTCTTTTCATTACTAGGCTGGAAATCAGGCTAGCAGGAGGAGGAGGAAATCTCAGGAGTCAGAAGAAGTTGCTTTGGGGCAGGTAAAAGTCAGGCCACATTTCCTCTTCACCATTTTCCCTCAGAGACCAGGGAGTCAGAAGGTCTTTCCAGGTGACTTAGCCAAAATTACATGAAGGGAAAAGGAAGAGGTCTCAAACCCTGGTTCTGCAACCCATACTCTTTTTATTATTTCTTAGATCATCTATCTCTAATTTCCTTACATCTTCAACATTTAATGACTTTACAAATTTTTCCCCTAAACACATATATCTCACTAATTGACTGAACAAATGAACCCATTGAAGTATCTTTTTGCTAACTGCTTTGCCTTCCCCCCAAGATCATTCCCACTGGAAGTCCTAAGCACAGAAAGCACTTCCCTCTCAATTAGAAAGGATCATTTTTACAATGTAATTTATGGATATTGATACTTTGGCTTCTCCATAAGTTAAGCAATTATCTCTTGGACAGAACAGATAACTGTCAAATAAGAAAGAATTCTTCCCATCCCCAAGGGAAAGACATATATATCACTTGTACATCGGTACAATGGAAGAAACAGATGGTAACTTAGTTTATAAGACCAAAACTTTAGGGTTTTCTCCTCAGTGAGGAAAAAAAGCAGAATGCTAGATTAAAATGGACCTCAATTGCCATTGAATTCAACTTATGCTTGAAGGAAATAGGGAAATTAGGAAAATAAATATATTTAGGGAGAAAATGGAGTTCTGTTTTATATATGCTGTGTTTGAGGTGCTTGTGGAATATTTCATAGAGATGTTCTCCTAAAGGTGGTCAAGTGGTATAAAAGGAACTTAATGTAGAGATTTTAGAGGTATCTATATACTTATGTTAGTAGAATCTATGTAAGTTAAGAAGATTAAAGAGAGACAGGGAAAGAGAAAGGTCCCAATGCCTATACATAGTAATGGATTATAGATGCAGAGGTGCACAGTTCCTTGCACAAGAAACTGAGAAAAATCAGTTAAGTAGAAAAACAATGATGGAGTGTTCTCCAAAAGAAATGGTGGTTGTCAGTGTTAAATGCTGAAAGAAAGGTCAATGAGGATAGGGACTGAGAAAAGATTACTGGATTTAGCATTAGAACATTAATTACCTTGGAGAGAGAAGATCCAGACAGGTAACAAAGACAAAAGTCATACTTTAAGGGACTGAAAAGTGAGTAGAACTTAGTGGAGGGAGAGATGTAAACAGTTAATGTAGACAACTATTTCTAGTACCATGTCTATGAAACATAGGAGAGTCAAAGGGAGAAAAGATTGAGGAGATGGTAGAATGGAGTAAATGAGAATGGGATTTTTGTTATTGCCATTGCTGCTGCTGATGGTGGTGGTGGTGGTGGCTGTTGATGATGAAGAATAGAGATATGAGCATGTTTGAACACAACATAGAAGAACTCTATGGATAGGCAAAGGTCTAAGCAGTGGTTCTCAAAGTATGGTCTAGAGAATCCTGGAGATCTCTGAAACCCTTTTAGAAAGTCTACAAATTCAAAAATCGCTTTTATTTCCAATATGGTAAATGTTTATAAATATAATACAGATAAACAAAAACGCTTTGGAGAGATCCTCAATAATTTTTAATAGGATAAAGATACTGAAAACAGAAGTTTGGGAACTACTGGTCTAAAGGATAAAATCCTAGCTGAGATACAATTAAGAGCATAAGTAAAGTTCTTGATATTAGTAAGACTGGTCAGTCACCTTCATCCTCTAAAGGCATTAATAAAAGAAGAAATAATAAGGATGATGATGTAGTTATTTGAAATATGGAATTATGGAGAAGTAAGAGTTCCTGCCCTCATGTTATATAGACTCATATTTTAAAATGAATTATGAGATGAGATTCTCTGCTGATATGGAAGAAAAGAGTAATATGGATTGCTTGAAGAAAGAAATGAAAAGTTTGCAACAGTCACCATGAGAAGTGTCCTTTGTATGAATTAACCAAGTTCCTCTTGTGGTTAAATATGATTTCTAATGAATTTCATCCTTTTCTGATAAAGTTAAGGAACACTGTCAAGACAAAAAATGGATGGTACACAAAGGACTTTGTACAGCAAGCCCCCTTCCCCCTACTGTTCTTTGGAAATGAGAGTAATCAAATACCAATCCACTTAGAAGTACATGAATAAGCAAACCAACAAATCTCAATATATTTCAATCTTAATGAAATTAGACCTATCCAAGCAATGTCCAGGGGAGTCAATATCAATAAAAGTCCCTGGGTAGCATTTTGCAAACAATACTGTCCTTGACTAGAATTGCAATCTCTTCAAAGTCTACTTTGAGCACTTGCTCCCATCAAAGGCTCTTTCTATTTATTGAATGTTTATTGAGAGCCCCACTATGTATCATTCATTATAATAAGCACTGGGAATATCAGTGCAAAGAATGAAACAATCCTTGTTCTCAATGAGTTTAGATCCTAATTTAGAATACCAGAAAAAATAGTACAAACAGAATAAATTGTAAAATAATAAGTTAAAGAGGAAAGTGTCATAATCAGAAAAGAAAAAAAAATCATGGAAGTTACATTGGACAATTTTAAATACATAACATTCAAAAGCTTTTTGCCATAAACAAATCCATATAATTAGAAGAGGAAAAAAGTTTCAACAAGCTTTTCTGATAAAGGTCTGTTATCCAAGATAGATATATGGAACTGTTTCAAATACATAATAGTAATAGGTATTCCATCCATAATAGATAAATGATCAAAGGATAAATAGAAAATTTTCAAAAAAACAAAACCAAATGACTAAAATAGGGGAGGGGAATCCAAATCATTAAAAATTATAGCAATGCAAATTAAAACAATTCTTTTATATTTCTCAAATTTATCATTTGTTTATTTTAGTATTTTTTTTTCTTTTTAAATCTTGAGTTCCAAATCTCTCTCTTCTCCCAGTCTCCCATATCCATTGAGAAAGCAAACAATACATCAATTATATATGTGAAATAGTGCAAAACATATTTTCATATTAGCCACATTTTTGAAACAAGAAAACTAAGTGAGAAACTTAATCTTTAATTTGTATTCCAAATTCACCAATTTTCTCTCAGGAGATCCATGGCATTTCTTCCCCATTAGCCCTTTTTTATTATCTTGAATCATTTTGTTGCCAGATCTTTCACAGTTGCTTATTACTACAATGTTATTGTTATTGTGCATAAAGATCTCCCAGTTCTTACTTCATTTTGCCTCAGTTCATATAAGACTTCCCAGATTTATTCTGAAACCATCCTGCTCATAGTTTTTATGGCACAATTGTAATACTTTGCAATCATAAACCACATTTTGTTTGGCCATTCCCCAGCTGATGAATGGATCCCCTCAATTTCTATTCTTCACCACCACAAAAAGAGCTGCTATAAATGTTTTTCCATATAGATTCTTTTTTTTTCATCGCTTTGGAATACAAAACTAGTAGTGGTATTATTGGATTAAAAGGGTGTGCACAGTTTTATAGCCTTTTGGGCATAGTTCCAAATTATTTTCTAGGATAATTAAACCAGTTCACAAATTTACCAACAGTACATTAGTACCTATTTTATTCTCATCTCCTCCAATCATTTATAATTTCTGGTAGGTATGAAATGATATCTCAGAGTTGTTTTAATTTATATTTCTCTAATCAATAATAATTTGGAACTTTTTTTCCTATGAAATTATAGGTACTTTGATTTCTTCTTCTGAAAACTACCTGTACATATCCTTTGACCATCAATCAATTGGGGAATGGCTCTTAATTTTACAAATTTAATTCAGTTCTATACTCATATATATTTGAGAAATTAGATCTTTATCAGAGAAACTTACTGTAATTTTTTATGCTACTTCATTATATATAGTACCTTTCAGCAAAATTTAATTTCCATAATTGTGTCTTTTAATTAGGTTTTTTCCCCTTTTTCTTTTTCTGAGATTATGATTGCTACCCCTGTCTTTTTTTTTACTTAAACTGAAGCATACTAGATTCTACTCCAGCCTTTTATTTTAGCTCTGTGTGTTTCTTTCTGTTTCAAGTGCATCTTTTATAAATAATATATTGTTGGATACTGGTTTTTAATCCATTCTACTATTCTTTTTGTGTTTTATTGGTGAGCTCATCCCATTCACAGTTATAAGTACTAAGTAAGCATTTACCTCCCTCCCATTATCTTCTATTTCTTCCTCTCTCTCTCTTTTTATTCTGTTTCTCCTCAAAATTATATTTTGCTTCTGTCCTGCTTAATCTGATCTTTCATTAATCATACATACACACACACACACACACACACACACACACACACACATCCTTTCCCTAATGTTCTTCCTCTTCTAGTTTTCTTTTGGGTATTATATTTCTATACACAATTGTATATCTATGCATTATGTATGCATGTTTGTACATACATACATATATAGACTGTGTTTGTATGTGTATAAATATAGATATAGATCTATTACAGATTCTTTATTCTTTTAACCACTTCTCATGAAGATGAGTTTCAAGCACTGCCTGTCTCCAACATCCCCATTTCTTCCTCCATTAAAAAAGCTCTTCCCTGCATGCCTCTTTTATGTAAGAAAAATTTCCCCATTCCATCTTTCTATTCCCCCTTCTTCCAGTACATCCTTATTCTCTTCCTTTCATTTTTTAGTGGAATTCCAACATAATCAAATCACCCCCATGTCTTCTGTCAGTGAAGACTCCTTTTAACTGTGCCCTAGTAATCGTAAAATTCTTAGGAGTTACAGGTATCATCTTTCTACACAGGAATGTAAACAGTTTAACTTTAACGAGTCCCTTCTGATTATTCTTTCATGTTTACTTTTTTATGCTTCTTTTGACTTCTCTTTTGGATTGGCAAATTTTCTACTCAGGTCTAATCTTTTCATCATGAATGCTTAAAAGTCCACAATTTTATTAAATGCCATTGTTCCCCTGAAGAAGAGATGAGTATCCCTGAAGCATTTTCAGAAGAGAAATATCTTTAATGCATTTCTTAATGAAAAGAAGAAAACTAAAGAAAGTTTAGAAGAAACATGTTCGGGAAGTATAGCTTTGAAAGTAACATTGAATTTGTTTACTCTTAAAACAAGCTATAAATAATAGAATGATTCATGTAAACATGTAATCATTTTCTGTTCTAGCTGGAATGTTCTCTTTTTTTTTGCCTTTTTTAAATTCAGAAAAAGAAAAAAAAATCAAAAAAAGAATAAATTTAAAGTAATGGACAAGTAAAAGGCATTGGGTGTAAGAGGTTTTTTATACATAGAAGTAGCAAAATTTAGCATCTGGTACAATATGTGGGATAAAGGATAGTGAGTCTCAAGCATGAATGACTGAAAGAATGGTGTTGTTCAGTAATCTGACTTTCACAAACATTTTTCCCTCCTTTTTTCTGTGTTATCAATTTCCTCATCTCTCTTTCCTTTCTTAAGTTCACAGTATTTACAGATTTCTTTTGTTTCCCCACTCTTTGATTTCATTCTTCCTACCTAAAATGTCCTTACTCATCAAAATTCTAGTTATACATCATGTTCCGATATCTTCCTTGAAGCTTGTAGTGACCAGGACTTCCCACATCGCCCTTAACCTGTCTTGAACTCCTAATGTATACATTACCATTCATTTGACCCTTAATTAGCTTTGCATATGTCTTTGCATTATTAATAATAACAAATTACACTTTTATTGCTTTGTGGTTAGAAATTACTTTTCTCATAGCAACAATACAATATAGCTTGTACAAACATCATTGGGCCCATTTGGAATATGCTGAAACTGACTAAGAGACGTTGTGTTTTGCCCATTATCATAAACCTAGTTATGCCAAAACTTGAAATCAGGTCCTGACTCTAAATGCAATGACTTTTCCATTATGATACCCATTCTCCTACCCTACCATGAACTGTATTCTTAATTACCTTTAGTATTTTCCAAAAAAAAAAAAAGTTCAAGGAAGTGTTTTCTTTAAATTATAGCATAGCAAGCTTAACTCAAATTCCTGAAAAATTCTAAAATGCATTACTAAAGGAATAGTTTTTGAGCACTTAGAATGAGAAGTGAACATAAAAGTCAGCACAGATTTATCACGAGCCAATCTTGCAAGATCAAGCTTGTTTGCTTCTTTGATAGAATCACTTGACAGAGAGATCACAAGATGCTGTAGATGTGAGATTTCCGCAAGACTTTGACAAAGTTTTTCATATTTCCTTATTAACAAGATGCACAAATATGATCTTGATGAGGGGAATATGGACTGATATTTAAGGTCTCAGGGCTTCAATAGAACATCAGTAGCATCAGGCTATAGAAACTGAGTGGATTGGCAATCTAACAAGGGTTCTTAATTTAGGGACCATGAAATTTTTGTCAATATTTTGATAACTATATTTCAATATAATTGTATTCTTTTGCATTTTATGTATTTTATAATTTTTGCATTTAATACTATCAGTTCCCAGACTGTGAAAGAAGTACATGAAATGAAAAAAAGTTAAGAATCCTAGATTTATAAGATCATAGATTTATAACTTGAAGGAATGGCCGTGTCATCTATTTAAATCCCTTAATTTTATAGATGATGGAATAGAGATCTAGGAAAATTAAAAGACTTGTTCAAAGTAATAAGAAGCAAGATCTGAACTGAGATCTTCCAACTTCAAAGCCAGTGCTCTTTTTTTCTGTATCAGCCTCTAACTTGTAGGAAAGACATGGCCTTCAGCAACATATGATAAATCAATCAGAAGATGGGGAAATGTGTTAAATCCCAATTTTCCTACAACAGGCAACCATGGGCTTGTCTTCAATACAGCTAGATTACCCACCCTACCCCTTAGTAGTCAGTACAACACTCCCTGGTCTAATTCTCATCGCTGATCAGCCAGCTACTGAACCAAACCACAACAGATTTAAGCATAAACTTCTTCCCTTCCAAAGTCCCCACAATCTCCTTCATCCCTTAATCTTACCCTTGAATAGGTGGATTTTAGAGCATGCCAGGACAGTGGCTAGCAGGTAAAACATGCCCATTATTCATTGTTTCAGTAGATAAGAGTGAATGGCACAGGATGAGCAAACATAAGTGCTCTTTGATCTCTATTACAAATCTCATCATATAATTTTCCCCAAAACCACCTCTATTTTGAATTTCCCGGTTTTCTTTAATGACACCATCATTTTTCCAGCATCCCAAGTTCTCAATGTCCTTATCTCCTCTCCAGTTTATCTCTCAGTTTAATGCATTTGTGTGTGGTTTTTTTATATTACCAGTGATCGTATAATTACAAAATCTGATGACATTTTCTCAGTTCTTATCTCTCTTAAATCTCTACAGTATTTGACATTTTTGAACATTTTCTTTTCAAACATCTTCTTTTCTTAGGTATTCTCTCCTTTCTGGGTATCTAAATATTATATATTCTCATACATACATATATATATGCATACATATATATTATTGAGATCCTCAAAACTGAACACTTGAAAATTTTTGAAACAGAATTTTGAAGCCTATTCAGAAATTGTCCAAATGAAGTATCTGTAATGATTTTTCTGCCCATTTGTTGAAAATATTCGTTAGGACACTGTTTGATTGTTTGTTTGCAAAAGGAATTGGAAATGAAAATTTTGCTAGCTGAATTTCAATAAAAAAGGCTTAGCATAATTAGTAGATGAGATTTAAAATTTAGGTCCATGATTTGACAAGCATGGCCTATGTTGAACTATTTTTCCATGTGAGTTTAAAAGTCTTTGTGAGTTATCTTTGTCAACTATGTCAGTCATTGAAAATGAAATGGTGAAATTAATTGATCTTAGATAACCTTTAAATTCTAGTATCACCAAGTGTTAAATAAAACTTTTCAAAAAAGCAATAAGGTATACTCAATCCTATTGCTCTTATTAAATAGAAAGATAATTGTTAATATTTTAAGGAGAGCAAAAGGGGCCTGCAATAAAATATATGGTATCCCAAAGTTTAAGCCTATTATTATTATTATTTAAGGGAGAATATGATGGCACCTTCAAGTATTTGAAGAGTTGCCATTGGAAAAGGGAATAGAATTTTTCCCCTTGTTTGGTCCTGGCTGACAGAAATAGGAGCTAAGAGTGAAAATTACAGGGAAGCCACTTTAGCTCAGCCAAGATCAACATCCTTATTATTAGAACTAGATGACAGAAGAATGGCCTCCCTTGGGAATTAATGAATCTCCAATGCAGGAGATGTTCCTCCCTCCAAGCAGAAAACGGATGGCTATTTGTTTGGAATATTGTAGAAAGGCTTCCTGCTCAAGCCATGGTTGGACTAGATGGCCTCTGAGTTCTCTCTGGACTTTGAAGTTTTAATTCTCACAGTGACAACTCTCTATCCCTCCTACATGACTCAGGAAGGAAACAGAAAACATTCTCAGAATAGAGAATAATTGTTGAGACTTGTTTCACAAATATTTGCTTAAGTTTAATATTTTTAAATGCAATTTGCAAATTCCATTTCAGAATTCCACACCTATATTTTCATTTATCAACCTAAGTGTGTAACAAGGAGGGAAAAAAGGCAACGTCTCTACTTTGAAAAATGATAATATTGTGAAATCAACCACCTAAGACACATTAAAATCCAGAGAGGTATTTTTGGGGAAAGAATCCATTTTAGAATCAAAAGAGATTTGAACTCAGACTCTTCTTCTATATGCTGATATTTCAATAGCACTTTAAAATGTGCAGTGTTTTAAATACATTATTTCCTATTTCATGCTCAAAACATCAGTATAAAGTCAGTTTTGTTATCCCCATTTCACAAATCAGTAAATTCAAATGATGAAGTTGGAGTAGCTATTCTAGTTCAAAATAAACAGATAATAAATTCACAATGGCCATTCTCTTTGCTAAAAGGTAGATTTATTTACGAAAAGAGGTTATAGATAAAATGAAGAAGTAAAAAAGGAGCAACGAATATGAAATAAGAGTTGTGAGAGCAAAAGGGTTACCAAGAAAAGAATTTTTAAGAACCCATTATGCTTAGCTGTGTGACCCTGGCAAGTCACTTGATTCTTTTTTGCCTTAGCAAAAAAATAAGAATCCATTAAAGCAATATGCCATGGGGCTTAAGCATGCCATTGACTGGCAGGTTAGATGCACAGAGGAGTTTAGTAGACTAACCAGAGTTAGCCATAGTAAGAAGAAAGATGCCATTAAAGGGAAGGCACTATGAGGAAGGAGAGAGAATAACCTCATAGTGGGCTTGGTCCTAAAAAGAACTTAGCAAAGATCTTCATCATAAGTTGATTTTTTTGTAGGGAAAATACAGCAAATTTTTGGTTTTTTGGTTTTCTCAAGGAAACCAAGTAATAAAGATGGGAACTCAGAAGGAGGGATCAAGGAGCCAGATGGAATGAATCTGACAGAACTGGTCCCAGACATATCTAAAGATACTGTTAATATCTCATAGATAGTCTAAAGATGCACAGAAGTTGAGGGGTAGATAATGGAGATTGATAAAGAGTTCCATTTTTACAATAGCTCTATACAAACAAATTAGTCTAGAATTGGTTATATATAATAATAGTCAGATAGGCTTCTTCCTGACAGGGGAAGAGAGTTAAGTCCACATCACAGGTTCATGGAGATTACAAGAAGGTTACCAGATGATTTAATAATTATCCTATAACTAGTAAGTGTTGTAAATGGGGTCTAACTCATCTGTCCAGAGTCTAAGCCAGAGCTTTTCCCATCTGCATTATGATCTTTGAAAACTCAAACTAAAATAACTCTGATATGTGTTATCTCCCCCAGTTAGAATGTTAGCTCCTTAAGGACAAGACTTCTTTCAATTTTGTATCTTTATTTCCTGAATTTAGCATAGTACTTGGCACATAGTAAGATAATACTTTTTCTCTTTTTCATTATTATATTTAATAAATGCATTTTTCTTTTTTGCTAAATTTATTCTTACTTATTGTGTATCTTTGGCGAAATCACACAAAATCAAAGAAGCAGAGAAGTCATTTAATTCCTCTTGCGTCTACCTCAGTTTTTTGTTTCATAAAATGAACTAGTTGGAGTCAATAATGTGCAGCTTTAAATTATGATTCTATCAATCAAAAAACCAAACCTTTATTAGGCACCTACTATGTGCTAGGTACTATGCTAATTTCTGAGAATACAAAAGCAAAGAATTTTAAAATCCCTAATCAAAAAGACCTTACATTCTATGATTCACAATGAACTTTCAATTAACCAGAATTTAGCTATCTAGAATAAGTCCTGAATCAAAGAAAAATTAGAGAGTAGAGTATATCATCAGTAGCCATGCTCCAGGCTCCTTTATTTTGCTCTCAGCTAGCTTCAGGTGATCTCTTAAAATGGCATTTGATAATGCTTAAGGTATTATTATTGCCAGGGGTAACTTGCATTTTAATAGAAGACTTTAAAATGAAAATACTTTTCAGCCCAAAGAAATTAAACTAACAATGGATTTCAGAGCAAGGTGGATGAATGGAGAAAATATTTTTGGCCAGGAGGATTTCCCAGGGCCTTTCAAATCATGCCATGCAGGTAGTCATCTACTTCATTCACTTGCAAGGCAAGCCCTGATTTGGAATACCAAATTAAATGTAAATTTAGAGCCTTACTCGACTTTGAGAAATCAATTTACATGAAAAGTTTGTAATATATTTTAAATATATATGATATAAATTAATTATGTAAATATACATGTATTTATACATAATTTATGTGTGTACATATATGGACAAATCTATATTTTTATTGCTCAGTCATTTTTCAGTTGTCTGACCCATTGGAACTCTGGGGTTTTCTTGACAAAGATACTTAAGTGGTTTGCCATTTCCTTCTCAGCTTGTTTTATAGATAAGGAAAAAAATGAAAGTGAGGTAAAATGACTTGCTTAGAGTCACACAATTAGTAAATGTCTGAGGCCAGATATGAACTCATGAAGATGGATCTTTCTGACTCCAAGTCTGGTGTCCTATTCACTAGCTGCCCACATTTATTTGTATATTTATTTATAGATGAGACATCCAGAATTTCAGCTGCATTTAACTCACATCTCCCACACCTTCACCTATACTTTTATACATTCTAAATCACCAACCCTTGACAATGACAATTGGTGTTCAGAATGATACTTCAGGACTGGATAGGTCTTAAAACATCAAAGAAATAGTCAATGAATAATATTCACTATACTCTATTTACTAAGTCAGGAAATTTTTACAACAAAAATTAAAACCAGAAGCATAGGATAGACAAGAAAATAAGAAGCCAAGAAAATTATTTAGCTAAAAAAAAAAAAGTGACAGAGCTAAGACACACATCAGATTTTGTGTTCTTTTCTGGCATCATTTCATATTATTCCCCTTCACATACTCTCTACTTCAGTCAAACTGACCTCATAGCCCTCCCCATATCCAACATTCTTCCTTCTAGCTCTCTGCCCCTAGTCAAGTGACATTTTGTTGGGAATGCCCTTGGTGCTTGCTTATCACTACTCTAAGATGTTCCCACTTTCTTCAAAGCGCCACTCCAATGCTTTCTTCTACAAAAGGTCTTTCTTGGTCTCTCTTATTGCTCGTGCTCTAAGTTTTGAATGTACATGAGCTTATATCTGTACATAATATAAACCCCAATAGAATGTGAACTTTCTGGGGCTAGGAGATATTTTTTTTTGTCTTTTCATACCAAGTGACTAATACCCTCATTCAAAATAGAAGATACTTACTAAATGTGCATTGACATTAAATTAAATGTCAGGGGATGCCTAAAAAATGTGTTCCAAGGAAGGATGATAAAGGTAGATTGCTTGAATTCAAGAGTTCTGAACTGCAGTGAGAATAAAGTTGATGAAGTGTCTGGAATAAGTTTTTCCACAAGATGATGAGTCCCCAAGAGACAGAAGGCTACCACACTGACAAGGAAGGGAAGAATTAAATCCAAGTTTGGATTAAAGCAAGTCAAGTCTTCTATGCTCATCAGCAATGGGATCAGGTCTATGAGCAGCTGCCGTACTCTTAACCTGGATGATATAGGGAAACATTCTTTAAATAATAATAATGATGATGATGAAATTGAAGTATTGCCCTATCCAAGATATAGTCATGCAATTCCTTTCAAGATCCATGTAAACATAGTTGTACATAATAGATGCTTAATAAATGTCTGAACAATTAATGAATCAATGAAATAACAGGATTTGGAGACTTCAGATATCAACTAATCTCTACCTGAAGCACGTGCCAGCCAGTCTTACTCAAGTGAGCAAATTATACTAATGTAAGTATAGTCACTTATATGTCTTCTGAAAAACTATTATCAAAGCCAATGGCCTTTCTCAATGTCCATTCCTTTTGACCTCTTTACAATCTTAATTGGTTGATTACCTTCTTCTTACTCTTTTTAGATTTGGGGCATATTACTCTCTCCCAGTTCTCTTCCTTTCTATCTGGCTGCTCTTTCCTATAATCCTCTTTCAGATCATGTTCTCTAATCACAGGTGTCCCTCAGAATTATATTGTGGACCTTCTTTTTCATCTTAGCAACTTCCGTGGATTGAATTATTTCTATGCAGTTGTTTCTCAAATGTACCTATCATACTTTATTCTGTCTGCTAATTTCCAACTTCATATCTCCAACTACATATCATACATCTTGAACTGGATATTCAGTAGACATCTTAAATTCAATTACATCAAAAACCTAGCTCATTAGCTTTCTCTCTAAACTCTCCTCCCTTCCTACTCCTTGCCATCCCTATTACTGTACTGAACACCACCATTCTCCCAGTCCTCAAGTTTGCAAGCTAGAAATCATGCTCAATTCTTCTCTCTCTCTCTCTCTCTCTCTCTCTCTCTCTCTCTCTCTCTCTCTCTCTCTCACACACACACACACACACACACACACACACACACACACACATCACCACCACCACCACCAGCACAACCACCATATTCAATTTATTGCCAAAATCTGTTAATTTTACCTTTACAACATCTCTTGATTATGCTCCTATCTTTCCCTTGATACTGTCAACATTCTAGTGTAGAACCTCATCACTTTGCATTTGGTTTATTGTAATAGCTTATTGGTTAGGCTGTCTGCTTCAAGTCTCCTCCCACTCTAATTCATCTTTCATTCAATTCAATAAAATTCTATAGACATATATTAAACACCTACTATATGCCAGGAACTATGCTGAGTGCTGAAGATACAAAAAGAGGCAAAAGATAATCCTTACCCTCCAAGAATTTATGCTCTAATGGGAGAGAGAATAAGCAGATATACAGAAAGAAATGTGAGGGTATGGGGGAGTATAAAGCTACAAACAGAAAAAGTAGGAAATAAAAGAAGGAAAGCACTGGAAGTATAGGAATGGTTTCCTGTAGAAAGTAGGATTTTAGTTGGGATTTACAGGAAGGCAGGGAGGTCAGTATTCAAAGCAGAGAAGAGAAAGTGTCCCATGCATGGGGAACAATTAGAGAAAATACACACAGCAAAGACATAGAGTGTCTTTTCCTGGAACAGCCAGGAGGCCAACATCACTGGATCAAAACGTACTTCTTAAGGAGTAAGATGTAAAAAACTGGGAAGTTAAGAGGGGGATAGATTATAGAGGGTTTTGAGTGCCATTTTTGTATCTCTTCCTCAAGGCAATAGGAAACCACTGGAGTTTATTGGGTGGGAAAAGGGGATGAAGAAGAGGTGACAATGTAAGATCAAAATGATTTTTCTGAAGCACTGGTCTGACCATGTCATCTCATCCCTCCACTCAAACTCGATGGGAACTCAAGCCAATTTGTCCTCTCCCTAAAACCAAAATTCCTTAATCTATTCTGAGACTTCCCCAACTCTCCCCTGGCTTTGTCCTTATCCTTCAAGCATCTCTCTAACTCCTCCATGATTTTATCCTTCAAGCATCTCCCCACTCTTCCCTGACTTTATCCTTCAAGCATCTCCCTAACACCTCCTGGATTCTTTCAAAACATCCCTTATCTCCCCACTCTCTCCTGATGTCTCCCTCTTTATTCTGTCTATAAAAATCCCCCCTTCCCAAAATATGACACAAATAAAATTTGGATGTTGTCTGTGACTTTTACTCATTAATAAAGGTACCTTTTGTCAGGGAAAATGTCTCATTGTGATTTTTGTATCTCATCTTTGTTCTCCTGAACCTCATCACATGACCACATCACAGTGACTCCTTATTATCTCTAAGATCAAAAACAAAATGCTCTATTTGACATTCAAAATCCTTTATAATCTATATCTCTTCTATATTTTTAATTTTCTTCCACATTACTTCACAACATGTATTCTTTAGTATGCTGGAAGTTCTACAAATAAAATACTCTATCTCTTGGCTCTGAGCATTGTCACTGGCTATTCCCAGTACCAAGGTTGCTTTCCAACCTCTACTCTGACTGCTGAACTCCCTGCTTTTCTTTTAAGTCCTGAAAATTCACTTTCTACAAGAATCCTTTGCCAACTCTTCTTAATCCTATTTCTTCTTCCTTCTACTAGTATTTCCTATTTATCCTGTATATTTCTTTGCATACTGTCTCCCCTTTTAGATTGAAAGCCCCTTGAAGGCAAGAATTGTCTCTTGCCTCTTTTTGAAATCTCAGATTTGGCCCAGTGTCTGGCATATGATAGATATTAAATATTGATTGATTGATTAAGTTCTGTCCTCAAGAAATTTCAAGCTTTATGTAACCTTTTTCTCTCCCCCACCCCCATTGCCTGTCTTTCCATAGATAAAGGACCATTAGGTAGGAATTTCATTTTAATGGGGCCTTAGAAATAGTTATAAGATTCATTATAATATAATTAGTGAATCTTGTAGCAGAGAGGATTTCTAGCTGAGGTCTAACTATCCCAAATGTTTCTTTGACTTTAGACCTGCCATATTGTAAATGACAGAGGTTAGTTCTCCCTTATTTCTACAGTAGAGGTGGTAGTTAGCAAGAAACCGAAATCCAAGTTTTAAATTACTTCAGCAACTAACAAGCAATTATTAAGCACTTATTTTGTGCAAGGTGCTATCCTAAGCTGTGGGGATTCAAAGAAAAGAAGGTGCCTCTTCTGAAGCACCTTACATTCTATTGGAATGATTACCATAAGGATTGAATGCATAGGTTTCCTTCCCTGCCAGATACTGTACCATTCAAAATCCTTTTTTATTCCTAAAAACTCTATGGCTCTGAGACACTAGTGCTCAAGCATAATTCCTTCCTTCTTTACAATTCTCCTGGGGAAAAAATTGGCACTACCTCCTGTGCAGTAGGAAGCCAGCCAAACAGAAAATAATTCCAAAGCTTCTGAATTTCATCAATCAATGTGCTTTATAAAACCCAGGATGCCCCAGCTATGGATTAGGAGATGACCTGCTGGTCATTTGTTCCCTATAAATCAGAGTTTAATTGAGGCAGCCACCCAGAATTAGAACTCAGGAATTGCTTCCCCAGAGGAGAACTATGAGAACTGGACTGGAAGCAAAAACTGTGATCTTGGAAGCACTGTCAACCTCAGAGCTCTTGTACCTATCTGAATGTTAGTAGCAATTGATCATCAGTTGTTGATAAGAGATGATTTCTCTCCTTAGTGATGGCTGGGGAGGGGGGCTGGGCTAGAAGCAGGTCTGTTGTTTTGAGAGGTACCACTGAGCTAAGATCCTGAGATTGTCTCCATGGGATTCTGATGGGAAATGGCAGGCAAGGTAGTAACAATGATTTTTCTTGCCTGGCACATTCTGCCTCCTGACTCTCCCTCGGTGTCTGCCTTTTCAGCTAGAGTGCTTTCACAACCTGTGTGTGGCAGCTGATTAGCAGCTTAGGTGTAAGTCCTCTTCTCCATAGGACTTGCTTTTGCAGGAGATTTGCGTAAGGGCTGAGCTGGAAGCAAGATCCGTGCTCTGGGAATGCTAGCGCTCTCTGGTCTTCTGCCTCATTCAAGAGAGGATGAGCATTTTAGATGCCATCTTTCATTCTGAAATGTTGGTGCTCGACAATAATGTAATTAGCATCTGCCCATCCATCAGTGAGCATTCTGTAAGCTCCCACAATGTCTGATTGCTGATTCTCACCTGTCTGAGTCTGGACCAGACTCCTCAGTTTCCTCATCTGTAAAATGAGGGAATTAAAACTAGGTGGACATTGAGGTCCATCACATCTCCATACCCATGATTGCGTATGTCCAGTATTATGCTAGGAACTGGCACACCAAAGGCAAAGTATAGCCAAAAAAAAAGAAAAGAAAAAGAAAAAAATATTATGATTTTTCTTCGAGCTCATGGGCAGAGAGCCTTGAATGGGTTAAGTCATCCCTGGCTCAGTCCCAACAGACATAAAATTCACCTGTGCTCGCTCTGAAATAAATCAGTGTCCCTTTTTGCTCCTGCCGTTGTCTGGAAATAATGCAAATTCAGGGGGCCTGCAGTGACATTGGGCCTCTCTAGAAGGATACACATAATAAATTGTCCCCTAATACTATTAAAGAGGCATTCTCATCTTCCCTGTAGATGTGGAGGTTGAACAGGGCTACTTACCAGTCAAACAGGAGGATGGGGTACTGTGTCACGTCACTCATTTTTTTCATTTAGCCTATTATGACTTATTTGCACATTCTATTGAGGGAGCACTAGGACAGCACAATGTACACATATATATACATATGTGCCAGGCTTGTTGCTACAGCTTTTGCCAATAACCAAGATTCCAGCCCCCCTCCCCAACTGTATTTTTTTCCCTTACAGCTAAAGAGAGCAGAAGCACCGATGCTTCCCTGTACATTGCATTCATCATGTGGAAAAAGACAGCTGTTTCAGCAGAGGACAGAACAAATCAGTCTGCCCTGCAGGAAGCTCCTACCGTTCGGTAATTGTTTGCTGGAGGAAGAATCAAGGGTAAAATTTAAAGTAAATGGCCATCTATGTTGATCCAATTCATCAACACTGGCCAAAGCATGGCAGCAGCTGCTGCTGCCTTCTGAGAAGGATGAAAAGCCAGCAAACCTTGAGCAGATGAAATCATTAGGAGGAATTAAAGCAGTACTTGAAATACAAAGTGAGAGGAAGCAAAGGTCTCTCATCATGTCATCTATAGGTAATACAAGTGGCCCATGTCTTAGTTCTTTGGACTCATTCATTTAATCACATCCAGGAGATTTTCCAGTTAAAGCTTGGGTTCTAGCAGATCTTAGCTAAGTTCAGTTTCTTCTCTAGGTAATGAAAAGAGATTAAGGCATTTCTGGTCTCTTCCCAATGATAAGCTATATACCAGAGCCTTCATAAAACCCTGATGTGGCTCAATTCAATGAGGAAAACTTTTCCCCTTTTCACTGTTTAGCTCAAAGGAAATACATACCAGATCTGGTATTGCAAAATGTAGGTTCTGATCTAGGTCTTCCACCTAACTACCTGTATGACCTTGGAACAGTCATTTAACCTCATAACGATTCTCCGATTTTTTTATCTGTAAAATGAGGCAGTTGAACTTAATGATCTCTAAATTTTATTCTGGCTCCAAATCCAATACTATGACTTCCTCCACATGATGTGTATATGTGTATTGTGTATATGCATACATATATGCACATGTATGTTTCTGTGGTTCTATAACTATACATGTGCATTTTATGCACATGTACACACATGTATATGGAGACAGAGACAGAGAGAATTATGACTCCTTTACTCCTCTACACCACATTAAGTGGTAGTCCAATAGTATGATTGAAAGGGGACTTAACCTTGAGTCAAGAAACATGGATGTAGTCAACTTTTCAATAATTAGCTGAGTTTCATCAAACTTTTCTGAGTCTCAGTTTCCTCAATCTAGGAAGGTAGAATTTAGATAATTGATTTTTTAGGTCCCTTCCAGCTTTGCTATTTGGGGATTCTATGATTTAAGGATCACTTTATATAAAAGTAGAAGTAAAAAAGAGACTCCAAAGGATTCCAAAGAAATGCAGCATCCAGGATATAGGAAACTAAAACATTCTCATTTTTCCCCTCACTAAATAAATATTCATTAACCACTTACTTGGAATGACTTGTCAAATAGTTCAAAATCAGAAACACAGGACTGTCAATCTGTTAAAATGACATTCAGGAAAATTTATCATCATCTGCTTTGCCATTCTATTCTAAGGACCATAGAATCTAGGAGTTGGCTGATAAATGTTTAGCAACCAAATTTCTGAAAATACATGTCACACTTTGAAGTTTAATCTATATTATTAACATTTTCTATCACTTTATATCTTTGTAATAGTGCATTGCACAGTGCATGGCACATAGTAAGTACTATATAACTGCTTATTCATTTCCCTTCCTCCTTTAAGTCTAAATAATGAATCAAAGTTTGATTTTTTTAGCACCAATTTCCTGAGGTGTAAATGTTCACACTAAAAATTTACAATTTGTTATGAACTGGATCTAGCAATATTTTGATGGGTCTTTTTCATCTTACTTGGACCTATATGTCTTCTCCATTATAATTAAAATTCCTCAAGAGAAAGGATTGTCTTCACTTTATTATTGGTATTCCCAACACTTAGTACCACATAGAAATACATTTTTTTCCATTTTATTCATTCATTCTTACTAGGCTTTGGGAATACAGAGATAAAAGACAGTCCTCATCCTCAGAGAACGTGAAATGTAGTAGAGTAATGAAACATGCACAGGAATAACTATAATACAAAATACGACATGATAAATACATAAGGAGTTACACAAAAAGAATTGTAAGAGTTCACAGGAGAGATAAGATCTACATGGGAGTAACAGAAAAGGTTTTGTAAAAGAGAAAGATTTTTAAACTGGATTTTAAAATGCTTAATAATCACTATTATAAATAGTCTGGTCAACACACTTCTCACACATACATTTATACAGAAGGTCTTAAGGAAAACTTAATTCCAAGAAATAATGCAAAAAAAATTCAACATTATCTTCATTTAAAGAATATTATGAGGAATGACAATACAATATTGGTGCTTATTTTCAAAGTTATCATTTCTTTAGGTAGGCATATAATATTCAACAACTAAAAATGGCACACAGTAGGGCATGTCTAGAATTCATGGGGTCATAGAATCACAAAATCTCAGAACTGGAATAGACATCAGAAGCCCTGTACTACAGACAGTCCTGAATTGGAATCTTGTCTCTTACATACCTTCCAAATAATCACCTAGATACCTTGGAAGATCTCCAGTGGAAGGGAATCCACTACTTCCTGAAAACATCTTCAATTTTTATATAGTTTTATTTGTAAAAAAAAAAAAGTCTTTTCTATTTCACAAGTCTAAATTCACCACTTTTAATAATTTAATAGTTCAATAATCCCTTGCTTCTTGTTCTGTTGTTGTCCTCCAAGCAAAAAAAAATCTAATCCCTATCCCATATTGTTTAGTTATTTCAGTCATATTTGACTCTTCCTGACCTCATTTGGGGCTTTTCTAGCTAAAATACAAAAATGGTTTGCTATTTCCTTCTATGGCTCATTTTAAAGATGAGGGAAACTAAGGCAAATAGCGTTGTGATTTGTCCAGACAAAAGTCTGAGGCCTGTTATGAACTCAGGTTTTCCTGACTCCAAGCTTTGTACTCTCTCCACTGAGCCACCTAGCTACAGGATTTCAAACACTTTAAGACTGTTATTTTGTCCTTTTAAGTTTTCTCTTCTCTAAGCTAAACATCCCCGGTTATTTCAGCTCAATCTCATATGAAAATAGCTCGAAGTTCTTTGTCTTTTACTGAAACACTACCAGATATCTTTTAATTTTACCTTGAAGTAGTGATTACTATGCTTTGACTGCAATCATTCAACCTGCTATGGATCTTCCTGATTGTATTAGTATTAGGAGATCCAATGACACTGGCTCCTTTGCTGTTCCTCATATAAGATGCTCAATCTACTCATTGTACATTTTCCAAGGAAGGCTTTCTTCGTGCCTAAAATTCTTTTGTTGCTTATCTCCATTTCCTGGCTTTCTTCAAATCTCAGCTAAAACTCACCTTATGTAAGAAGCCTTTCTGATCCCCTTAAGGCCAGTGCCTCCCACTCTAAGCTTATCCCACATTTTACCTGTATGTATTTTGAGACATAGCTGTTTGCATGTTATATCCCTCATTAGACTATGAGCTCCTTGACAACAGGATTGTGCTTTACCTTTCTTTGTATCCCAGGTGCTTAGCATAGAATATACAGATAGTAGGAATTTAATAAATGCTTTCTGACGTGACAATTTGACTTGTCATCTAGCCCCTTGCTAACTAGTCCCTTAACTTGATTTGCCATCTAGTGAAACTCAAATAGATGTGGAGACCACTAAACTATACATAAGAATCTATGTGGCCACAAATTGACTTAGAAAAACCACACTTGTTTTTATAATTCTTTTTATTAATACATTGAAATCTGATTTTAAAAACTGCATTTTAATTTGAATAGGGCCACATACGGGAGTGTTGTAGGTCACATATGGTCTCCAGGCCCTATCCTTGACAGTCTGATCTGAATGACAAATTTTGACAAATCCTTTGCTGAAATCTGAGCAAATATGTCTATAGCATTCCCCTTATCTTATAGATTTGCTGAAATCTAAGCAAATATGTCTATGGCATTCCCCTTATCTTATAGATTTGCTGAAATCTAAGCAAATATGGCTATAGCATTCCCCTTATCTTATAGATTTGTAACCCTGTTTTAACAAAAGGAAATCAGGTTAATCTGGCATAACCTGTACTTAACAAAAGCATACTAACTAACTGTATTTATAACATCCTTTTCTAGATATTTTTAACCTTTTCTTTAATGATGAATTCTAATTTTTTTTTCCAGGAATCAAAATCAAGCTCACTGTCCTATAGTTTTCAGAATTCCTTTCTCTTCCTTTTTTTAAAAAATGATACATTTGCCAAAGATTGATCCTGCAATAACTCTAACTTTTCTCCCAAATTTTCTAAAGATCAATGAGAATAGTACGGTAATCACCTATGCCCATTCTTCCAAGGCTTGTATAGTTCATCATGGTCAAGTTATTTTAATTCTTCAAGGGCATCTAGGTGCTTTCTTTTATCCCCTTCCTTATCTTATATATCTTTGTTTAATTAAGCACTTTTGTTCTGTCCTTTTTTGTCCAAAGATAATTTTCCTTGATAGAAAAAAAAATAAAAGCTAAAGAAAAATTAAATAGTTTACTTCTCTCTATCCTCAAATATTATCTACTCCACCTAGTTTTTCATACTTACATAACATCCAGAATGCCTCCAATCCTTCTCTGAACCTCCTCTATTACTCCAGATTACTTTGGTGTGGAGGGAGGAGGGAAAGTTCTATTTGTTGTCTTTGGCTTTTCTTTTCAATCTTAGTTCATTCTGCATTTTAGCAATCCTGACATTATTATCTATTAATGCTTTATTCTACCCACTCCTACCACACACTAAAATCATAGCAATTACCAGAAAAATTATCTTTTTAAAAAGGAATGACTTACAAATTGATTACTACTCAATTCAAGTCATCAAACATTTAGTGATTGTATCTACAATCTATTATTTGCAGTTTTGCATTATGCTACATGCTTTAGGATAACAAAAATGATTGAAAATACATTTAGCTTGTGTTTGCATAGAACTTTTAAGATTTGCGTTGTTTTACAGCATAACCTATATCAAATTGCTTACTATCTTAGGGCCAAGGAGAAAGAGGGAGAAAGAGAATTTAAAACTCAAATTTTTTTTAAAGGCAAAAAAAAATCTTTTATATGTAATTGGGAGGAAATTAAAATATTACCTAAAAATAAATAAATGACATTTCAGATTAAATAACTCTCTAGAAAGGGCAAGGTGAGGAATATTTGAGATTGTTATGGTGATGTAAGAAACCGAAAATATCAACAAAACTTATTTTTAAAAAATTTGCAGTGTTATAGATATATTATGATATAAATATGATTTAATATATTGATATTAATATGATATAAATATGAGAACAATGTCACTATTGTAACTAAGTCCAAGACAGTGTCCAGCTGCATAACAATAGTTCCTCACATCAACCAGAAGACTACTAAATGCATTTTACATGATTTTCATAAATATGTATTTTGCAAGTGCACAAATATGTACAATTACTTGATAAACCATTTGGGTTCATATTTGTTGAATATTTAATTCAACTGTAAATGTTTAATTCATATTTACCATGTTGATGTAACAATTACAAAATTATTCCTATTCCCCTAAACACGTTGAATGCTTCCAATAAATTTGCATGCCAGAATTTGTCTAGAAAAGTCTTTAGTTGCCACCCAAATCATACAAATCCAAGTTTATTAGTTAGTTTCTTATATAACAATTGCATTAACAAGGACTTGCCAGCCTCACTGAAAAGGGAGATGAAACTCTTTCATTCATTAGAACAACCAATTGACAAAACTTGAAAGAAGTTACCCTAGAAAGTAATGGGTTCCTCTTCAATTTTGGTCTTAAAACAAAAGTTGAATGGATTTCCTTTTGCTGGATATCTAGTGATAGGGATGTTTTGGTTTTTTTCAACCACTGATTAAAGTAAATGGCCAATATAGTCCCTTTCAGCTTGAAATTCTGGAATTTTTTTTATTCTCTTAAACCCTCAAATGATAAAATAAGGTATGTGTAAGTGCTGGATTTTAGTAACATCTATCCATGGAGCAAATAGAATTCCTCAACTTTAATTCTACCATAGGTTTTATCAAAGTTTCAAGTGAAAATAAGCTTACAAATCATCTCTGTCAAGTCTTTCATTTTACAGATGAGCAAATCAAAGCTCAGAAAAAAAATGACCTGTATAATAAGGTTACTGTAACCTGTGTCTCATAATTTTTTTATATATTACAAAAAATTAAATTATTATTAATGAGGTCCTAAAGTTATAAATAGGGATTAATTAATCCCCAAAATACTCTCAGAACACCAGTTCAATTCATCTTAAATTTCAACTATTATATTAAAATTTTTATTATAGTTTCAGTTATTTCTTCACATTTTTATCCTTACCAGACTATATGCTCTGTTAGTATAGGAAATGTGTGTTATTTTATCTTTGCATGTCTAACAAGAATAATCTACATTTATTTCTATGATATCTTAAAGCTCATAAAGAATTTTCTTCTAAGCCACTCTTTAGGGTTGATTAATTTATTAATATTAATCTTGTTTTTACCAATAAGAAACATGGAACTCAGAGAAAAAATGACTTATCCAGAGCTAGTAAATGTCAGAGTTGAGACTGAAATCTTCTAGAATATCATTATCTCTAATACCTAGAGTTCTTCACTATCTTCCATTTTTTCAATCTTCTTAATTGGTTTGATTTATTGTTATGTCCCATGGAGTCATTAGCTTCCACTTGCCCAGTTCTAGCTTTTAAGGTCTTGCTTTCCTCAATTACCTTTTATACTTTCTTTTCCATTTAATCAATTGTACTTCTTAAGGAGTTGTTTTCTTCAGAGGGTTTTTGTATCTCCTTATTTGGCCAGTTCTACTTTTTAAGCAATTTTCCAAGCTTTTTAAAAATGATTCTCTTATATAACTCTCATTTCTTTTCCTAATCTTTCTTCTAACTCTCATATATGATTTTTAAATTCCATGAGTTCTTTCTAGGTTTGAGATCACTTGAGAACAATTTCTAAGTTTGAGACCACTTCACTTATCTTGGGGCTTTGCCCATAGGTATCTGGATATTGTTGTCCTCTTCTGAATTTGTGTCTTAGTCTTAACTTTCTATAGTCAGATTCTTTTTTTATTATTTTTCCTCTTCTCTCTTCTTCTCTTCTCTTCTCTCTCTCTTTTTCTCTTTCTCTCTCTGTCTTTCTCTCTCTGTGTGTCTCTCTCTGTCTCTGTCTCTTTCACTCACTCTCTCGCTCATTCTCTCTCTAGTTGCTTCTCTCTCCTCTCTCTGTCTCTCTCTCTCTGTCTCTCTGTCTCTCTTTATCTCTCTCTGTCTCTATCTCTCTCCCCCTTTTTTGGTAGATTTTAGCTCTGCTCCTCAGAGGGAGAAGTACGGTCTCAGGCTTCTTGGGCTAATAGTTACAGTCCCCCACTGTTTGCCTGGTGCTGCACTGACGCTGCCCTGAGGTTCATAGGGGTTCCTCATGTCTGGTACTGTCTGAAAGGGCAGGTAATGAATGTCTGGTGCTGTCAAAGATGGTAGAGGGTCTGGCAACTTGCAAATGTTTACCTGATGTTAAATTGGGATTATAATGCTGGTACTTGACATATGCTAAGGCCAGATGAGATGTTTCCATATTTCCTTGGTGCTGCACTGAAGCAATGTTGGTCTAGTTGCTGAAGGATTCCTAATTTTCCAGGACAACTCATAGCATGTAGTGATTCCAGAAGTTAGAGCCTACAGGTTCCTCTGATTTTGCAAAGGGACATAGGGGGTCCTGGTGTTGGCATTTATCTGTTCTACTACTTTGGTGCTCAGGATTTCCTGCCAATGTACTGTAGTGAGGCTTGCTCCTGATTTACTGAGGAGCTTCTTATCTTGGACTAACCCCCCCCACCTCCTTTATTGTAATAAAAGAGGCCACTTATACAAATCCTCCAAGTTTTATCTAAAGATTGCTTCATCCTTTCTCCTTATTGGTTCTACCATTTTAGGACCTGTTCTTAATTATGTTTGTCTGGAGGTGAATTTGGGAGAGCTACAGCAATTTTCTGCTTACTCTGCTATCTTGGCTTCTAAAAGTTGACTCTAGCTCCATATAGCCTTTAAAA
This sequence comes from Antechinus flavipes, assembly GCF_016432865.1. Lineage (NCBI taxonomy): Eukaryota > Metazoa > Chordata > Mammalia > Dasyuromorphia > Dasyuridae > Antechinus > Antechinus flavipes. The sequence continues at coordinate 621,122,316 of NC_067398.1, forward strand.
TAGGAAATGTTCATGGTTATTTTGGTTAAATTGAGTTATACTGTTGATCCTTACATTGCAGGATCCAGGGAAGGAAGGATCAAACATGAGAAGAAAAGGTATTTGCTGAGGAATTAAGGAGTTCATCTAGATCAACCAGTTCACATCCCTAATTGGTAGCTATTCTACCTCTGCTCAAAGAACTCTTATGATGAAAATCATCTTCCTCATGAGTCATTTGTCAATCCATGAGATTTATAATGCATCTAATTTTAGGCAGAGATGAGCTATATGCTACCTTTTCTATGGCTTCCAACAGATAGACATAGGACCTATTCTTTCATTAGATGCTTGATTTAAAGAGTCTTCTGCCAAAACAATGTTGTATTCTAGATGTATCTATGAGACTGCAAATACAAGTAGAAAATCAGGAGAAGTCATGGAGTCTATATTTATATACAGTTTTTTTTTTTTTTGAGTAGGCTTTAAACTTTTGAAAGATAGGACTATGTCTATTTGATCAATCCTATTGAGCAATAGAATGACAGAATCTTAGACAAAGAAAATGGAGCTGCTGTCCAGTGCTGAAAGATAAGTTCTTGTAATGGTCATGGATCAACTTAGTGTGGAGTAACTTTTTTTTTTTCACAGTTGTCTTTCTTGAATGTTTCTTGCATCTGCTAAAAGAACCCTTAGAAAAGCATAAGCCTCATTAGTTATTATTGCATTCTTTTGACAGCTCCATTTTTACTAGCATCACACAGATTTCTATGAAGTTATCTCAGATTACCTGAAATGCTAAAATAGAAAATAAATTCTTCATCTATATATAGCTCTTCATCTGTTATCAGTTTGGAAATATACAGACAGAGACAATGATGAAGACATAGAGAAAGAGGAAGATAAAATTAGAGAAGGGATATAAATATGTATAATTTTCTGGAATTGCTATTATTTCGGAGCCCACAAAAAAAATTAAAAGCACAACTAAAAAAGTGTTGTCCCATGTAATTTAGTTATTATATCTACTTTGCTCTTTTCAGGGGTCACATGTCTTTGTGTGTCCTTTAGGTAAGGAGATTTCTATTGCAAATCTATTTATCAGTATCATTCTGGGAGGTACTTGGAAACCTATGATAATCTTCTAAGATGATCATTTGACCAAATGGCAGAGAGTCTGGGATAATGACTTGACTACATGATATTTTATCTCTATGTTCATAAATAACTCTTGTATATCTGGGATGCTACCATTATCCATCACTAGTGAGGACTGCTGGAAATAGTTAAGGAGAGGTAAGCATGTCTAGTCATTTATAACACAATGTAATATAACATGCCTGATAAAATTGGTCTATTATCATAACAAAGCTGAATCATAGAGTAGGTCTTTGAATTAGAGATGACAAGGTGGTAAAATATGTAATTTTAGTCTTGGAAGAAGGCCTCCAACTCATCAAATTCTGTCTCCTACTTGTTGGGTGAATCTTCATTATGTAAGTTATCTTTAAAATAAGTGATTATCCAGTCTCTATTTAAATATCAAAAGTGATAGGGAAAGATAAGATTTTAAAACAAAAAGAAAATAGGAAAGATCTTCTTACCCATCCTTTTTAATTTAATGATGCCAAAACCAAAGTCCAGAAACAGTAAGTGATTTTCCCAGGTTCACACAACTAAATAACATTAAAGTCAAGACATGAACTCTGGTCTCCTGGGTCCTAGCCTGGTGTTCTTTGCACTACACTAAGCTGTTCAATAAGAAGAAAACAGAGGTAGTGTAGAGAACAATAAATATTTAGAAGAACCATAGACTTCTAAATCCTAACCAAAAATAAATTTAAATTGATACAAATATCATGTGTAAAAATAATCATATGCAAATATTAGCATGTGTTACTATTCTAATCCAACAAAGCCATGAACTGTGCTATGCATTTTTCTTAGCAGTTCCATAAAAGTCACCAGATGTGGTTCAAGTTAAAATAACATAGTGAGACACAAGTTAATTACATAGTTACCCACAAAATCACATACATTGTTTTGTGATAATAATGTGGTAAACAAATACATGCTCACTCTATGGGAAATGGTGGTAATTAACCAGGAACACATGTTCACACCATAGTATTGTCTGTTGATAATTCTGCAATTAGCCAATGGCAGCACAGAATAATTGATGTTTATCTGTGTTTCTCTCATCCTTGATGATACCCATCCTATGTAGATATATGTAAAAGATGTGTCCAAAGGCTCACAGATGAACCACAAAGTTTTAATGTTTATTTAAAATGTCTTCTCAATTATCTACACAGATGAAAGAAATCTCAGATAATTCAAAACTAGCAAATAATCTGAAAGTACCTTTTTTTGGCTTTGGTTGTAGCCTTAGATGAGGTGTAGGAAGGGCATTTTTTAAAGGAAGCGGACAGAAGGTATTTGCAAATGACATGACCAACAAAGGAGAATGCTGGAACCTATTGATGAAATGATAAGGTTTTAACACTGGGAATTGCAGGAAATGAGAGAAAATGTTTAAATTAAACTTTTTTCTTCATCAAAAAGGAGGAGAAAGAGGAAAAGAAAAAGAAGAAAGAAGAACAAGAAGAAGAAAAAATTTACCTTTCCATTTACTGTTGTTAAAATTTACCTAGTGTTAGTTATGCAGTTTCCAAAGCACTGTGGTGTGTTAGAAAAAACTTTGGATTCAGAGTCAAGAGACCTGAGCTTAAATCCTTGTTCTGCTACTACTCTCTCCAATTGTCTGGGTGACATCTTCTATAAAATTAAGGGTTTAACCTAGATGGTCTTAAAGGTTGCTTCAATTCTCAACCTTACAGGAATATAATCATCTCATTTGAATCTTACAAGAACTCTATAAAACAAAGAGATGAAATATCATTAACTTCACTTTAGAGATAAGGAAAATAAGCCGATTCTTTTACCAAAGATGATATAGATAATATGGAAAAAGCCAAGATTGGAAATTGTATCTTTTAACTCCTATAATATAGCTCTTTTCCCTGCACCACAATCTTCTACATTCTATTTTGCTCAAGGCAATTTTCAAGCAAGTTCCTTTCCCCTACAGATGTTTGTAGAGGCAATCTGAGGAAATGATACAAAGCATTTTAAATTGGCATCTAAAAATGACTACAGATAATCTGTAAAGTGCAATAATCCAAAAGTGGGCAACTGAGAATAAGGAGATACTGTGATTGTACTCTTCCTTCTCAATCCCTGACCAACCACCTAGGATCAGTACTGAACAATGAACCAGTGTTCCCTGACACAAACTAAAAGCTCTTCAGAATGGAAAGAAAAGAATGTCTATAATCAGGAAACCTCTGACAAGGCACAGAACTATCAGGCAGATTTTACAAAGGCAGCATCAGTTGTCACAATTAAAATGTGCTAAGATTAGATGTTGGGCCAGAGGTAGACCAGTGAATAGAGTATTAGACTTGGAGCCAGGATAATGAATTTTCCTGAATTCAAATCTGATCTCACTTACTAGTTATGTGAGCCTGGGCAAATCACTTTTCCCTATTTGCCTCAATTTGCTCATCTGTAAAATGAGATAGAGTAAGAAATGGCAAACCATTACAGTATCTTTAACCAAAAAAAAAAAAAAAAAAAGATTTAATGGGGGTCACAAAAAGACAGGACTTAAATGACTCAGCAACAATATTAAGAGTCAGAGGAAGACTGTATAGATCAGGAAGGAAGAAAGGAAGGAAATAATATTTATTAAATGCTTGTTTTGTGTTGGGCAGCTGTGCAAATTGCTGAGAATGCAATTACAGGCAAAATAAAAGGCAGCTTCTGCCCTCAAGGAACTTACATTCTAATAGAGAAAGAAAACACACAGAAGGGAGTTGAAAGGGGGTAGAGTAGAAAATAGAAGTACCAGGTACTTAAAGTGTAGTAAGGAAGAGAGACAGGAAGAGAATGAAGGGAAGCCCACAAAATGAAGTCTCCAAGAGGAACTAGCAAATTTCAGAAGATAGGATGGGCCTTGCTGAGGAATAGTGTTAAAATCTCAGAGGTAAATAGATTATTCCAGGGCTATGAAGCCCCAGGCATTGAGAGAAAGTCCCAGGATGATCAAGCAGCAGGGAGCTATAGTTCTGAAGTCCAGAAAGTCAGGAAGTGGGGAATGGAGAAAACATGAACATATAAGTAAATATAAAAATTTCATTATCATGTCTTTAAATCACCTTCAGATTTTCAATGCCTTCTTAACTCCTTCAATCTCAAGTTTCTGATTGGAGGTCAGTAGATAAAGCACTAAACTCCTGTCAGAGCTTTCCTTTATAAAAAGGACAAGAATTTGTACTTTATAGCTAACACCACTTTCCATCTGCAACTCTGCTTGGATTAGAACTTGTCAGAACATGATGCCCTCTCACTACTTAGGGTCTCTCCTTCCTCTCACTCCTACCTACTATCTAGTTTCTTTTTGTGAAATGTCTTCCCCATTAAACTGCAAGCTCCTTAATAGTGGGGATTCTTTATTTTTCTTATTTATAACCCCAGTCTTTAGCACAATACCTGGCACATAATAGGCACTTAATAAAATAATTTATTGAATGAATTGAAAAGTATATAAAAGCTGTTTTCAGAGAAAAAGCACTAGGCAGCAGGGAAGACAATCCCGGGGTATTTGAACTCAACATTGAAAGAAACTAGGGATTGTAAGAGTTAGGGATAAGAAAGGAGGGCATTCCAGACATGGAAGATGATATCTGAAAAGGCACAGAGATGAAAAATGACATGTTACAGGTAAAGAATAATTAATAACTCAATCTCCCTAGACTGAACACATGAAACACTGAACTCATGGAAAGGAGCAATCCCTAATTAGATTGGCAGGAGCTGGACCTGAGCTAACTAAAGGATTGGCTGAGGAATTCATTCTAGAGAAAAGTAGATTTATTGAGAAACATGTGGAAGAAGAATTAATGTTGTTTGGAGCTCTAAAGAACAGACAGGAGAAATGAGTGGGAGTCACCCAGTCAGATTTAAGTTCTATACAAAAAAAGCTTCCTAATGAGTAGTCATCCCAAAATAGAATGGGCTGTCAAACAACCCAGTGAGTCTCCCTTCTGTAAAAGTCCAGGCTGAATGACCACCGATCAGGAATGTTGCAGAGGGGATTCCTGATTAGTTAAGATGATCTCTTGTTTTCTAATGTTTGTGCCTCTGTATGGTCATCTCAAAGAGTTGATTATTTGACCATCATTAAAGGAAGATTGAAGGGACAATAGAACCTCCATAAGCCAATATGTCAAGGTCACAGTCTTGGATTTGGAGTCGAAGGAACTTCATTGATCTAGTCCAACCTACTTATTTTATAAATCTTCTGTGGAAAGGTTTTTTTAGTTTGCAAGAAGTTACATATCCACATAAGGAAGGGTAAAGAACTTCATGGACTTTAAAACAACTATTTTCATATTTTTTAGGGACATCAAGAAAAATGGAGTCAGTACCTCCAAGGTCCTCCAGCCTCGGTTAAGGGCACATTCTGATTTTTCCATTGCCCTTCAAGCAATATTGAATCAGTAAAGTATTTTTTCTAGCTACATTTATATTAGATAGCACTATTGACTTCCTTCTTTTTATGATGCTATAAAACATGCTGTAGGGAAATAAAGGTTTACTTTGCAACTGAGAATTCATAGGCACACATTCCTGCTGACTCTTCAGAACCTCAGACAAGTGTCTCATTGCCTTTTGTTGATCAGGATATTTTTAGAACCAATTAACTGTCCTTTCCAGAGGGCTCTTTGTGTCATAATTAGCTCTGTGTATATGTGTGTTGGGCCAGACAGAAAGAGTGTATCTATACACTTGCTGGAGCTATTAAAAGTCAGTCTTTAAATAAATTAATCTAAGAAAGAAATCTATGAAAATAGCAGACTGCTTGGAATATTTGATCTCTTGTCTCTCAAATTTGTTTTTTAAATCCTGCTTATTACTCTTACTACCTTTGTGATATTGATCAAGTTATTTAGTCTCTCTGAGCCTTTATATTCTCAATTATGACCAATTGGTCTCTCTGGTTCCTTCCAGCTCCAGCTCTATGATTCTATAATCTCCTGGCCAAAATTCCAATAGATTTGGAATGGAAAGTGCCACCCACATCCAGAGAGAGACTATGGAGACTGAATGTAGATCAAACCATATTATTTTCATTTGTTGTTGTTGTTGCTTGCTTGCTTGTTTGCTTGCTTTTTCTCTTTCTGGTGACTTTTCCATTTTGATATGATTTTTCTTTCACTGAATGACAAATATAGAAAGATATTAGAAGAACTGCACATGTTTAACCTATATCAGATTACTTGTCTTATGGAGGAGAAGGGAAGGAGGGAAAAAATCTGGAAAATAAGGTTTTGCAAAGATGAATGTTGAAAACTATCTTTGCATGTATTCGGAAAAATTAAATGCTATTAAAAAAGAAAAATCCAAAAAAAGAAAAAAATAATCCCCTGTCCAAAACATCAACAATAAAGCTACCTCTCTTTTGCAAGATTCATTGGTGACAGTAATTTTCTTTTTTTTTTAATTGTAGTTCTCACCAATTCATTCCTACTCCTGCACAAAGAAACTTCTTCCACCTCTCTTCCTTCTCAAAAGTTTAAGAAGAATGCTTTGAAAGATTTTAGTAATTATTTCAAGGAACTGGTAGTCCCACTAAAATCTGCAGAAGTTAAATCAGGGCTTCTTAAACTTCCATTTGTGATCCCTTTTCACCTGAGAAATTGTTACATGACCCCAGGTATATAAGTTTATAAAATAGGTATATAAATCAAACATTTACTGATAATAAATCATTATTTTGGGACTTCCACATTCAGTTATGAGATCCTACATGGGGTTGCAATCCATAGTTTAAGAAGCTGGGGGCTAAACCATCCTATACACATTTTAAGAAGGACATCAACATGAAATGTCATGAAAAGAATGTCTGAGTGAAATGAATGGTGAATGTTTAGAAACTATGGCAAATAAAAATTGGCTAAAGGAATCAAATAGCCTGGAATACTTCTTTGCTGAGGCAATAGGAGTTAAGTGACTTGCTTAGGATCACAAAGCTAGGAAGTGTTAAGTGAATGAGGTCATATTTGAACTCAGGTCCTCCTGACTTCAGGACTGATGCTCTATCCACTGAACCACCTAGTTGCCCCTTAGCCTGGAATATTTAAAGGGGACAAGTTACTGTCAAATATTTGAAGAGCTGTCACATGGAAGAGAGATTAAATTTGTTCTATTTGATCTCAGAAAGCAGAACCATAAGTTACAAACAGGCCGATTTAGGCTTAAGATCAGGAAAAATTTCATGCCAATTAGAGCCATCTGAAAGATAAATGGGATACCTTAACTAATTATTGATTCCTCTCCTGGAAGGCTGTCAAGAAGAGACTACCTGATCCTTTATCAGGCCTATTATACTGGGGATTCCTTTCCCCACTTTCTGGTCCTTTGGACCAGAGAGCATCTGCAATACCTTATAACTCTCAAATTATGTGGCTCTCTTGTAATGGAGATTACATCTCCTAGAGTATGTGATTCTGTGGAAGAACTAAAAGCTTTAAGTAGAAGTTACTGAGAGACAAATTTGGGTTCCAGGGGAAGGAAGAACTTTAGTTGTGACAGCTACTCTGGGAAAGAATAATTCACATTTCCATACTGCTTAAAGATTTACAAAGTGTTTTCTTCACAACAGCCCAAGAGATGGGTAATGAAACAATTATTACCGCCATTTTATAGGTAACAGAGCTGAGTTTCTGAGCTTAAGAAGTGGACCTTAGTAACATAACTGGGAATCATCAGAGCTGGAATTCAAACTCAGGGTCTCAGGACTCTGAAGCCAATGATTTTTCTTTTTTGAACACACCACACTGAGTTCTCTGATAGTGGAGGTGTTCATGAGGGGACTAGATGACCACTTAGAGATATTTTAGAGAAGTTCCACACTGAATTCCTGAGTTCAAATCCTGCCCCTCCAAGGTCTGTGTGATATTGGTTAAGTCACAAGTTGTCCGACAAGATGAATGCTACAATTCTATTATCCTGTTAGGTTAATTTACAATCCATCCACCAAATCTATTAAATTTCAAGACACTAGAAGAAAAGTTACTGACTTTTAGTCCAATTTCCTGATTTTACTTATCAAGAATCTGTATTGACTTGGCCAAGACTGCCTATTTCACAAATGATGAAAAGAAGTTTCCTATTTCTCTGAATAGTATCATTTGCCTACCATATCATATTATCTTTGACTTGTTCTATGTTTACAGTATTAAGGGGCTTATATTTTGAGATGAAAACAGAACACTGTAGGTGATCTTATAGATGGATCCAATGTGAATAGTCAAGTTCATCAGTCCTGAAATCCTAGATAATAAGCTTATTCATCATCTCTTGTTTTTAGACAAAGCTAAGTAACTTAAAAAATAGAACCACAAACTATTCTAACAGTTGCCTTGCTGGCATTACAATCATAAATGCCACATTGTGGAATCAAAAGCTAAGAGTCATTAAAGGAGCCTTAAAAAACAGCTGTACCTGTGAAGACATAAGGAATTCCCAATAAGGAAACTCCTTCAAACTCCATTGGCTGTTACACACACTGATAGTTAGAGATTTAGAGAATTGCCTGGAAAACTAAGTGATGAAGTGACTTGTCTAGAACTGTATATATGAGGGGCAAAATCTTAACCAAGATCTTAATTCTAAAGCCAACATTCTATCTATTAAGCCATGCTGCCTCTAACTTCAAGAACTTTAACATAACTAGATACACTTTCTTGTACAGAAAGCTCTTGTGAGCTTTTGGGGTTTGGGGTTCACAGAAGGAAGTATCAGAGAAAACAAATGAGTTCTAAAGAAACAGAACAAAGCAATATTGGAAGTCCAAGGGGGAAAGCTGTTACCAGAACAAAGAATCAAGGAAGACTCCCAACAAGTCCCCAAGCACAAACATCAGAAGCATCTCTTTCCAGAGGAATCCAAGAGACTGAGAAAATGATTTCACACCACCCTGTATTCTAGCATGGGTGAAATGATTGTGTGGGAAGTAAACTGAAGATTTATGGGACAAATTTCCAGCTGTTCAGGCTCTGATGATACAATGTTCAATATAACAAATTAACATCTTACTAAGAATAAGAAAAATCTGAATTTAAGTAAACTCAGTCCTAATTAGTTATGTGACTCTAAACAAGTCATTTCACAAACTGAGGCACAAATTTCTTATCTATTAAAAAGGAATAATCTTCAAAGAATCTTCCATCACAAGTTATCTATGTATCATATCAGTCTCCTACTTGTTTCTTAAGCTTTAGCTTATGGGACAACACTCTGTCATTAATAAGCCAGTAAGAACATCAAATGTTAAGATAATTCTAACTCTAATTAGCTGGGACTAAGGAGTAGAGAATAGATTAGCATGATCTATCCAGAATGGTAAGAAGTGAGCCTGTCATTTTCAAGAAAATGTAGTTTTTATTATAATTCATTTTCCCCAAAATGCTGCTGTTTGATTTTGTATCAATCTATTGTTTGGCTTTAAAATTTAAATACAGTTTAAAATCTTTTAAAAGCCTTCTCTCACCTCCGTGCCTTTGTTTACCCTGTTCTCTATGACTGGAATATTCTCTATTTCTTCACCTGCTAGATTTCTGTTCTTCTTTAAAGTCTAATTCAAATGCTACCATCTAGATGAAACCTTCCAGAGATGTAATGGCTTTCCTTGCTCTTACATCACATAGCATTTCATCTTCTACCTTTCTAGAGCACTTCTGTATTATAGCTACTATATTTGCAATGTTGTCTTATCCTTCATTTGCCACAAGCTTTATCAGGAAAGGAACTTTATCTAAGCTTTCTAGTTGTCCCTGTGTGCTTTCCATAGTGCTATGCACATATTAATTGTTTAAGAAATATTTATTGAATAAATTAATTAAAGAATTAATGTTGAAAGACCTGAATCAGCAGGTTCTAGTGCCATTGAGTAGAAAATCATACTTCTGTGAAATTAAAACAATTAAAGAAGGAAATACAACTAGATGAGATTCTTCTTGCTATCTTTGAATATCTAAGTTTGTCTGATTCAATTTAGATTTAAATTTGCATATTAATTGGCTTACCAAAAATACTTCCACATATAGAATATCATGGGCACATGATATCTACCACTCTATAAAACCATTAGCCAAGACTGGTAAAAGTAACTATGATATCCCAAACTACATCTGTCTCTGTCCACCTACTTTTAATGTTCTTTCTTCATTTGTAGTAGTTTACAATTCTGGCTCAGCAAAATTACCAGATTTTTAAGAGAGGCTTTAGGATATAATGAAAAGAACATAGTATACAGTACATAGTAGGTATTTAATAAGTGCTAATCACTTTGATAATGGATAATTGATTTCAGGTTAGAAGACCTTGTTTTAAGACTCATTCCCGCCCTTTAAAGTACTTGTAACTTTGAATAATTCTTGAGTTTCAGTTGCCTTATCTGAAAGATGGGCATAATAAAACTTGCATTCAAGAAAAGTTAATTAATTGTAAATATAAAAACTGAGAGATTAATAAACTGGGAACATATGCTAAAGAGATTATTGAATCCCTCCCAATATATGCAAAAATATGCATAGCAGCATTATTTGCTATAACAGAAACTTTGAAAACAAAAATGTGTGCTCAGAGAATAACTAAATAAATTTTGATATGAGTACAATACAATATTGTTGAACCATAAAGAATGAAGAAAGAGGAAAATGCATATTATAGTGCAGTGAAGAAAAGCAGAGCCAAAAGACCCATCTACATAAAGTCTAAAACAATGCAAATAAAGTCAATCTCAAAACATAACTACAAACTCAAAAGATAACTGATCAAATAAAATGATCAACATTGATACCACATCATCAACATTAGAGAACATTTAGATATATTGAAGCGAGTTCATATAGGCTCTCTACTTTCAGTGTGAGAATTTATACCTTAGAAATTAGCAAATACTACAAATCAGGGTTGGATTTACTGTTTTGCTTATTAACTAGACTTAAGAAAGTGATGGAGAAAATGTTAATAATACAAATTATACTATAAGGCGTGTTGCTGGTGAGAGCTGATTGTTAAACACTTACCAGCACATAACTAGACATAGTCCTTTCTAGTGATAACTGATAAGTTATATTCAGAGAATGTTGGGATGAGAGCAGGGTTGTGAGATTGTTGTCAAAACAAAATTTACCATACTCTAGGTAGAAAAGAAACTAGATAGCTTCAGCCTAAGTTTCCATTTTTCAATTCAATTCAGCAAGTATTTCATTTAGAGTCTATCATGTGCACGGCATTAAACTAGGTACTTTGCCTTCAGGGAGTTTGTAATCTATTAAAGAGAATAAGATACCTAGACCATAACCTTTCCCTCCTTTAGGAGATGTTATAAATCTATGTGACCAGAAAATATCTTGGCAGTAGGACTCCTTGGACTTGGGCTGAACCTCAAATGGCCATCAGCAGTTTGCTCCAGAACTCTTTATCAGATTAGTGAGACTTGGAAAAGTTTGCATTCTGATAGCAAAGCCTCTAAGAAAGCAGGATGACCTCTGTACCCTAAAGAAGTATTAGGAAGGGACTTTGGAGGAAGAAAATGTGTATACAACTAGAACACAAAGTAGATAGTGGTGAAATGGTCTGGGAAATTTATCAAGGGAAAAATCACTTCTGTTTTACAAAGTTGTCTTGAGAATGAAAGGAAACAATGGGGAGGGAAAGAGGGAAGGAAGGAAGGAAGGAAGGAAGGAAGGAAGGAAGGAAGGAAGGAAGGAAGGAAGGAAGGAAGGAAGGAAGGAGGGAGAGAGGGAGAGAGGACGGAAGGAAGGAAGGGAGGGAGAGAAGGGAGAGAGGGAGGGAAGGGAAAGAAGGAGGGAAAGAAGGGAGAGAGGGAGGGAAGGAAGAAGGGAGAGAGGGAGGGAAGGAAAAGAAGGAAGGAAGGAAGAAGGAGGGAGGGAAGGAAGGAAGAAGGGAAAGAAGGAAAAAAGGGAAAGAAGGAAGGGAGGGAGGGAGGGAGAGTGGGAGGAAGGAAGGAAGGAAGGAAGAAGGAAGGAAGGAAGGAAGGAAGGAAGAAGGAAGGAAGGAAGGAAGGCGGGAAGGGAAAGAGGGAGGGAGGGAGGAAGGAAGGAAGGAAGGAAGGAAGGAAGGAAGGAAAGAAAGAAGGAAGGAAGGAAGAAGGGAAGGGAAAAAGGGAGGAAAGAAGAAAGGAAGGAAGGAAGGAAGGAAGGAAGGAAGGAAGGAAGGAAGGAAGGAAGGAAGGAAGGAAGGAAGGAAGGAGTTATTGTGTCTATTACATGACAGACGCTGAAAAGTGATATTTACAATTATTATCTCATTTATTCTTCACACAACCTGAGAAGTAAATGCTATCATTTATCCTCTTTTATAGTTGAGAAAATTGAGGTAGTGACTTGCCTAAGATCATACAGCTAGATAGTATCTATGATTGTATTTGAATTCAAGTCTTCCTAATTCCAGGCCCATTACTCCATCTGCTGAACCTCTTAGTGACTTCTGTAAAAATATGTATATGTGTATCTTTACATATATATATAGTAAATGAAAACTATTGTTTTAAATATTAACCTTAAAAAGAGCAAAGAAAGAGAATACCTTTCTATTTGACTTTGACCATGCATTTTAGAGGGGATAGGACAATATATTCAAGTCAAAATCTACTGGCCATTCACCAAACTAGATTCTAAACCAATTTCTCATTTCTATAACTTTAGACAAGCTCTTCTTAATGCATAAAAAGGATTTCTTCCTCCTCCTCATTTTTTGGAATCTTTGCCTTTCTTTAAGGCTCAGCTAAGAGGCCACCTCTTTCCTGAAGACCACTTCTCATTCAATTGAATGTCTCTCTCTCTCCCTCTCCCTCTCCCTTTCTCCTCCCCACCTCCTTTCCTCCTCCTCCTCCTCCTCCTCCTCCTCCTCCTCCTCCTTCTTCTTCTTCCCTCTCTCTCTGTTTCTCTCTCTCTCTCTCTCTCTCTCTCTCTCTTTCGCTCTTTCGCTCTCTCTCTCTCTCTCTCTCGCTCTCGCTCTCGCTCTCTCTCTTTCTTCAATTTTTCTTGTGTTTATACTAATTTGCATTCATGTTATATTCCCCTGTTGAGTGTCAGCTCCTTGGAATCAAAGAATACTTCGTTTTTGACTTTGTATCCGCCATGTCTTGGGATTTGGGAGGTAATAGGGAGCTCTGGTACCTTTACACCTGAGCATCAACTAATAGATTTAAATGGCATAGAAAGGAGATGACAAAATCACTTACCTACAAAACTCACAAGCATAACTGATATAGATTAAAATATAATTGGCAAATGTATAACAAAATAAATAAAAATACAGTATAAATAATGTTAATTTGTGGTTTTCCAGGTCAGTGTATAATAACAACTGATTTCTATTTGTGTTTAATAGCCCTGGTCTAAAGGGCTGAGAAATTAGATCACTCACACAAGATGACGCTGCCAATATGAAAGGTGTATAGTCATGGAGCCTGGTCTTCTTGGTTAGGACATAGCAAGACTTTCTATCTACTATACACTGTTTGACCTCCTGCCAACCACATGGGATTCAGTTCATAAATATCTGTTAAATTAAATTAATTTGAACTTAAATAATATCATCTTCTCGTCACTTCCGGTTAAGATGGCGGAGAGGAGGCTCACAGTTGCATAAGCTCCGCGCTTTCTCTCACTATCCACTTCATTACAAGCCTCTGAATCAATGCTTGACTGAAAAAAACCCACAAATAGTTACCAAGAGAAGCCATCCTTGAGATCTGACAAGAAAGGTCTGTCTTTACTGGAGGGCTGGGGCGGTTTTAGATCGGGCACAGGCGGCGGGCAGCGGCAGTGAGGGCACAGGAGCAGACTGGAGAGGGGGTGGGGAGTGATTGCAGCCGTCTCTGCGGGGAGAGCTTCGCTACAGGTTTGGAACCTGCAGCAAGTCAGCAGCCCAGCAGAGAAGCTAAAAACACCGGGGCTGAAGAACACAACCCCAAACAGCTGTAGTCTCTCAGGACCTGGCCGCCCCCCCCTTCCCCCCCCTCAGTGACTCAGCACGCTTTGGGATCTCAGAGCGCAGGCGCAGCACAGTCCTGCTAGTGCCTCACTGCTGCCCCCTGCAGTCTGTAGAGGAAGCTCGATAACACACCCAGCCCCCCCCTCAAAGAAAGACTCCAGTTTTTTTCTGTTTTTCTTTGGTAGTTTGTCTCTGATTAATAGACAGAATGAGCAAGAAGCTGAAGAGGACTTTAACCCTTGACAGCTTCTACACAGATAGAGAGCAGACTCTAAATCCTGAGGAGACTAAAAACAGGCAGTCCCCAGGTGAATCCCCAAAGGAGGAGATTGTCTGTTCCTCAGCACAGATGAACCTCATAGAAGTGATTAAAAAGGCTCTCACAAGGGAGCTAGAAGAAAAATGGGGAAAGCAGAGTGAGGCTTGGGAAAAGGAGAGGGAGGCTTGGCAAAAGAGCCTGGAGAAAGTTAAAGAGAGAGTGGATAAAGAAGTAAAATCCTTGAAAAATAGGATTAGTGAACTGGAAACAGAAAACAGCTCTCTAAAAAACAAAATTGGCGAAATGGAAAAAAATTCCACAGAACAAAAGAACTCAATTGGACAATTAGAGAAAGATTTTTAAAAAGTGAGTGAAGAGAATACTTCACTGAAAATCAGAATTGAACAAGTGGAATTGAATGACTCGAGGAGACAAGAAGAATCAGTCAAGCAAATCCAAAAAAATCAAACAATGGAGAAAAATGTGAAATACCTTCTGGGGAAGACAACAGACCTGGAAAACAGATCCAGGAGAGACAATCTGAGAATCATTGGACTCCCAGAAAAACATGATGAAAAAAAGAGCCTGGACACTGTCTTCCAGGAAATTATCAAAGAGAACTGCCCAGAAGTCATAGGAACAGAGGAAAAAATAAACATTGAAAGGATTCATCGATCACCCACTGAAAGGGATCTTAAAATCAAAACACCAAGGAATATAGTGGCCAAATGCCAGAACCCTCAGATGAAAGAAAAAATATTGCAAGCGGCTAGAAAAACCCAATTCAAGTATCAAGGAGCCACAATAAGGATCACCCAGGATCTGGCAGCATCCACATTAAAAGATCGAAGGGCCTGGAATATGAAATTCCGAAAGGCTAAGGAACTTGGTATGCAACCAAAAATAACTTACCCAGCGAGAATGAGCATCTTTTTCCAGGGAAGAAGATGGACATTCAACGAAGTAAGCGAATTTCATCTATTTCTGATGAAAAAACCAGAACTTAACAAAAAGTTTGATCTACAAATATAGAACTCAAGAGAAATCTAAAAAGGTAAAGATTAATCTTGGGAACTATATTTTGACTATATAGATGTATAAAGAATACATGTATACCTTGTTCTAGAAATTGATGTGGAAAGGACATTGTACCAGAAAAAGGGTAAAGTGGGGGTAGTACATCTCATGAAGAGGCATAGGAAACCTATTATATCTGAGAGAAAGAATGGAGGGGGATGAATATAGTGGGTATCTTACTGCCTTCAGAATTGGCTTTAAGTGAAAAATCTTAAGACATATTCAATCTATGGTGAAACTTCTCCAATCTCATTGAAAAGTGAGAAGGGAAAAGTGGAAAGGGAAGGAATAAGCTAAGCGGAAGGGAATACGGGAACTGGGAGGGAAAGGGGTAAGATAGGGGGAGGAACTCTAAGGCGGGGGGAGGGACACTAAAAAGGGAGGGCTGTGAGAAGCAAGGGGTGCTCACAAGCTTAATACTTGGAAGGGGGGGAAAGGGGAAAGAAGGGAGGAAAGCATAAACTGGGGTTAACAAGATGGCAAGTAATACAGAATTGGTCATTCTAACCATAAACGTGAACGGGGTAAACTCCCCCATAAAGAGGAAGCGGTTAGCAGAATGGATTAAAAGCCAGAATCCTACAATATGTTGTTTACAGGAAACACACCTGAAGTGGGGAGATACATGCAGGTTAAAGGTAAAAGGTTGGAGCAAAATCTACTATGCTTCAGGTGAAGTCAAAAAAGCAGGGGTAGCCATCCTGATCTCAGATCAAGCTAAAGCAAAAATTGACCTAATTAAAAGAGATAAGGAAGGACACTATATCTTGCTAAAGGGTAGCATGGATAATGAAGCACTATCTATATTAAACATATATGCACCAAGTGGGGTAGCATCTAAATTCTTAAAAGAGAAACTAAGAGAGCTGCAAGAAGAAATAGACAGTAAAACTATAATAGTGGGAGATCTTAACCTTGCACTCTCAGAATTAGATAAATCAAACCACAAAATAAATAAGAAAGAAGTCAAAGAGGTAAATAGAATACTAGAAAAGTTAGATATGATAGATCTCTGGAGAAAATGTAATGGAGACAGAAAGGAATACACTTTCTTTTCAGCAGTTCATGGAACCTATACAAAAATTGACCATATATTAGGACATAAAAACCTCAAACTCAAATGTAGTAAGGCAGAAATAGTAAATGCATCCTTTTCAGACCACGATGCAATGAAAATTACATTCAACAAAAAAGCAGGGGGAAGTAGACCAAAAAATAATTGGAAACTAAATAATCTCATACTAAAGAATGATTGGGTGAAACAGCAAATCATAGACATAATTAATAACTTCACCCAAGAAAACGATAATAATGAGACATCATACCAAAATGTATGGGATGCAGCCAAAGTGGTAATAAGGGGAAATTTCATATCTCAAGAGGCCTATTTGTATAAAATAGAGAAAGAGAAGGTCAATGAATTGGGTTTGCAATTAAAAATGCTAGAAAAGGAACAAATTAAAAACCCCCAGTCAAACACTAAACTTGAAATTCTAAAAGTAAAAGGTGAGATCAATAAAATTGAAAGTAAAAAAACTATTGAATTGATTAATAAAACTAAGAGTTGGTTCTATGAAAAAACTAACAAAATAGACAAACCCTTAGTAAATCTGATTAAAAAAAGGAAAGAGGAAAATCAAATTGTTAGTCTTAAAAATGAAAAGGGAGAACTCACCACTAACGAAGAGGAAATTAGAGCAATAATTAGGAGTTACTTTGCCCAACTTTATGCCAATAAATTCGACAACTCAAATGAAATAGAAAAATACCTCCAAAAATACAGCTTGCCCAAACTAACAGAGGAAGAAGTAAATATCCTAAACAGTCCCATCTCAGAAAAAGAAATAGAACAAACTATCAATCAACTCCCTAAGAAAAAATCCCCAGGACCAGATGGATTTACATGTGAATTCTACCAAACATTTAAAGAACAATTAACTCCAATGTTATATAAACTATTTGAAAAAATAGGGATTGAAGGAGTCCTACCAAACTCCTTTTATGACACAGACATGGTACTGATACCTAAACCAGGTAGGCTGAAAACAGAGAAAGAAAATTATAGACCAATCTCCCTAATGAATATTGATGCTAAAATCTTAAATAAAATATTAGCAAAAAGATTACAGAAAATTGTCACCAGGATAATACACTATGACCAAGTAGGATTTATACCAGGAATGCAGGGCTGGTTCAATATTAGGAAAACTATTAGCATAATTGACTATATCAATAACCAAACAAACAAAAACCACATGATCATCTCAATAGATGCAGAAAAAGCATTTGATAAAATCCAACATCCATTCCTAATAAAAACACTTGAGAGCATAGGAATAAATGGACTTTTCCTTAAAATAGTCAGGAGCATATATTTAAAACCATCAGTAAGTATCATATGCAATGGGGAAAAACTGGAACCTTTCCCAGTAAGATCTGGAGTGAAGCAAGGTTGTCCACTATCACCATTATTATTTAATATCGTATTAGAAACACTAGCCTCAGCAATAAGAATCGAGAAAGATATAAAAGGAATTAGAGTAGGCAATGAGGAAACCAAACTATCACTCTTTGCAGATGATATGATGGTATACCTAGAGAACCCCAGAGATTCTACCAAAAAGCTATTGGAAATAATTCATAATTTTAGCAAAGTAGCTGGCTACAAAATAAATCCCCATAAATCCTCAGCATTTTTATACATCACCAACAAAACCCAACAGCAAGAGATACAAAGAGAAATTCCATTCAGAATAACTGTTGATATCATAAAATATTTGGGAATCTATCTACCAAAGGAAAGTCAGGAATTATATGAGCAAAATTATAAAAAAGTCTCCACACAAATAAAGTCAGACTTAAATAATTGGAAAAATATTAAGTGCTCTTGGATCGGCCGAGCGAACATAATAAAGATGACAATACTCCCTAAACTAATCTATTTATTTAGTGCTATACCAATCAGACTTCCAAGAAAATATTTTATTGATCTAGAAAAAATAACAACAAAATTCATATGGAACAATAAAAAGTCGAGAATCTCAAGGGAATTAATGAAAAAAAAAATCAAATGAAGGTGGCCTAGCTGTACCTGATCTAAAATTATATTATAAAGCAGCAGTCACCAAAACCATTTGGTATTGGCTAAGAAATAGATTAGTGGATCAGTGGAAAAGGCTAGGCTCACAAGACAGAATAGTCAATTATAGCAATCTAGTGTTTGACAAACCCAAAGCCCCTAACTTCTGGGAAAAGAATTCATTATTTGATAAAAACTGCTGGGATAATTGGAAATTAGTATGGCAGAAATTAGGCATGGACCCACACTTAACACCATATACCAAGATAAGATCAAAATGGGTCTATGACCTAGGCATAAAGAACGAGACTATAAATAAATTAGAGGAACATAGAATAGTTTATCTCTCAGACTTGTGGAGGAGAAAGAAATTTGTGACCAAAGATGAACTAGAGACCATTACTGATCACAGAATAGAAAATTTCGATTACATCAAATTAAAAAGCTTTTGTACAAATAAAACTAATGCAAACAAGATTAGAAGGGAAGCAACAAACTGGGAAAACATTTTCACAGTTAAAGGTTCTGATAAAGGCCTCATTTCCAAAATATATAGAGAACTGACTCAAATTTATAAGAAATCAAGCCATTCTCCAATTGATAAATGGTCAAAGGATATGAACAGACAATTTTCAGAGGATGAGATTGAAACTATTACCACTCATATGAAAGAGTGTTCCAAATCATTATTGATCAGAGAAATGCAAATTAAGACAACTCTGAGATACCACTACACACCTGTCAGATTGGCTAAGATGACAGGAAAAAATAATGATGAATGTTGGAGGGGATGCGGGAAAACTGGGACACTAATGCATTGTTGGTGGAGTTGTGAACGAATCCAACCATTCTGGAGAGCAATCTGGAATTATGCCCAAAAAATTATCAAATTGTGCATACCCTTTGATCCAGCAGTGTTTCTATTGGGCTTATATCCCAAAGAAATACTAAAGAAGGGAAAGGGACCTGTATGTGCCAAAATGTTTGTAGCAGCCCTGTTTGTAGTGGCTAGAAACTGGAAAATGAATGGATGCCCATCAATTGGAGAATGGCTGGGTAAATTGTGGTATATGAATGTTATGGAATATTATTGTTCTGTAAGAAATGACCAGCAGGATGAATACAGAGAGGACTGGCGAGACTTACATGAACTGATGCTAAGTGAAATGAGCAGAACCAGGAGATCATTATACACTTCGACAACGATATTGTATGAGGACATATTTTGATGGAAGTGGATTTCTTTGACAAAGAGACCTGAGTTTCAATTGATAAATGACGGACAAAAGCAGCTACACCCAAAGAAAGAACACTGGGAAACGAATGTAAACTATCTGCATTTTTGTTTTTCTTCCCGGATTATTTATACCTTCTGAATCCAATTCTCCCTACGCAACAAGAGAACTGTTCGGTTCTGCAAACATATATTGTATCTAGGATATACTGCAACATATCCAACATATAAAGGACTGCTTGCCATCTAGGGGAGGGGGTGGAGGGAGGGAGGGGGAAAAAAATCGGAACAGAAACGAGTGTCAATATAATGTAATTATTAAATAAAAAATTTAAAAAAAAATAAAATAAAATAAAATAATATCATCTTCTCCTTGGAACTCAGGCAGGCTTTGAAATTTCGCCCATCTGAAACCTAGCCCAGGGCTACTTCCACTATATCACACTGCCCATATAGACAACAGAAAGAATACTGGATTTGAATGACTTAACTTGCAGTTATGGCCTAAGATGCAATTTTGGCCCTCCCACTTATTACCTTTGGCAAATAACTCTTTTGGTCCATAGTCTTATCAACTATCAGAGGATGAGAGATATTGGATGACCTTCAAGAACCCTCAGTTCTTAATCCATATATGACCCTATGACTTCTTCTTTAGCTGATTTGCCTTCTCAGCATTATCAGACATTATAAATTAAGCAAATTTATTTTGCCATTTAGAATGTCAGAGTTCACTGAAGGATATTTGCATAATGGTCATGAATAGACCCTAATTTCTCATCAATAGTATTCCTTTAAAAAATTAAAGCAAAATAATTTAAGGATTTTTCTAATAATAAGCAGTTGTCATTCAGAAGGTATTTCATATTAGATCATTATTTAAAATGATCCATTTATTTCTTCTGCCAAACATAGAGTGACCGGGATAGTGGATTAATGAGGATAAATTGAGCATTTAGCAAGTGCATGGAGCCTAATTTGTGACAGTAAGCAAACAGGCCTTTGGGTATTTCCTGGAAGAGTGGATCCAGGCCAACTTGTAAAATGGCAACTTTTTTTTTTTTGTATTTCCTGTTTCCTTTTTTCCCACCTAATTTTTCCTGGAATGCCAAGTTCCATGAGGACAAGGACTCTTATCATTTATAAACTTCCTCTCCCCCAATGTCTTTGAATTTGATTGGACTGAATTATATTGGATAAGATTTATAGTTAGATAAGAGTTAAACTGCCTCTGAATTCTCTTCTAGCTCTTGATTCTATGTTGAGTATTTGAATATTTGAGTATTTGAAAGAAGTCAGAGTCATGATGAAAGTATAAGCCAATGGTTCACACACTGGAGAAAAGAATCACCATTTTCAGAAGAGAAGTATAAGCAGATCAGTGGTACAAACCAAATTATCTTATGAATTGAAGTGCCACAAGGCTGATACGCAAACAGATTAAAGATAGGACCAGAAAGTTCTCCAGAATGGGGAGTGGTTGATTTCAGAAAGGATCACAGATCTTTTAATAGTCAAGGAATTTGTCAGTATACGTGTTTCATTTTTTCCAACTAAAATTACAAATGTCTCATGGAGAGAAAATATGTGTTATCCTGGAATCTACCCCCAGTCACTGCACTCCAAATAGTCATTAAATGACTAAACAATTAAATAAATGAATGAATGTTGAATGCTTTGGTTTTCATTTATTGTGAGAATGATTACCCACCAGCTGTTGCCCAAGGCTCTCTTAAATTGCCTATGATGTATACAGGTTGTTTTATCCTGACTGTAATTTGGGCCTGGGAAAAGTCAAAATTTGTCATGAATCACCTTTCTCCCTAGGCTGAAACACTTGCTGTCCCTCATTAACTTGGCAGATACTCCATCTCAGCAGCTATTAACCAGCTGACACATCTCTGAGCCACTAGTTAAGAAAAAAAAAAAAGAAAGAAAGAAAAGAAAAAGGAAAAGAGAGAAAAATTTCTAAGCATATAATAGATGTCTCTGTAAACTCTTAAGTGCAAAATGAGGCACAAAATCCTTGGTATCAACTTCTGCCACTGAAACTATTAGGGTAACACTACTAGAAGCTATAAAATAAATCTTGGATTTCACCTGGAGTCAGCAGGTCCTATGTGAAGCATATGACTAGACAGTAAGCCCTTTTTTATTACACAGATCAAGAGTGAGATGACCAGAGCATAGAGTGGCATAATGTGTAAAATGAATGAAATTTGGAGTTAAGGAATCTTGGTTCTAATCTCTCTTCTGTTTCTGTGTAACTTTGCCATGACTCAGGCTCCTCTTTAAAATAAAAGGTGTCTTAAGTTTTCCTTCTAGCTCTAGATACTAGATTCCTATTTTCCCTAAAATATAATAGTTCTAGAGTAAAAGTTTATTATAGTACAATTGCCTAAATCAGGGTTAATGATGCCTCCATTGTCAACCTCACAGGATAATTGCTAAGATAAAATGAGATGAATGTGAAATAATGTTATAAACTTAAAATATTATAAAATACATATGAGATAAAGAGAGAGATGTTATTAGCCTTATAACACCAGTGTTTTAAGGAGACATCTCTAATTTTTTCAAGAGACCTGGCTTCTTTAATCCTAAGAAAAAAGAGAATAATTGGATATTTCTTACTGTACCTTACTTTCATGATTTCTTCTTCCTTCCCTACCCCCTATCAAAGTAAATGCATTGTTATGAATGAGATAAGATCAAAATTATATCTTATTATAGATAGAAGAGACCAGATAGTTTAGATTGAGAATATTCAGCAAGATCAGAGGACTAGTGGGATTAGTAGTCAGTTATCTTGTAGAGAGAGATGTTTGTTCAGGTAAGGGCAGGGCTAGAAGGTCTCTGAAGCCCCTTCCAACTTTCAGATTCTCATAATTCAATACAAAAAGTAATTAAAATAGTATTGACCATAAGGTATTGAGCCATATCAGTGTCTTGGTAGGCAGATTTCTCTCTGAATTAAATTCAGATGGCTTTGGGACAAACAGTTCCACAGAGTCTAGAAGAGAAATTCCTTGCAATTTTTGGAATCCACTTGTCCTTACAACATGCATCATTTGAGTGGATAGGCAAAAAACTATTATTCTATAATCCCATCCATAGAAATTACTCTGGAGAAGAATGGAGCAAATGCCCTTGACCTCAGTATCTTTATTGAATTATAGAGTAAAGCAATACCAGGCAGAGATTCCTTCCCTGTATATTTGAATATAAGTGGTACAATGAGAGAAAGCTGGAATCAGGAAGACAGGAGGTCAAATCTAACTCTGTGTTCTTAAACAAGTCATTTAATCTCTGTCTATCTCCGTTTACTCACTTGTAAACTGAACATAGCAATACTATATGCTTCCTAGAGTTGTTTTTGAGGATAAAAAAGGATGATGTTTGTGCTTAATATATAAACAGGGTCATTGATAAGACTTTTCAAACCTTAAAACATTATGTAATTGCCAGCTATTATTACTCCTAGAGCTTATAGATTGACTAGCTAGCTAGCTAGACTATTTTTCAAAGTTTTTCACTGCCTAGTTTAAAAAGTCAGTGCTCATTATTGCTTGCTGCTTTCAATTGTCTGGCTTTGACTAATTCCATGGTACCTGAAGGAATCAACAACTGCTCCATCTTCCTGAAAATCCACAAAATATGGCCACAAAATCTATTTATAAATCTCAAATAGAAGGAAATCCCTGAGATAATTCCATCCATGACCTAGGCCAATCGTCTTAAACCACTCCATAATTATCTGTCTGTCCTGAGATTGCTACAGGCATTGCAGCATTTTGCAGCCATAAGGCATCCCTTATTGGGTCATTAGAGGCCCCCCCAAGTAGAATACATTCATCAGCCATATTATAAACATGTGCTTCCCCACATTTCTAACTCTTTCCTTTTACTCATTAACCCAAAACAGAAGGCACCGAATGCCTACTAAGGGCAGCCAAGCTCATCAATACCCCTGTGCAAGGTCAAGAGCAGGTCTTAAGCTTTTTTGTTTCATGAATCCCTTTGGCAGTCTGGTGACATCTATGGACCTCTCCTCAGAAAAATGCTTTTAAATAATTAAAGTAAATCCTAAATATCAGTTAGAGGTTAATGAAAATAAGCATGTATTTTCCCCACCCAAATTCATAAACTTAAAACCTTAACCTTTAACACTTTGGAAGTTCATTGGCTTCGAGTTAAGAACCCCTATCTAGGGGCACATAAATGTCTATGGGGGGTTTTTGCCCTTTTGGGGGGAAGGGGGAGGAAACAGTGAGGCAAGAAGAGTCCTCATTCCAACTAAATAGAAAATACAGGGCCCTATTTATATATTGAGCACAGCAAGTATCTATCACAGAACTCCAAGAAGCTGTGTCTGTGGCCAATTTGTCCATTTCCCTTTAGCTTGACATGTAGATAGGTTGAGATATAGAAATAAATATGTTGTAAATCTAGCCTCTCCAAATATTACACATACAGGGAATATAAGAAAACGGAAGCAGTGGGATTATGAATTGATAGGTAGTGAGATGGAGATAGAGAGATAGGTACAGGTTCTGTATTTCACAGTGACACTTTAGAGATCTTGTAGAGTGATAGAATGCTGTAAAGATGCCATCAATATCTAAATAAATGTTCATCCTGGCAATGATGTCCTGGACTTTGCTCCATGTATTTCTATGAGCATGGCCTTCTCGTTTATTTCCTCCCACTCCCTGCTCTTTGATAACTTGAGTTAGTGCCCTCGGTTTTCTGTCTGAATCTCTGGAATAAGAAATAGATACTTTGCTTCCCTACTGTTTTCCTATGTTCACACAGTTGCTTTTTTAGGAAATATATTCCCATCCTCTTATACTTAGAGGAGATAGATATATATATATATATATATATATATATATATATATATATATATATATATATATATATACACATATATATACATATGTGTATATATATACACATACCACTATCTCACATCTCTAGATGTACTTTTTTTAAAAATCTGGAACTATGACTTTATCCATTCAGGGCATTCCACATATGAAAACTCCCTTCTAGGCTATCTTCTCTATACCTTGTAGCCTAATTGTCTAAGGCATTAAGAAGTTATTTCTTCTCAAAGGCCACATAACTAGTATATGTCAAAACTTAAACTCAGAACTTCTAGACTCCAAGTCAATTTCTATCCATTAACCTATACAACATTTCTAATCATATATTATGAAAAATATTATTTTCTGTATTTATGATCTAAGGCAGGAACCTTCCACTATTAAATATCCCATCATATCCTGCACCTGGAATCACTTAGGTTTAGTATCTATGACTGAAAGTGATTTTAGTCCAATCCACTCATTTTATACATGAGTAAACTAAGGCCTATGGACATTATCCTGCATATAGTAGATATGTAATTAAATAGTTGGAGTTTTTCTAAGTTGTATCATAAGTGTTCTATAAAGGAACTTCAAAGATCACAACTTTTTCCGTTTGAAGATTCCCTGTCCTAGGAGTGATTTTTATGCAAAGGACTATAAGACTCACCTTGAGTTTCAAAGAATCATCTGATATTAAGTAGAGTTTCTTTCAGAAGCCAAACTTCCATGAGACAGAAAACATGTTGAGTCAGACATGACTTCCTTCATTAACTATTCATTGATTTCATATATACTACTTTGTAATAAATGAATAAAAGATGAAAAAAATGTGTTAAGTGATTACTGTTTAAGAAATACTGTGTTAAATACAGAAGATACAAATAGAAAACTAGGCAGTTCCTGTTCTTGAACAGTTCACATTCTTCTGGGAGGAAATGACATTTATAGGAGGCCAATAGAAAGGCCCCAAAGTCCTTAGGGAATAGCAGAAAAGTAGATAGTAATATCTCTTCTTTAATGTCATTTTCACTGACAAAATTATACCTGTTGCTATTCCCAGCTCTTTCTTGTCCTTCTGTGCCAATTGGTAGTTGGTATTTAAAATGGAGAAGATAGTAGGACTACACAGTGGTTATTCTTTTGGACAATGAATGGGAATGGGAAGGTGGAAGCAAAAAAATGGGGTGAGGAAGTGGAAAGGAAGGGAGAGGGAACTCTATTCCCAAATCCTAAGGCATAGAATCTTCTAAAGATGGCAGTGGTTGTTTAGCCATCCCCTGTCTCTCCCAAAGGGTACCTAGCTGCCTGACTATAGCAGTTGGTCTGAGTTTGACGTTGGTATTGGTGGTAATAGGAGAACTAAATCCAGCCAAAAATTCTTTTCCTATATGATGGCTAAAGGAGTGAACTAGAAGAAGGCTGTTATAAGGAGATAAATTAATGAATTTAACTTTAGGAAGCAAATGGATAGATATTTAGGAAGCAAATGGATTAATATTGGAAGGAAATATAAAGCCTATCAGGCAACCAAAAATTTTGCTGCCCACAATAATTTTCCCAGTCCTTCACATATTCACCAGGATCTTGTCAATGATGAAAAAAACAGGAGCAGGTGAGCAACTAAAGCTAAAGGAAATGAAATGACATTCTGGGGATACTATTTTCAGTATTTGCTAAAAATTCCATTTCATTCAAAGCATGATTTAATTTAGGTAGGAGCTTCCTTCTTTCACTTTCCAGATGTGAGGACCTATGCAAATAGTATCTTATACAAACCAGAGAATTATAAGTTTAGAGTTTCCAGGAATCTTAGTAAATAAATCATCCAAAACTCCTCAGGTTTTTTTTTTAACATATTAAGGGACTTACAGCAAGCTAATATAAATAGAAAGTGTCAGAATTAGAATTTGAATTCAATTCCTCTGACTAAAAATTCAGTCATTTTTAAGCCTGCCACAATACCATAAGTAAAGACCAAATTTGGGCAAAAGGCTGCATACATTGAATAGCCATCAACAAATTCATGAATTAAAGATTTATTTAAAATTCTATTAATTAATCAACTAATATTTATAGAACACCCAATTCTTTAGTGAATGATGGGCTATAGTGGGTAATGTATTCATAAATTCATAGACTCAGAGGATTTAGGACTAAGAAGTATGTTAGAAATCATCTAATTTATATAGTACAAATGGAGAATAATATCATATGAGATCTTCATAACTGCCAGGAGGGCAGCATTTCCAAAGTTTTAGTTCTTTTTATACAAGTTGTTTGAAATAATGCTATAAATGGAAGTTAGGAGCCCAGTTAGCCTGTAAAAAAAAGCTACTTAATAACGTAGTCAACATTAATTTACATTCAATTGAAAATGCTAGAATGGAAATTAGGGGAAATGACCACTCTCTATTTTAAGAGCTTGTGATAGATTAGAAAAGGAAAACCAGTAGTAGTCTGAAATCTATCCTAAATTTATGGGCAGCAAATTTCAAAGAGTTCAGAAGAAGGTTAGGTAGCATCCCATAGACTAAAATTCTTCAAAGGAAGTTGGCCCAGAAAGAATGAGAAGCTCTAAATATTGAAATTCTAAGCACACAAAGAAACTATTCCATTGAAGAGGAAAATGGGGAATTGATTAAAGAATCATGTGGATAGAAAAGGAACTCATCAAGAAACTTAGGTTTTTTAAAAATATGTACAGAAGATGAAAGCAAAGACACATAATAGATGATGAGTACAAAAGCATAGCAGGGTTCTGAAAGGATGGTGTCAGGAATACTAAAATTTCATAAAAAGCTAAGACTAGTACACAACTGTACTGATAACAACACACAAAAAAAAAGGATTTTGTTATTATTGGAGGATTTTGTCATTATTGTTGCTTTAGTTATATTTGGGGGGAGAGGGATTCTAGAGAAGGGAAAAGATCACTGGTTAGGATGAATAAAATAAATAATAATGGAGAGAAATCACACTTATTTAATTCTTGCTTTGCTTCTGCCCACTCTACCAGGTATAATGATCTTTAGACGAGATAGCAGTAAAATATTTAGAAAGCATCTGCCTGCTCTTCAAGAGTTCAGATCATCTGATCCAGAAAAACTACATCCTGAAGGACTCACAGTATTGCCAAATGTGACTACCAAATTGTTGTTGATATATAGAGATTTGTGAAAGACCCCAGAAGATAGAAATAGCATGGTACTAAAGAAGGGCAAATACTGTCCCAGTTTTCCTAAAAAGAAAATAAATTGGTATTTGAAAACACTTTGCCCGTGAATTTGACTCTCATTTCCTGAGAAAATTGTATTGATAAGGAAAGGTAGAGCAAACATCAAGAAATTAACAAACAAAAAAAAAGGCAGCTAGATAGATGGCACAGTGAATAGAATATTAGCCTTGAAGTAAGGAGGATCTGAGTTCAAATCCAAACTCAGATACTTATTAGCTGTGTTGCCCTGGGCAAGTCACTTAACCCTAATTGCCTTACACAAAAAAAGAAGAAATGAGCTAAGAATCAGTATGACTTTATTAAAAGATAGTGATGGCTGACTAAATTTATTTCTTTTTTTTTTTGACAAAATTATAGTGTCTCCAAAGGCTTAGTGAAATTTTCTGTTATCAAAAGTTTAAAAGTGCACTAAGATTTTGGGGGAAATTATAGAGAGTAACTACAGAGCAGCAATGGGGTTTACTGGGCAGAAAATTTGCCTTGTAAGCAAGAAGACAAAAATTTCTATCTGGCATCTACCATATACTGGCTGTGTGACTTCTGCACTTAACCTCACTGCCCCAGGCAAAGAAGCCACAGATGATCATAAGTAAAAGGAGGTCTTCACTCGGAGCTCATTATAATGATGAAATCATAAGTCCTGTCAACATCAATTAAATTCTAAGATCAGAGGAATATAGTGGATATGATTTCCCTAGATTTTAGAAAAACAATATTGGGGGGAGAGGGGAAGGCAGGAGGCAGGAATGGTAAGATTTAAAGATGAAAAGAAGCAAATTAAGCAAAAAGACATTTAAATGGATTTGGAATTGGTTGAATGGTCGGACTCAAAAAGTGGTCATTAATGACTCAATGTGAATTTAGATTAGGTTTTCCAGTAAAGCACCCCAGGGATCTGTACTTGACACTATGTTATTTAAAATTGGTGATTGGTGCTTTAAATAAAGCCATAGGTGGCTTACTTGTCAAATTTGTAGTTGATACAATTTTGAAAGCTTATACATGGGATCACTGGCAGGATTCTAAAAGATTTTGAGAAGCTAGAGTATTAGCTGAATTAAATAAGATTAAATTTATGAAATATGAAATATGAAGTAATCAGGTTCAAAAAGTGAAATGCACAAGTAAAAATGAGGGAGGAAGGAATAGCAAATTTATCTGAAAAAAATCCTATTTTAGAGGACTGTATGAGCAATATAGTGGATAGGATACTGGCCCTGGAGTAAGGAAGACTTAAATTCAAATATGACCTCAGATACTCACTAGCTGTGTGACCCTAGGTAAGTCATTTTACTTCTGTCTGTCTTAATCCACTGGAAAAGAAAATGGCAAACTACTCCAGAATTTTTGCTAATAAAGCATTGGACCCAAATGAATAACTAAGCAATACCATGCTCCATATAAGTAAGCAGTATAATACAGAGATCTAATGCTGCATTGAGAAAAGCAATGTTGTTTGTCCATTTTTTTAGAATTTTATTTTTCCCCAGTAATGTGAAAACAATAGTTTATAATATATATAATATTTTATAATTTTATAATATAAGTTTATAACAGAAAACATTAGTTTACAAAACTCTGCATTCTAAATTCTCTCTTTTCCTCCTTTCCCACCTCCCTCTTGAGAAGGCAAATAATTTGATATAGGTTATATCTGTGCAGTCACACAAAACATATTGCCATATTAGTCATTTTGTAAAAGAAAACATAGACCTAAACAATGCAAAAAAAAAAAGTTTTTAAAAAATATGCTTCAATCTATATTCAAACACAATCAGTTCTTTCTCTGGGAATGGATAATATCTTTTCCTCCTAAGTCTTTCAGAGTTGTCTTGGAGTATTGCATTGCTGAGTATAATGAAGTCATTCACAGCTGATCATTTTACAATATCAGTGTTACTTTGTACACAGCATATGTCACTTTGCGTCAGTTTCTTCTGTAAGTCTTTCTTGGTTTTTTCTGAGAGCATTCTATTCATCATTTTTATAGCATAATAATATTGCATCATAATCACATGCCATAATTTGTTTAGCCATTCCCCAATCAATGGACATCCCCTCAATTTTCAATTCTTCACCATCAATAAAGAGCTGCTATAAATATTTTTGTACATGCAGATCCTTTTCCTTTTTGTTTTTTACTTTTTGGATACAGATCTAGTAATGGTACTGCTAGGTCAAAGAATATGCATGGTTTTATATGTCTTTGAGCATAGTTTCAAACTGCTCTTACAGAATTGTTGAAAAAAAAAGGGAGGGGCAGCTAGGTGGTACAGTGGTACAGCCCTGAAGTCAGGAGGATCTGAGTTCAAATCTGGCCTCAAACATTTAACATTTCCTAGCTGTGTGACCCTGGGCAAGTCACTTATCCCCAATTGCCTCAGCATATATATATCATAATGCAGAATTGTTAAAAAGTCTGAGTTAAAAAGTAAAAAAGCTAAAAACTCCACCAACAGGGTATTAATGTTTTATTTTTTCCCACATCTCCAATATTTGTCATTTTGGTTTTCTATTAGCCAGTCTAATAAATATGAAGTAATACCTCAGAATTGTTTTAATTTTCATTTCTCTGTTGTGTCCAGACTAGCTCTCCGCAGGATATATATATATACATACATATATATATATATATATATATATATATATATATATATATATATTGTACATGTGGAATCAGATAAACATCTTGCTATTGTATGTAGATGACTCTTTGCCACCTGGTATCACTCTACTTCAACTACAGCACAGGTTGTCATCGCTTCCTGGCTTCTCAGGAAAGCCAAGAGCCTGAGATGGGAAACTGAACGAGACATTATCAGCAGGTTCCCTCTGGACTGAAAGGTCTTGCACCTCACCCAGAATTCCCCTACTATCTGTGGCCCTCTACATTTTTCCAATAGTGATTTAGAGCATTTTTTTCATATGGTTACGGATAATTTTGCTTCATCTGAAAACTGTTTATTTTTAAAAATCATTTATCAGTTGGGAAATGGCTCTTATTTTTAGAATTTTGACCCCATTCTTCCTATATTTGAGAAATAAGGCATCCATCAGAGAAACTTGCTTCATTTATGCTAGGTTGGTAATTGTATTTTCCTGTATCCTATTTCCCCCCTCTGTTTATACTTTTCCCTCTCACTTTTCACCATTCCTTTCTCAAAATGTTTTGCTTCTGACTACTACCTCTCCCAATCTGCCTTCCATCATCTATTTTTCCACTTATCCCCTTCTCCTCCTACTTTCCTTTATAGATAGGTTTCTATAACCAATTGAGTGTGTATGTTATTCCTTCTTTGATCTAATTTCTATGAGAGTAAGGTTCACTCATTCCCTCTCCCTTCTCCATCTTTCCCTCCACTGTAAAAACATTTTTCTTGACTCTTTTAGGTAAGCTAGTTTGTTACATTCCCTTTATCCCAGTGCATTCCTCTTTAACCCATTAATTTTATTTTTTTTTAGATACCATGCCTTCAAATTCAACTCACACTTGTGCCCTTTACCTACATACATATTCCTTCTAACTGCCACTATGGTGAGAAAGTTCTTGTGAGCTACAAGTATCATCTTCTCAGGTAGGAATGTTAACAGATTAATATTATTAAGTCCCATATGATTTCCCTTTCTTTATTATCTTTGCATGATTCTCTTGAGTTCTTGTATTTAATAGTCAAATTTTCTTTTCCACTCTGGTCTTTTTATCACTCTATTTCATTGAATATCCATTTTTCACTCATTATACTCAGTTTTCTGGGGAAGTGATTCTTGGTTGTAATCCAAGTTCTACAAAATGCCATATTCCAACCCCTCCAGTTTTTTAATGCTAAATTTGCTAAATTTTGTGTTAGCTTTATGTGGTTCCACAATACTTGATTTTTTTTTCTTTTTAAATGCTTGAAATATTTTCTGCTTGGCTTATTTTGGAATCTCAGGAAATGACTGGTGAATTCTTTCAATCTCTTTTTTTCTACTTTCTGATTCTAGAATGTCAACAGTTTTCTTTGATAATTGCTTTAAAATGATGTATTAGCTCTTTTTTTGATAATGGATTTTAGATAGTTCAATAATTTTTAAATTATCACTCCTGAATCTATTTTCTAGGTCAATTATTTTTCCAAAGAAATATTTCACATTGTCTTCTATTTTTTCCATTCTTTTGGTTTTATTATATTGTTTCTTGATTTCTCATAAAGTCATTAGGAATTTCTTTGGTGATTTTTTGTACCTCCTTTTCCATTTGGCCAATTATATTTTAAAGAGTTTTATGGTGGGAGAGGTTTCTTCCATGATTTTTTGTTCCTCTTTCTCCTCTGGCCAATTCTTCTTTTCAATGAGTTCTTCTTCACATTGACTTTTTTTAATTTCTTTTACTATTTGGCCTAGTGTGGTTTTTTTTTTTAATATGTTATTTTCTTCAGTATTTTTTGTGTTTCCTTTACCAAGCTATTGACTCTTTTTTTGTGATTTTCTTGCATCAATCTCATTTCTCTATCCAGTTTTTTCTCCATCTCTCTTATTTGATTTTTAAAATCTGTTTTGATCACTTCCATGGTCTGAGATCAATTCATATTATTCTTAGAGGCTTTGGATTTGGGAGCTGTGACTTTGTTATCTTCTTTAGAGTAGTATGTTTTTATCTTCCTTGTCATCATATAACTTTCTATGACCAGAGTTTTTTGGTTCTTTGCTCATCTTTTTCCAGTCTATTTCTGGACTTTTGTTAAAGTGGGATTTTGCTTCCAAAATGGAATCTGCAGTGGTTGCAGTTATTTCTAGAGCTCTCAGACTACAGATGGTGAAAGAGGTGAAATAACTGATCAGAAGGAGATTACAGGAGTCCCTTTGCTGGCACTGAGAAGACTAGGACTCTATTACTTTGCCCATACTCAGATCAGGTCCGCATACTCAGATTGCAATTTTGGGTGACAGTCAAAGGGCAAGAAGGAGCACTAGCATACTTGAGATTGTGGGCTATAGTAGAGCAGGGATCCTTGTCACAATTCCAGGTCAGAAACAAGTACTTATAGTTTGCAAAATCTGCTCCTAGTTTACTGAGATGAGGTCTGCGTTGTCATATCCTACACTAGACTGTGCTCTGCTCTTACCTGAGTTCAATAGACCTCTTATGCCCACCTTCTAAGTTGTTTTTGCCTAGAAAATTATTTCACTCTGTCCTTTTGTGGATTCTACTGTTTCAGAAATTGCTTTGTCATTTTTTAAAAGTGTTCAGCAGGGTTTTAGGGAGAATTCAGATGAGTCTCTTGCTTTTTTTTATATATATTATGCTTCTTTTCCTTCATTTTTGAAGAGAACCAGTGGCATCATGGAATGATATGTTGATTTGCACATAAATTGGATTTAAATAAGGCAGAGTTGCTCAAAGCTGTCAGCGTCACTTTCTCCCAAAGTCATCAAAGTCCCATGGCAAAACAAAAGTCAAGACAACTGGCAAAAGCCTGAGATGCAGTGGATGACCTTAGCAAATTCAGTGTTTGACCAAGCTCTAAGCACGCCACAGTACCTACTTCAGTAGCCTTGATGGCCATTAGAACAAGTTATTCTTATCTTCCCATTCTACTAGGGAAGTCTTCTCACATTGGGATAGATACTATCCTAACTCACCAATGGGTTTTAGACATGTCAGTAACCCTCGGCCTGGTTTAGCCTCTGCCAATGTTTGCAGCTGCTGCACATAATACAGTTCTTGGAGCTACAGATGCAAGTTGGGTGACAGGTGGACATCAAAGGTAGATGGTGAAAAGGGCAAGACAAGTTCTCAAACCACAAGTGTTGATCCACCCTGAATATCCCATACTCCCCCATGAAGTAAAATACTAACACTATGAAGCATACAGAAATATCTATAATAGAAAACACTATAAAAATCTTGCCTTTGAGTTCACCCACCTCCTACCAAAATACTTAAGATTCTTCCCCACCCCTTATTCCCCTTCCTGTTCCCTCCTATTATTCTTCTCTTCCTTTCTTCTCTTCTTCCTCTTTCTTCACCCACACAATTTCATTTTCACAGTGAGATTATTGTGGGCTAGTATGGTAACCTAAATGCCATTTATAGCAGTTTCCATAGTGTCATTAAATCATGAATTTAGAGATGGAAGGAAACTCCAAAAATCATCTTGTTCAAACCCCTCATTTTATATATGATGAAACTGAGTCCCAAAAAATTTAACTTTGTCTAAGATCATACAGATAATAAGATCTCGGATTCCATTCCCAGCAATCTAGATGATCAATTCTGCTACCTTTAACATAAGAAAGTGAGTTTAATATGTAATCAGGAGAAGAAAGACAATAATTTAATAGTCGAAGTTTATGTGGAATCTTAAGGTTTACAAAGTACTTTAGATACATTATCACATTTGATAATTACAGCAAGACTGGCCGGTGAACACTGGGAATATTATTATCTCCATTTTACAAATGAAGAAACAGGGTCAGAGTGACTTGCCCATGTTCACACTAGTATTAGAGGCAAGCCTTCCAGATGCCAAAGTCGATATTCTTCCCCACTGTACCATGGTCCCATAAGAATAGATTTAAATTAGACATTTGAAGAAAAGAGATACAATCTGTTTTGAAAAATACAGTTTTGTTCATTGTAAAATTCTATATCCTTCTAATAGCTGTCATTCTCTGAAAATATTGACTGAGAGTGAACCCCTGCTAAGACAAATAAGAGTGTGCACTTCATGTATACTTGTGAAATTCAATAACAACCATCTCTTACTGAGAGGCAGGAATGATTGTAATAAACTTTGGAGAGAAGTTACTTTAAACAAACCAATTATTGCATCGGTAAGAGTGTTGTAAATATGACCTTCATTATTGAATTTGTTAATAGGTATTGTTAATAGCTATTCATTTTTTATTAGCTTGATTTTATTGTGTAAGGAGATTAATTCACTTCAACAAGGATTTTATTGGGTATTTCTAATGTCCAACACCATCCTAGGTACTTTTAGGAAAAGAGATCTGGTCCTTCACCTCCAGAAACATATACTGATAATCATAGACAGAGGTGACCTACATGAAACTTCTAAGTAACAAAACAGGCACATAGTAAAAATTACAAAATGACATACTTCAAGAAAGGAGAGATGAATGTAAAATGATGACAAAAGACATTCTTATAATGCTCTAGAGTTTTTAAAGTCATATATTTTGACATTTAATCCCTGAGAAGTAAATGTTACAGATTTTTATTATCTTCTTTTGACAGATGAAGAAAATAAGACCCAGAGACATTAACTCACCTAATACAACAATTTGTTTGTAATCTACAGTCTTGGAGAGTTCCCTAGGATACTAAGAAGTTAAGTGAGTTGACCATAGTCACCCAGCCAGCGTGTATCAAAATCAGGACCCCAAGGCTAGCTATATAACAACCATTCCACTCCGTGTTTCAGCAAGTGAAAAATAGCTAGCCTGGAATCAGAAAACTTGGGTTCAAATTTCACTGTGCTACTTAATATCTATTCAATAAGGGCCATCTCTGGGTATGTGCAAAACTCTTTTCCTCAGAACTTCTGGCCATATGTGATTTGGTACTGAATGCTTTTGCACTATGAAGTGGCAAAGTAGTCCCTTTACTAGCAGCTGAACAGGACAATCTGATAATTCAGTAGAAATTTTAAAGAGTCAATCTTCATCCAGCTGTGAACAATCAGAACAATTTTAATCCACTTCTGGTTAGGGGTGAGAAAGGATAACTTGGACTATTCTCTCACCCCATCTATCATCTAGTCATCAAAAACATATGTTCTGCCTAGGAAAGTTTGAGCTTGGATTTGAGGCTGACTCTCTAAGTTTGTTCTTTCATGATCTTAGGTAAATGAGTATCTCCCTCGCAATAGGTCCAGACCTAGAGAAAATCTCTTGAGTTTAGCATTTTAGACTCAGAGAGCCGAAGTTCAGCTGTGTCAAAGAAAAGAATCCCTGGAAACTATTCCACCTTTCTTTAAGAAGAAAACCACCAATAAAAATATGGTTCCACACCTGACCGGTTTGCCAATAAATAAATAGAAATGCATTGTTATTTGTATGGTGTCACCAAGGTGAAATGTGACATGCCTATTTGTTAGCCCTACAAATGGCTTTATGTTCTGGTAAATCTTAAGTACAAGCAACACAAGAGAATAATTATTGTTGTTACTCACCTTCATTTTCAAAGAGGACCAGTGATTCTTGACCGCTTGTGAATTGGATTTAAGTGAGTCAGAGTTGCACAAAGTCATCATCTTTACTCTTTCTTCCAAAGTTACCCATTGGCAGGACAAAACTCAAGATGACTGGCAATGGCCTGGGATGCCGTGGATAACCGGGGCATCTTCAATGTCTGATCAAGCTCTAAGTAGTGTACAGTGCCTACTTCAGCTACCTTCATGGACTTTGAAACAAATTGTTCTCATTTATGCATTCCATGGGGAAAGTTTTCCTATGCTTGGGGTAGGCGTTCCCCTACCTCACCTTGTTGATGGAAGATAACTGCCAGCTTCCTCCACCTGATGTAGCCTGTTTGTGGGGACAGTTTTACCAGAGAGGAAATGCTGCTCATGCTACAACTTCTTAGAGCAACAAGTGAGAATTGGGTGCTAGGGGGACACCAAAGGTAGATGAGCAGGCCTGAAAAGAGATACAGTTGTTACTCAAGTTACTAAATTCTATTTTAAGTCTTTCCATCAATGTGTGTTGCTAGACTTTTATGTCATTTAGACTTTTTTGTGTAGAAATAAATGTCTGTTCCCTGCCTGATTTATACTGGATAGTCATTTCTCTTCTTCTCCCTCTTTAGTGTGTAGAAATCTAAGTAGAAAATCTTAAGCTTATAAGCAAAAATTTCTTCCAGATTGGGATGGGATATCTAATAAGTCAAGGAATATGGAGGGAAAGGAACTTAACCCCTATCATTAGAGACTAAGCCACCTAGAACCAATATGATCTGGGTCCAGAGCAGAATGACCCCTTTAGGAAAGATGGCTACAGTGACCCAGTCCCCTGGACCCAGACACAACCCTTAGTTTTAGAGCAAGATCATCATTATATCATAAAAAGTGATTTTGCAAATCATCATCTCCTTTTTTTTCAATGAATCCTCAAATGGAACAGCTTTCAAATCAACCAGTATCCTGCTTTCTCTCCTCTATACAGGGTATTTCTCTTTTAAAAATGTAGCATCCAAAACTGAATATGATACCCCCAAATGTTGACCAGAATGCTTTACTGGTGGAGAGTACAATGGAACTTATATTTACTTCTTTTATTCTGAAAATTACACTTAGATTACATAGTGTAAGATGGCATTTTTCTTTCTAGCTATCTTGTCTCCACTATTTATTTGATATATTGATAGTTTCTTCATAAATGCTGTTTGCATCATTGATATCTCCTCATCCCGTATAGTTTTTGTTCATGTCCTTTCATAATTGCCTAAGAGGGGACTTATCCCCCAAGGTTTTCTTCTTATGTTTAATAATACAGGTATCTATGGTTTTGTTATTGTGCACCTTCCCTCCACCAACACACATCCCAGCATTCTGTACCATAAGAGGAAGCCAGGTGACACAATAAATAAAGTGCTGGTTGTCGAGTTAGAAAGACCTACATTTAAATCTAGCTTTGGACATTTGCTAGGTGTCTGACCTCAAGCAAGTCTTTAACTATTGCCTGCCTTACTTTCCTCATTTGTAAAATAGGGATAATAATATCACCTGCCTCCTGGGCTTGTTGTAAGAATCAAATGAGATAATGTTTTAAAAGTACCCAGCACAATGCCTGGCATATAGTAGGTACTATACAAATGTTAACAATTATTATTATCATTATTATTATTATTATTAACATAAAGTCTTTATGAATTTCTGTAGTTAAAAAATCCATCACCCTGTGACCAACCTGGCAATGAGTCTCTGAATTTATTTTCTTTTAATAATAATAGCTTTTTTATTTTCAAGATATATGCAAAGATAGTTTTCAACATTCATCCTTGTAACCTTGTGTCCCAAAATTTTCTCCCTCCCTTCCCTTTACACCCTCCCCTAGACGATAAGTAATTCAATATATGCTAAACGTGTACAAGTCTACTACACATATTAACACATTTATCATGCTGCACAAGAAAAATAAGAACAAAAAGTGAAAAAAATGAGAAAGTGGAAAAAAGCAAGCAAACAACAATACTAGGTTGTGATCCACATTCAGTCTCCATAGTCCTCTTTCTGGATGCAGATGGCACTCTCCATCACACGTCTATTGGAATTGGCCTGAATTATCTCATTGTTGTAAAAAGCCATATCCATCAGAGTTGATTATCACATAATCTTGTTGTTGCTGTGTATAATGTTCTCTTGGTTCTACTTCTTTCACTTAGCATCAGTTCATGTAGGTCTCTCCAGGTCTTTTCAAAATCATCCTGCGGATCATTTCTTATAGAACAATAATATTCCATAACATTCATATATTATAACTTATTCAGCCGTTCCCCAACTGATGGGCATCCACTCATCTTCCAGTTCCTCATCACTACAAAAAGGGCTGCTACAAATATTTTTGCACGTGTAGGTTACCTCCCCTTTTTTGTTATCTCTTTGGGATAAAGACTCAGCAGAGACACTTCTGGATCAAAGGGCATGTAAAGTTTGATAGCCCCTTGGGCAAAGCTCCAAATTGCTCTCTAGAATGGCTGGATCAGTTCACAACTCCACCAACAATGTTTTAGTGTTCCAGTTTTCCCACACAATAATCAATCAATACACATTCATTAAATGACCATTATGGGCTAGGCAATGTGCTAAGTACTGGGTATAGAAAAAAAAAAGAGTCAACACTGAAGTCACCTTTACAGTCGTTCCACCTTCATAGGACCTGTTAGAGCTGGGTTAGGTTCCAATAACAAATAATACTCTTTGATATGCTACATCAGTTAGCTATAAAATCTACCTAACTCTACTTTGATTCAAATTTTGCTTCTCCATCTTATCCAGGAAAATAAGATCTACTTTATGTTCTTATATGATATTAAAACCCTATCAACAAAGGAAATGAGATTCACTTGACATAATCAGATGTCTATTCCTAAGAGTTCTGTCCATGGTATTGAACACACAAGGGGTAAATCCTTTATGTTTCTATAACCTGAAACAGTAATGGAGGCTTCTATATTATTAATCTTTTGTATATCCGAGTGTCAGAAGTCAGGTGGGCAACAGACCCAAGTTAGTTGTGATCATCTAAGGAGCAAGAGGTAAAGCTAGATCTCCCTCTAAGCTTAGCTGAGCAAACTTAAAATGAAGTATTTTTGCTGAGACATTTTCTCTGATACTATTTTTCTCTGTATTCACAAAGTATCTCTCTAATGATAAGTTCCCGAACTTGCGATAAATTGGAATAATGTTTACCAGATATAGTTATGTAGTGCTATATAAAGATTAGCAATATTGGTAGGATTTTCTTACCTGAGAGATTCGCTCCATACCAATGAAATTGTAAGTTCAGTCCTTAACCCTATTCTTTATATTTATTATAAAAAAAAACAGAATTTGCAAATTTGAAGCTCTAGCCAAAGATTGTTCAACAAAATTTTCACATTAAAAATAGCTTTAAAGCCCAAACAAATAACCTAGAAATGAGAAACATTACAGGTGTTAGTGCTATTCATTATTAATAAATAATGTGTTAAGATTCAATACAATAACTAATAATTGTGTCATCCCTTTGCTACATGTATTCTCTACAAGTGTGCCTCAATAGCTTTGTATTTAAACTTGTACCTCCCAGATCTGTGAATGTGTGTCTCAGCCTTTAGGGAATCGGGGAATATTTTATATCATCTGTCCTTACTATACTTTCTCGGTACATAAATAACTATTCTAAAACTAGCTGAAATCTGACTAATTGTTAATGGGAAGCACACTGATAGCAGCTAATGAGGAATAGTACCAGAACCCTATCTCCTCAAAACAAATAACCTAGAAAAGAGAAAAGTTACAGGTGTTAGTGCTATTCATTATTAATAAATAATGTATTAAGATTCAATGAAACCATATAGCAGTTCTTCATTGATAATACTTGTGAATTGTTGGTTTCTGTCTAATAAAATTCACCATATACATAAGAATGGCTAGCTATATGTTCTCCAAATTTTACCAGGATATAGTCTGGACAGGAAATTTTATTTTATGGTTTAACAAATGCCATTTTTTGAGGTAGTCCCATATTAAGATCTAAAAAATGGTCCCATATGCAATTGAAAAGTCAGGAAAATGAGATTTGGATAAGAAAAGATATGGAAATTAAAGTGTTAGAAAAAGTAAAATACAAGTAGAGATTTTGAGATACAAATTTGATCATCACAAGTGTGACAATAACCAAAAATACTAATTGATGATAGCAAAGTGATTATAACTCAGGCATTTTGCCCAATCTACTTCTGAAACTCAAATAGGTAAGATTAGTGGGCACTCTTCACCTGTCCCTGAATGAATACAGAAAAAAAGATGTAACACCTGTAAGTCCAATCTCTTAAACAGAATACACAGAGAACCATACAATTTGCATCAGGGCAACAAAAGGATGAAACTTGACACTATCATCAGCTAGCTATATGTCACAATTCTAAAACCAGGTGTAGGTGTGAGTTCCACCCCACATCAAACAGGATAATCACAAAAGGCTTAGAGCCCTCGATTGAATTAATCAATCAAAAGTGTAAGCTAGGTATGAATAGGTCTTTAATCAATATGAGGGCATTATAACATTTTGACTACTGAATGAAAGGCAGTTGATGACATGCAGAAAAAAATCTTATAATTGGTTAAAAAGATCAAGTCACACTTTGGGGGCTACATATATAAAAAACAGCATCTACTAATGGAGTAATGAGCCTGGAAAATAGTGAACCAATGTAGTGGTGAAAGAGCTCCAGTTTGGAAAATTCCATTTTCAAAAATTAGAGTCAAGACTCCTAGAAGGAATCACTCTTGGCAGAAATCAGAGAGGCCCGGACTGAGAAGAGAGTTTCTTTCCCCCTTACTACCAATGACCCCATAATTGAAGATACAAGACCAATAACAGATGATGCATTTATCTAGGATCAAAGAAATGGACCAGTAGAAGATATTCAGCCAGGAACCATAGTCAGTTGAGGAAAGAAAGCTGCAGGCTATCTGGTCCATTGTGATGAAAAGAAATTATGAATTCCACAAAGGCACTTGAAGGTCAGCAGAGAACTAAAACTCAAAGGTAACTTGGAGAAGACTTTATGAAGGAAATAAAAACCATCCAGTAACTAGAATTGTGTTATCCCTTTGCCACATGTATTCTCTACACGTGTGCCTCAGTAGCTTTGTATTTAAATTTGTACCTCCCAGACTTGTGAGTATGTGTCTCAGCCTTTTGGGAATGGAGGAATATTTTGTATCACCTGTCCTTGTTATACTTTCT
Organism: Antechinus flavipes; assembly: GCF_016432865.1. Classification (NCBI taxonomy): domain Eukaryota; kingdom Metazoa; phylum Chordata; class Mammalia; order Dasyuromorphia; family Dasyuridae; genus Antechinus; species Antechinus flavipes. The sequence goes on from NC_067398.1 coordinate 621,163,608, forward strand.
TGGTACATAAATAAATATTCTAAAACTTGCTGGAATCTGACTAATTGTTAATGGGAAGCACACTGATGGGAGCTAATGAGGAATTGTACCAGAACCCTAGCTCTTCATACTCGACCCCTAGAACAATAAGAATCATCAGCCCCTCTCATATATCCTGACCTTTGAGTTCAAGTTCAAGTTGAGGAAATGGCCAGAATGGTATTTACACAGGCATCAGATCATATCTTCTAAACAGCACCACACAATGCTTTAAGGGATTGCGTCTCATTAGTAGCATTGCATCTGGTTTCATAGTCATCATCAATAATAGACTTTTAGTGGGAACTTTTATTCGTCTGTAATTAACACCAAGGGAATTATTAGCAACTGATTGTAGAGAAACATCTGCCTCACCTGTATATATTCTCCTTCCTTTATTGAATATCCCTAATGCTAAGGAAGGAGGTAAAGTCAATAATCCCATGAAGCTTTTTGCTACTAATATATAGTTAGTCCTATATGGGACTCAGGGAGAGCATGGGGTCTGAAGGGGGAGGTAGAAAACAAACTATAGCCTATTTTTTTCAACATGTGTTTTTACTGGAACTGATTCATTGCTGAGAAGAAAGAGTGTGGAGTTTAGCCAAGAGAAAAATCATGTGATTATCAGACAAGAAGATGAGGAATGTATAATTCTTTTTGCTAAACAGGGAGATGGGAATTTGTGCTATTCATTGTATGATGATGAGTTCAAGTAAATTTAAGGCAGAACCTACAAGAGGAAAAGAATTTGTTGAAAGAAATCACTACTGTAATGCCGACCTCTGCAAGACTCATTATGCTCACAGATGGTGTTTGATCACACTGCTTGTTAGCTTTGTCACTTGTTTGTTAATATTTGCATTTACTCTGTGGTCTCCTGCAGCTTGCTCTGTATTTCCAGAATCAGCAAGAAAGCTTACCACCCTGATGATCAGTTTCATTCTACCAATAGACATTTGGGTATTGAGCAGGAGGATAGCCACAAAGTCTAAGTATAATTTCAGGTATGTTTTTTCTTCCTTGTTTTCATTAAGGAATATATCAGGAAAAAATCATACGGTATTTATCTGTTGGGCAAAAGGATGGATTGAAACTGATCATATGAATAAGCTTAAATCTATACACATAAACACATTATAGTTGCTTTTAAAATGCTTGTTCTCTAAGCCACAATAAAATCAAAGAGCATTAGATTTAAAATCAGAGAGTTTGGAGTTATTCTTTACCCTATACCTTATTAGCTGTGTTATCTTGGCCAAGTCACTGAAAATCTCTGTTTTTCAGGTCCTTCTTTTATAAAATACAGTTACAGATTTGGGGTGTGAGCAGCAAACTAAATGCCATGGATCCCTTTGGCAGTATGGTGAAACCTATGGACACCTCAGAATCATGTATTTAAATGAATTTTTTAAAAACTTATTACTTATTACAAAGAAAATCAATGATAATGAAATAGTTATCAAAAAAATTTTCACAGAAACAAGTTCACAGAAGTACTTGAAGAATCTGTGCAAGTGTAGGGTCTTTCCTAACTCTAAATATTAAAACCATAAAATGAAGGCGTGGGCTATATGGTGTTTGGGGTCCCTTGCAACTCAAGATCTGTGATGTCCCTTCTCTTCCTCACAGAAGGAAACCCCTATCACCAGTCTAGCCAGACAGAACTCAGAACCTGGGCAGGGTTCACTTTCAACCAAGAAATTAAATGAAATGTTAACACTAAAAGAGAACTTAACAGACATTTAGAGGTGATTCAGGACAATTCCAATGGTCTTGTGATGGAGAGAGCCATCCACATCCAGAGAGAAAACTAAGTGCATCAAAGCATAGTCTACTCCCCTTATTTTACAGATGAGTAATCTAAGGTCCTTATTATTATTTGTCCTGCATTCTCAAAGAGGACCATGACATCAGGGAGGTAATGCCATGACATGCAAGTGAATTGGATTTAAGTGAGGGAGAGCTGGGCAAGGTCACCTGCCTCACTTTCCCCTCCAGAGCCATCTAGGTCCAATGGCAAGATAGAGATCAGGACAACTGGAAATGGCCCTGAATGCAATGAGAGACCTTATCAGTGATATCTGAAAGATCATGGAGAAGAGAACAGGTTCCACAAAGATTGCAGAGGGACAAATGTCCTGACTTTTTAAAAGAGTAAGAAGGAGAGAAGGGGATTACAGGACCAGTGAACTTGACTACATTTCCTGGGGAAATTCTAGAAAAACAGTCATGACAGAAATGGTTGATAAGTATCTAGAAAAGGAAACTGGTGATTATAAAGAACCAGAATGGCTTTATCAACAAGTCAAGTTAGACTAAATTCATAGTCCTTTGACAGGAATCTTGTCCAGTTGTATCTGACTCTCCTTGACTCCTTGTGAAGCTTTCTTGGCAACAATACTAGAGTGATTTGCCATCTCCCTCTCCAGCTCATTTTAAAGATAAGGAAACTGAGACAAATAAAGGTAAATGACTGGCCTAGGGTCATACAACTAGTGTGACCAGATTTTTGCTAAGGTCAGAATTGAGTTCAAGAAGATGTCTTCCGGACTTTGTCATCCCAAAAGCTAACTAGAACACAGCTCCACCCAAAAAGTAGAGAAAGGAGTTGATGAGAGCTAGAAGAGTGACATATTGTAATATTCTGAAACTCCCTTTACCAATGCAATTTATAGCTTTGGAGAGTTGCCTAGAGCATTGAGAAGTTAAATGATTCATCCAGGGTCACACAGGCAATAGATGTCATTGGCAGAACTAGAACTAAAATGTTCCTGGTTCAAACCAGCTCTCTCCTCATTATACCAAACTATCCGACTGGTGGAAAGTCTCCTGATCTTCAGTGGTTTAGGTGAAATAACATTTGAATTGGAATTAGAAGACAATTATATTGGAATGCTAACATTAATTATTACTGTGTGACCAAAGGCAATTCATTTATTCTCTGTGAGCCTCAATTTCCCCAACTATAAAATGGTTATAATAATATTTTCATGACCAACCTTATAGAGGTGTTGTGAGGAAAATTAAAATGCCTTATAAATTCTCAAGCACCATATGAGTATGATACTGTTATACCCATTCCATCATGCTATTTGGAATGGTTTTAGTCAAGACCCCACAGACTGCACACATTCATCAGTAGAACCATTCAGACCGGGAGCAAGAGCAGGTAGACATGGATACGTATTTGAAAAGGATGCAAAAGGCTTCCAGGAATACAAAAGGTCTTCCCTAACTATTTTTCTCCATCACCACAGGACATGCATAGGAAAAAAATTTCAATTTTTTCTTCTATCAAGTTAAGCAAGAACATCAAAGTAGATACATACATACACACACATATATATACATGTAGATAGATAGATAGATAGATAGATAATTAGTGAATTTAATACCTAGTGGCAATGCACCCTTGACCCAGAAAATTAGATTTTAGATATTAGATATTAGATTCTTCTTTATATAGTAATCCCAATTTTTAAGCCTGAAACCTCCACAGTATGAACTGTACTTTAATGTGGTACCATATCTCTGGTGGTGAGAGGGGAGAGGATGAAGAAGAGTCTTTTGTTGGAGGCTGGAGAATAGATGATATTTTTCTCCAATTTAAGCTTTCAGTGTTTAAAAGTAGAGGGAGTTTAGATCCTACTAAAAGGTCCAAATGCTAGAAGATACCTTTTTCACCCTTGGGAGAAAAGAATTAGGAAGTGATTAGTGTGATAACTTTGGTATGGAACATTACCCTAGAGAAATAGACTTTAAAGGATGTCAGGCATCCTGTCTTTCCTGATGGGTGCCTTGGCTAATGAGGCTACTCGTCTGGGAAGGTTAGCTCCTTATTTTTGCATCTGACACTTCAGAGTATTATGGGAAATGGAACTGACTGGCTCTAGTTTAACATACCCAATTGCCTAAGGAAGGGAATAGTGTGAGTTATAGCCCAGAACCACAGAATTCATATAGACTCATCTGTAATAATAATAATAATAATTTTATTATTATTATTGCTACATCTAGCATTTATATAACATTTTAGAGTTTTCAAAATAATTTATGTTCTGTCTCATTTTATCCTTACAACAAGCTAGGAAGTAGGTTATGACTAGCCCCACTTAATAGAGGAAGTTAAGAAAGTCAGATTAAATGACTCATATTTAATAAGTATCTGATGATAAATTTGAACTCAGGTCTTTTTGATTCTTGGTTCAGTACCCCATCCTCTGGGCTAGTACCTCACTTCACTGAATTGCATTTCCTTTGTCTATAAAGCACTATAATAATAGCACCCACCCTCCAAGCTTATAGTGAAGCTCAAATAAGATAATACATGGAAAATGCTTTGTGATATTTAAAGCATTATATGAAGTTATTTATTATTGTTCCATTTATCTCTATTAATTTTTATCTTATTAAATTTGATTCATAATTTAATCAAAATAATTTTGAATCTTGACTCTTATGTTGTCAGCTGTTCCTCCCAGCTTTGTATTCTTCCCTATCCAACTGTTTGGAACTACAGGGAAGTATTCCTGGTTCTATTAGGCCTATGACTAACTGAGATTTATGAGATAGGTAGGTATTTCCATCTTTTATTATGGTCACCAAAGAGTAGGCAATATAGAAAAGCCTATAACATGAAAATATAGGTGAGGTCCATCTCCATGGGGTGGAGGTGGGATGGGGAAGTGGATTCAATGTTGGACTTAGCACTAAAAAGACCTGGTTTCAAATATTACTTCAAACACTTACTGGCTGGCTCCTTTAGGGAAATCACAACTCTATAAGCTTTTTTCTCCATCTATAAAGTGAGGCTATCAATAGCAACTACTTTAAAGGATTGTTGTGGGGCTGAAATGCAATAATGTTTTATTATAAATAATATACCATATTAATATAATAAAATATAAATAAATGAGAAAATGTATATCATAAAGAACTTTGCAGATCTTAAAGGATGATATAATGTAAACTAGTAGTAGTAATCACAATAATTAAATCATAAGATCTAACATTATATAGTGCTTTAAAGTTTACAGATATTTTACAAATATTATCTCATTTTATGCTATAAACTCTGGGAGGTTGGTGCTATTATTATCTTCATTTTACAGAAACCACTTTTCTTCTATAAAGCACTTCCAAAGTTGTAAGAATCATATTTGTAAAGTGGTTAGCATACTAGTGGCTGGCACATAGTAGGTACTTAATAAGTCCTTGTTCCTCTTCCCTTCTCTTTTTTTCAGAGAAGAACTTCTAGGATAGTTTTTGAGTACTAGTGACTTGAAGATGTCTTGAAATAAGGAGGAGAGAGTTTAGACAAGACAACCTTTGTTTGTCGTTGTTTAGTCATGCTCAACTCTTCATGACCCCATTTATGATTTTTTTGGCAAAGATATTGGGATGGTTTGCCATTTTTTTTCTCCAGTTCATTTTATGGATAAGGAAACTGAGGCAAACAGGGTTAAATGACTTTCCAGGTTTAAACAATTAGTACATATTTGGAAGTGAGCCTAGACCAGGAACTCTATCCACTGCACCTTCCAGCTGCCAAACTTTTGCTTTACTTTCTTGTTTTATTTACAGTCAGCATTCTAGACCTTTTTGTTCTTTCATGAGTTCTTCATTGATTTTTGCTGAACTGAATAAAGACTAAAATTCAACTGAACAAACACGACCTTCTGGGGAAGAAGCAAAAGATAGATCTTTAATGTGTAAATAGACAACTTTTCCTTTAAAAATAACATAAAATAAATGTTTACTAATACAGGGAGTATTGTACACTCAAAATGAATCGATAGTGTGATATAAGTCAAAAAAGCTAAAATTATCTTAGCTTTGCACAAATAGAAATATGATGTTCTGTACAAAGGAAGTGATAGTCATGTAACAGTCTTCCCAGATCACAGCATCACAGCTCTAGAGAAGAGGGGACCTTCCTCTCCCCATTCTTCTTCTGACTTTTTGGACTTTTGCCCTCTGTTTTTATTCTCATTTCAACTTGGAACTTCCCTCAGTGCTTTAGTCCTCTTCTTCCTGGAATATCCTTCCATCAAGGTGTTGCTTCTCCCACTGGTGAGTTCTTCTTGAGATCTCCATCCTGGGGAGTGGCCCAAGGTTCCTTCATTTCCCAGATCTTCTTCTGATTTTCTGGACTTTAATGGCATACCCATGATAGGACACCTTCCCCCACCTCTATCCTTTTTAGCTTTCTTTTATGTATTATCTTCCTTAGATTGTAAGCACCTTCATGGAAGGAACTATCTTTCTTTTTGTTTGAATTTGAATTGCATCACTCAGCACAGCATCTAACACATTGTAAGTATTTAATAAATGTGTTTTATTATTCATCTATTAATAAATTTAATAAATTGCCTTGCCTGGTCTAAGGCCATCTAAGTCCAAACTCTCATTTTTAAAGCTTGGAAATTCTAAAGTAACATGCCCAAGGTGGCACAATAAGCCTGAATTCAGAGCCAACATTCCTTCTGCTTCATTATTAGACATGTGGAGGATAGTGTCCAGCTTAGAGGTCAGTAGTTTGATAAGGACAAATTAGAGTAGTCCCAGTGAAGGATGAGCAAGATCCTGTCATATAAGGAGAGAGAGAAAGAAAAGAGGATCTTTAGCCTGAAGAAAAATTGGTGAGAGGTGTTATAGCCACTATTATACCATGAGCATCTTGTGGGGAGTAATATAACTACCATTATTAAACTGTAAGCTCCTTGAAGGCAGGGTCTATATTTTGTCTCTTTTTGTATCCCCAACACTCTGCTGCATGTACTATATTCATTACCTTGAATATAGTAGGTTCTTAATAAATGTTTATTTCTGATTAATCAATTAATAAACACTAAACATCTATGTGTCATTCACTGGACAATGAAATAATCTCAGTCCTCAAGGAACTAGATTTGCTTTGGACTGATGTTATTGGGATTAATATTTTTGCCCACCAGAGGTGCTGGGTTCATTAGAACAGCATGGAGAATCACACCATAGTAATAAGCAAAGCTTTCATTATAGACTTTCTCTGATAAATAGTTGCTTGTATAGTAATTTTCTGACATCATTGGATCAATCCATTTGAAGATGTCAATGAGATGAGTAGGGTACTTATTTTGTCTACATTGGCTCCTTTGGCTATGTAAACTACTTACATAGGGTTCATAGTCAGTTGTTACAAATGAGGAATTTTTCCCAGCAGACTCAAACTGCGGTCACTAGTTGCCTACACAAGTGTCACATTTTAAAAATCCTGCTGGTCAAGTTCATAAAGCAGCCACTATTCTAGCTGAAACCAAAATAGATTCTTTGTTTATCCTGTCTTTCCCAATTAAGCAGAGATTCTTGAATTTGTGTAGCATGGACCCCACATTAGACTGCATCATATTACAAAAGAAACCAATTATAATGAAATTCAATTGGCAAAATATTTTTTTTAATTTACAGAGTGCAGTTTAAGAAGTCCTGTTATTAAGTCTCCAACAAATTGCCCATCTCCTAAACATAAGATCCTCCATCGATGATCTAAATTTGTTTTGCAGAAGACCTTTTCTGCTTAGTTCTAAAGGGACCAAGTTGTTTTTATATCTCTAGAAATGATTGAGTTATAAGTTGTAGAAAACATTTTGGCTTAACTCAATGAAAAACTCCCTAATAATTGCAGTTGTAAAGAAATTAACCTTAGACAAATACCTCATGCCATACACCAAGACAAGCTCCTAGTGAACACATGACTTAGACAGAGAAGACATCATAAACAAGTTAGAGAAGCAAAGAAGAAATTATCTTTAAGATAGATATATAAGGAAAGACAAAAATCATGACCAAAAATTGAATAAGATAACTCAAAAGGCAATGAATCCCCATGTAATCTTGTAGTAAAAGAAATCTATAATTAAAGAGGTAAGAGACCATGAATCAAAACTAGCATTTTCTAATTAATCACCATGATTCAAATCTCAGAAGCTCCCAAAGAAATAGAGAGTACAGGTGGAGTGGTAAAGGATAATTTTGATGTTCTGGGTACATTTCAGCTCAAAGATAGCTAAGGGTATCTTAAAATGAAGAAAGTTACTAAATCTTAGAGATAAAAATAGGAGTTTTCAGTTCCAGTAGGAAAGGGTATCTCTCAAAGTTATGACTGAAACATCCAGAAGGTATTATGAGACACTAAGGGGAAAGGGAGCTCTTCTCAGCAGCCATACTTTTTCAATATCTTCAAGATTTTTGACTAAATTCAGAAGGCATATTGTTGAGAGGATGCTTGTTCACATAAGAGCTAGATTAGATGACCTTTGAGGTCTCTTCCAACTTTAAAATGTTGTCTATAAATTGTCAAGTACCCAGGTTTGGTACTAAAAAAAAATTTGAGTAATTTTAAAAAGCAGAAAATAAAGACTATTGTATATTCTTCTCACTCAAGACAGGGCCGCCCCAATGCCAAAAATAATGAATAGTGAATCTAACTTTTACTTCCAAATCTGACTTTCAGAAAACCTGAGTGTTAAGCTATTTTTCAGCATATACACATTTACCTTTCCCTTTCAAAGATATCTCATCTTTATAGAGGCAGATTATATCCTAGACCAATATGTCATTTATTGAGCATATTCTAGGTGTTTAGCACTGTGCTGGGTACTGAAGAAAATAAAAGATGTCATAATATATAGCTTAGTTGGGGAAAATGTAAATAGAAAAATATGAATATATTTTAAAGTCATATGGTTGGAAAATATTTAGATTTGGAAAAAACATTAGAAATCCTCTATGCCTACCCTCTCCACAGAAGAGATAACTGAGACAAAGAAAGAAGTAGCCTTCCGAAAATTAAAGAATCCTACTCTATTCTATAATCAAATCTACCCATTCAAGTCTCCCCCCAAAAAAGTTTAATAAACATGTCACTTATGTAGTTTGGAATTCCATGCTAACGGAATTCCAAGAAAGGAGATAGAAGTGAAACCCAAATTTACTACAAAAGGTGTATAAAGGAAAAAGCAGATAGTTTCCTATCTACTATCTGCTTCCAGAGAAAGAACTGAGAGAAGTATGTATAGAATGATTTTACATATATACACATATATGTGTGTGTGTTTAGCATTAAATATAAATATATATGTATATATACATCTACATATATATATAAATGCATATATAGCCATCTCTAGAGCAGGCAGCAGCAGGGTGGAAGACATTTACATGATACTATTATATATTTAAAAGGAATAGCAAGTCATACATTATAGATTTGCATTTTCATGTACATTCATCTTTTTTTATTTTACTGTGTTATAGAAATACTTGTTTTGTTTCATAAATTTAAAATTAAATAAATAAATAAGAAGCAATTAGGGAGGATTTAGGGAAGGTAGGACTTGAGCTGGGTTTTGAAATATATTCAAGTTTTAATAGACAAGACAAGGTTAGTGAAAGAGAAGATGAAGTCACTTGAAAACAAAAGAAAATATAATTAGAAAAATAGCAAAAGCATAGTTATCATTATTAATAATGTGATAGTCCCTCATTTTTCTGTCCTGGTCAGGACATACCTGGAATCTAGGAATAAGTTCTAGGTGCCATGTTTTTGTTTTTGTTTTTTGTTTTGGGGTATTTTTGCAAGGTAGGTTGAGGTTAAATGATTTGGTATCACACAGCTAGTAAGTGTTTAGTGTATAAGCCAGATTTAAATTCAGCTCCTCCTGCACATTGCTGATGCTCTATCCACTGTACTACATAATTGCCTCATGGATACCATGTTTTAGGAAGAACATTGATAAACTGAAGGATAGATTATTATCCAGAAAAAGATAGTGACAGATTTCTTGTCCATGTCCCATGAGGAATGATTAAAGGAACATAGAATCTTTAGCCTGAAGAAAATAGCCTAGCAATGGAAGAGCTAAGAAAAAGTGGAGGGGAATGAGTCAAGGGATTAGATTTAAGGGATTAGGCTCCTTGGCTCCAGCTGGCAGAACTAAAAGCAATAGGTCAAAATTTAAAGAAAAAAAGGCAAATCTAGTAAATAAAAAGTTTCTAAGAATCAAAAAAGTCCAAAAGGAAATAGGTAGCCTTATGAACTAGGTTGTTCCCCCTAACTAGAGATCTACTACTTTCCTGACATGTTGTAAAAATGATAATTCAAGTACAGATTGGGTTAAGTAGCCTCTGAGGAGCCTATTGTTTCCTGAATGAGAGACAGCTTCATAGAAGTAACATCAGACAAGTCCACAAATGTACAAATGCATGGCTGGACCTTAGATTCCAGGATTCTGTTTCCTATAATCAGAGAGAAATTTTTTAAACCCTTGATAAGGTATTGATAGAAATCAAAGAGGATTTCATTTTTGTCATTTCCCCCCTAAAACTTGATTCATTTAACACTCTCCAAGAAGCTTCCATTTCTGTCTTACTTCCATTTTGACAAACAAGAGTGTAACCCAAGCATAGATTTGTTCAATATGTTAGAGGAAAGGGGAGAGGAAGGAGGATTTAGAGAGGGCAGAAAAGATAAGCAAATTTAAGTCAATTATTTTAAAATAAATTCTTTAATGCCTTTACCAAGTTCTCTTATAAGCTCTAATCACCTTTGCTCTTGGTGCTGGGAATTTCAATTTACATGTTGATAATGACTTTTTAAAGCACTGCTGTTAACAAAGAGAAATGCTTGTGAAGAGAAATGGGCCTCTTAACAGAATCCATTCTGTGTCTGGCAATCCACAGACCCTGAGATACAAGTGAAGACTTTAAAATGAACTCCTGGAAAAGGCATGAATCAGGGGAAGAAATGAATTTCCACGTGAGGAGGGAAAGGAAGATTCTAATGTATAATTTACCCCATATGAGCCAATCTTCTGACCTACCTCTTCCTATCTCTCTGCATTTCCATGATGCTTATCATCACAGCACTGAAGCCATTAGACAAGGGATATTAGACCAGCAGAAAACTGTTAAATAAATGGGGCTTCTGTGAACTTAATGAAATGTACTTTACTTACCACAAGGGCCCTCAGAGAGAAGAAATACCAGTTAACATGATGATTTACACACACTCTGAAGTTAAGGAGCATATCAGATTCTTTTAGTGCTGGCTAAACTCACTCCATTCTATATGTATAAAATTTTGGTAAATAATAATAATTGGCATTTGTATATCAAATTAAAGTTGGCAAAGCACTCAACATTTTATTTCAACCTCACAATAACACTGTGAGTGAATATTAGTGATAGTATTATTCCCATTTTATAGATAAAGAAAATAAGATAAGGGGATTTGCTCAAGGTTAGCTACTTAGTAAAAGTCAGAAATGGGATGACTCCAAGTATGAGATTCTATTCCCCAAAGCAATGTTATAAAATTTAAATAAAAACAAGGCCACTAAATCATATATAAAGATCCTTGTGGCAGCATATTGTCTTGGGAAAGTACATATTAATATTCTCTGTGTTCTACTGTATTTTATTTTATTAAACATTTTCCAATTATATTTTATCTGATTGGGTTTTATCATGTATTCATCACCTCTGTTCTGCACTATCTTGTCTTTGTGTAAACTCTCTCTATATTCAAATAAAAGGTACCAGGAACAATTCAGAAAAGCAATTATACATGAAAAAATTTCTAGACCCCCAAAGAAAGGCCTATTAGTGGAATATTAACTGATCAAAAAAAACAAACAAACAAACAACAACAACAACAAAAAGACATCTCATTCTAATTTCACCTCAGTTTGGCTCCATAAACTTTAGCTAGACTGGAATCCCCATCAGCTCTACCTGGTAGACAGGTAGACACCATGATATACAATTGATGACATTTCTTCCATAACCCTTTCTGAGTAAACAACAACCCCTTCATCTAGCTGAATGTGATCTCTTTTCATCATATATTTTATATTGCTTTGTCTGGTTGTTTGCCTTGAATTTATAATATTCTCATTAATGTCATGGTAACATATATTTAACTTGTTCACATTAGATCTAAAATCTTGAGGGCAAGATCTATATAATACTCATCTTTGTATGATATCCTAGCCCCTAGCCCATCCCTGTTTTCCTCAGTTTTTTTATCTGTAAAATGAACTAGAGGAAAATAATTACAATATCATTGCCAAGAAAACCCCAAATGGGGTCATAAAGAGTCAAACATGGGCTGAAACACCTGAACAACAATAATGACATAATATAACATATATTTTTCTTTTTAGCATCTTTTAAGTTCCAAATTCTTTCCTTCCAACATCTTTTCCACCTATTAAGAAGGGAAGAAATAGCATGTCAATTTACATGTAAAACCATGCAAAATATGTTTCTATATTAACCACATTACCAAAAGAGACAAGAAAAATGAAATTTTAAAAAATTCTTCATTTTGTACTGAGTTTATGAGTTCTGTCTCTGAAGATAGACATCATTTTTCATTTTGAGTCCTTTGGAATTATCTTAGATCATTGTATTGATCAGAGTAGCTAAATAGCATTATTAAGATATTGCTATTACTTTGTACAATGTTCTACTGCTTTCTAATCATTTTACTTTGCTTTAAGTCACATGAGCCTAGGTTTTCTTGAAATCATCCTGCTCACCATTTCTTAAACCATAATCATTTTCTATCACAATCATGTACCACAACTTTTCATCCATTTCCCAATTGATGAGCATCCCCTCAATTTCCAATCCTTTTTGCACCACAAACAGAGCTGCTATAAATATCATTGTACATGTTTTTTTTTTTCCTTTTTTTTTCTTTCATTTCTCTGGGATAAAGATGTAGGAGTGATATTGCTGAATCAAAAGGTATATTCAACTTATGGCCCCATAAGATAGTTCCAAATTGTTTGGACTAGTTCACAGAAAGTTTAGACTAATTCACAATTCAACTAACAGTATATCGGTATTTCTTTTTTTCCCACATTCCTTCAAGAATTTGTCATTTTTCTTTTCTGTCATTTTAGCTAATCTTATATGTATAAGGAGATACCTCAGAGTTGTTTTAATTTGAATTTTCCAATCAATAATGATTTAGAGCATTTTATGTTTTTATTCATAACTTTGATATCTTATTCTGAAAACTTCCTATTAATATATTTTAATCATTTATCATTTGGAAATTGGCTTAAATTTTTATAAATTTGACTCAGTTGCCTATATACTTGAGAAATGAGACCTTTATCAAAAAAACTTGCTTTACATTTTTTTCCTCCAATTTTCTGCATTCTTTCTCACTTTGGCTGCATTAGTTTGTTTGTTCAAAAACCTTCTAATTACATGTCATCAAATTTATTCTTTTTACTGCCTTTTTATTGTTATACTTTTTGTCTTTTCATAAAGTTCAGTCATAAGCTCGTCCCTTATCCATTGATCTAACAAGTAAATGTTTGTATACTCCTTTAACTTGTTCATGATATCATATTTTATGTATATCATGTACCCATTTTGACCTTATCCTGGTAAAAATTATGAGATGTTAATCTATGCCTAGTTTCTGTCAAACTATTTTCCAATTTTTCTATCAATTTTTATCAACTAGTGAGTTCTTAGATCTCTAAGTTTATCAAATCAAACTATTATTTACTATGATTATTTATGACTCTATATTGTATAAATAATCTATTCCATCAGTCTATTTCTTAGTAGCAGATTGTTTTGATGATTATCTTTTTGTAATATACTTTGAAATCTGATACTGGTGGGCCAAAAACTATGAAACACTATGAATGTGTGTGTGTGTGTGTCATTCTTACACAGGAACCATGCTAATAGTCCAATTTTAGTATATATACTACCGCAGTAAACACAGATAATTAAAATTGAATAAATGTTTGTGAATTGAATCAAATTGAATTTCCTGAGTTCTCAAATAGGAACTTACTCATCTACTGCCTCATATATATAGTTATTCAACACTAAGTAAATAATAATAACGAATATTTAAATAGCCCTTTGAGGATTGGAGAGTATTTTACATGTGATTATCATAACAACCTTTTATACTAGGTGCTGTCACTTTCATTCCTCATTTTTCACATGATGAAACAGAAGCTAAGACAGTTGAGGTATTTGTCAAGGGTCTCATCACTAATAAGGCTCTGAGGCTATATTTGAACTTAATTTCTTCTGATTCCAAGTCCTAGAATCTCTCCACATTGCTAACTAATACCTCTTAAAAAAACTCTAGTGATGGCTCAGAACTGTCCACAGCTGAAACTCATTCAGCTTAATAAAGAGAGGGGGGTTGAAGATCACAAAGCAGGACTTAAAAGGAAGCAGTTAGCAGGTAGATATCTATTAACAGCTAACATTTATATAGCATTTACTGTGTGCCAGGTACTCTGCTAAGTGCTTTACAATTATATCTCATTTGATCTACACAACAACCCTTGGGAGTAGACATTACTTTACAGTGAAGAAATTGAAGCAAACTGAGTTTAAGTGACTTGCATATCTGAGGCAAAATTTGAACTCAGGCCTTCCTGACTGCAGGCCCAGAGCCCTATCCACTATACTACCTAGATGCCTCTAAATTAATGGAACTACCTCATAGTGTTCTCATGAGTTCAAATAAATGTCTATTAAGCATTTTGCCAACTTTGAAATGACATACTCTTTGCTCAAGTTCACTCGTTCTTCAATATCTAGGATCCAAAAGCAATCCCCAAACTCTCATGATTTGGTCTTTTTTTATTTTTTATTTTGTGTTTATTATGTCAATGGTTTTTCTCCTTGTTTTTGATTCTTTATTTGACTCTTGCTTCTAGTGCCTAAAATCTAAGACTTAATTGCCAAAAATTCTCCTACCTCATGAACCCAACAATGTATGGAACACACCAAATCATACCTCAGTCAGAATCTAGGAGGATTCACAGTGACCACCTATTAGCATAAATCTATTCCTTAGAAACATAATCATTTGATTTCTAGTATTATTTTATGAAAGGAAAACACAATATGATTCAATCTGACAAATATTTATCAAGTGCTTATTGGATTAAATAGGCATAGAGGCATGAAAGGCAGCAGGGTATAATGACTATAGAGATGTCTGAGGAATCAGAAGGACCAATTAGAAGGGCCTAAGATCAAGTCCCAGCTCAAACCCATCCTACATGTTAGTTTGGACAAGTCACATAAATATTCAGTTCCCCAAAGCAACTAATTAAGAAAAAACTTAGTTTAAAGCAACTAATTAAGGCAGGGTGGGGGGAGTCTAATCTGCTTTGATAGAGGAAGATCTCTTTTTACTAAACACTGTCTATGCTAATAAACTCATGACTCTAGTACCAAAAAAAATTATATATAAAACACAGCATAGTAAATTCATGGCCTAGCTTGACATGCCATTATTAGGTGGTAGAAAGGCAAGGATTAATGATCGTCATGAATGGTCTTCATTTGTTAATTCTCATTTAGATGCCTAATTTCAAAGAGAAAGTTGAATTTCAAAAGCATTTATTGAGGACCTCCCTCCAAATATATGTGTGTATTTGTTATCTATACCCTCCCCACTGAGGTACCCACAACTCAAAGACAGTTCCCCAGCTCCTAGCTAACTCAGGTCAAAGGTTCTTTATAGGTCTTCTTTCTTACAACCTTAGAGCCAAAATCACAATAACAGCTAGCTAATGCTGTGCATAAAGAACTGGCCTTGAATTCAAGAAAATCCAAATTTAAATCCAATCACAGACATTCACCACCTATGTGACCCTAGAGAAATGATTTAGTCATTAACATGGAGAAAATAATATATACTTCTCAGAGTTGTTGTGAGAATAGAATGACGTGATATTTGTAAAGCATTTTGAAAACCTTAAAGTGCTATGTAAATGCTATTATTATTCATCTTAGCATTCTACATTCTGAGACAGATATGATAAGCATTGGGAGTCCTACATCTTTTTAAAGTGCTTTCAGATTAAGAAACTATTTGGAAATCTGTTTAATCAGTATGTTTACATATCACTATACTCTTTTCCAAGATACATTATTTTGTCTGGAGCTGAGGGAGAACTCATATTTTAATGTACCCATCCCAAAAATAAATAGTATTATGCTATCAACAATTATATTATTAACAGTTTCTTAAAAATAGTTGTGGTATAGGGGATAAAGTACCAGATGTGGGATTAGGAAGACTCATCTTCCTGAGTTCAAATATGGCCTCAGACACATATTAACTCCGGGATAAGTCACTTAACTCTATTTACCTCAGTTTCTCAGTTTCCTCATCCATCAAACAAGCTGAAAAATGAAATGGCAAACCACTCCAATATCTTTGTCCCCCCCCCCAAAAAAAAAAAAAACAACCTAAATCAGGTCACAAAGAGTCAGATATAACTGAAAAACAACTAAACAATAATTGAACAATGACATTTACTTGACTGGTTTTATTTACTTCAAAAATCCCAGTTTTCAAAAACTTGAGCAAAAGTACTAATGTCAGTGACCTAGTTTCCAGAGATTTTGCTTTCCTGAGTGCCATAGGCTCAGTCTCATGAGTTTCACTCGGGGAATCATAATCTTGGTCTAATGAACAATAATAATAACTCACATTTACATTTTACAAAATGCTTTCCTCCCAACAAAACATTTTATAGATGTAGACACTGAAACTCAGGTTAGATTAATTAACTTGCTGCCATCCACTAAGCATCAGAGACAGGGCATGAACCCATTCCAAGTTTCATCTTCTATATGTCCATGATGTCCCTCTGACTGGTAAAACTGGCCAGCTGCCGAACTACAGTGCAGGACAGACATATTGTTGTAGGAGTTAAACAGAAGCAAAATATATTCCTTAGCTTATTACATAACCTTGGGCAAATTATTTAGTCAATCAGTGCCTAAGTTTCTCCATCTGTAAAATGGGGTTAATAATAGTTCTCACCAGGTACTGTTTGTCAGTTCCTTTGATGTATGTTTCCAAAGACAAAGGACTGCCATAATTATTCCAGTTGCAGTAATGGTGAGAGCAATGAAGCCTAAATTATTTTTATTTGAGTTGTCAGACCCTGGTTTCCGGCTGCTACCAGTGAATCACTTAAGCAGAAGCCAAAAGTCAGAAGCCAAAGAACCCAAATAAAGAACTGTCTTTGTTCTTGGAAGAGATTTCTCCTATAGAGGCAGTGTAGGGTAGTGAAAATAAATAGCCCTGAACTTGATGTTGGAATATGGATTCAGATCCAATACTTCCTCACCATGTGACTCTTAACCAAGTTGCTCAACCAGTCTTAGTATGTTTCCTTATTGATAAAAAGGGGAAATAACCCCTGCCCTACCTATGCAGAACTGTTGTAAAGATCAGATCAGAAAACATATGCAAACACTCCACAAATACAAAGCATTTTGTGTGTGTCACCTACTGTGGTTTCTTCCAATCTCCTCGCTAGCACAGATCAGGAGAACGTTGACATGTTCACGTTAAATAAAAATGCTCTCTATAACAAGAGTGGTCATCCAAAGTTCTCTTAAAGACCTCTCATGAAGGAGAACTCCACAATCTCCCAGAATGACTCAATCCACTTTGGCTGATTATAAAATTTTCTTTAGATAAACATACACCTGCCTCTCTACAAATGTCACCCCCTGTATCTCTCCTGTCCTCTGGGGTCAAAAACAAATCTAATCACCTTTCCACATAAATATGCTTTAGTAGCTACTACTAAGGTACCATGCTAAGTATTGGGAACCCAAAAATAAATAGGATAATCCTGCTCAGGAGGGATTTGCTATCTAATGGATTTGTCAAATTAACAAAAAGAGTGGGACAGAAAAACAGATAAAGGAGCAGGGAGAGGGGTTTGGACAAAGGGAGGGAGGGAGGGAAGGAAGGAAAAGAAGAGAGGAAAACTAGAAAGACCAACAGAGACAGAAACAAAGAGAGAAAAAGATAGAAAGAGACAGAGACAGAGAGAGATGTAGAAAAAAGAGAGACAAAAAGGGAGACAGAAAGGAGAGGGGAGAGGAGACAAAGAAACAAACTTTCCTTATTCTCATGCTTGTCTTCTCCACTAGCAAAATGAGCTGCTTAAGATCAGAGACTATTTTTTGCCTTTCTTTGTATGCTCAGAAACAGCTTGATTATACAATAAACAAAGAACTAGCCCTGGAGTCAGAAAGACTTGCGTTCAAATCCAGCCTCAAATACCCACAAGCTAAGAGACTCTGGGTAGGTCACTTAACTTCTGCTTGCCTCGGTTTTAGCAATTATA
This sequence comes from Antechinus flavipes, assembly GCF_016432865.1. Lineage (NCBI taxonomy): Eukaryota > Metazoa > Chordata > Mammalia > Dasyuromorphia > Dasyuridae > Antechinus > Antechinus flavipes. The sequence continues at coordinate 621,181,835 of NC_067398.1, forward strand.
AAATGGGATTGATAATGGCACATATTCTGCCTCAATTTCCCAACAAAATGTAAAATGACAATACAGCTGTTATGGTGAGATTTATTTATTATTTATTTATTATTGAGATAATACTCATAAAACACTTAGCAGTGTCTAGAACATAATAGGCAATTGACGAATATTTTTTGATTGACTATACAAGTTCAGATTTGGCTATATGACTGAGGTCTTTTAGATTCTTTAGAGCTGGAATAGAGTATTACAACAATGCTTTGCTACTGTATCCTTAAGACCATGAGATTTTTTTTTTCTATCTACATTGTCTCCCTATTTTAAGATGAGCTCTTGGATGAAGGAAATATCTTAATTATCTATTTGTATCCTCGATACTTTACACATAGTAAATGTTTAATACATATTCTTTCAGTCATTTTAAACCAATTCATCCTAACTATACTAACTCACTTTTCTATATCACTTTGTGAAAAGAAGTATCCACTAAATTCTGAGTTAGTTAACACAAAGATTCCCAGAAATGAGACATAAGAAATATCTTCAGAAGATAAAGGATTACAGAGGAAAGAGCATTGATATAAGTAGGAACATTGGTATAAGTGCTTCCTATTTAATCACTGGATTTTGAATCAGAGAACTGACACATGTTATCTTCATCACTGAGATTTAAGTTCCTTGAAGACAGGGAATGTTTTCTCTTTGTATTTCTCTTGTATTTTCAATGCCCATTGCAGTATCTGGCACCTATCAGGCACTTGGTGAATGCTGAATTTAGTGGAGGAAGCATGATAGAGTGATAAATGATATAAATATAGACATATATATGTGAATGTAGATATATCCACACATGTGTAGACACATCTATATATCTATGCACATGTATTGAAAATTCAACTGAATGAACTTTGAAATCCCATCTACCACTAAGGTTCTAAGATTCTCTTAATTAAGCAAATGCAAAAAGACTACTAGACCAAACATTAGAAGATCTGAGTCCTAGTCCTGTCTTTAATCTTCTATGTAACCTTGGGTAAGATAAATAAGAATTCTGGCTTTCGTTTTCTCATCTATGAAATGTGAAAGTTGAACTAAAATCAAAGGTAGCAAACCCCTAGCTGATATAGTAACCTACAATTCTGGCAAGTCCCCAGAGAAGCTCTACAGCAGATTAAAATGTAAGTGGGAAATATTAAACAAAATAATTAATATACAATAAAACATAGATAATGTTACTATGTGGTTTTCTAAGTCAATAAGTAGAAGAGATCCTTATATGAGATTTAATGACCCCATTTCTATTTGACACCCTTGAACTAGAATATGTCCAACGTCCTTTTCTGCTGAAAAATTCTATGATTTTGTACTGAAGGACACATCTAAGGAAACATGTAAGAAAGTAAAAATAAGAATAATATATACTGTGCATATATAATGAAGGAATTCAGAGAATGGAAAGAAATTAATGTAAGATGAGATTATGCTATCACAACTAACCAAACTGGACCTTGAAGGTAGCATACAAATGAACTGATGGAAAAGAACAAACATTTAAAAATGGATACATTTCACATGTTATCTTCTCTGATCCTCATAATATTGCTATAAGGTAAGTGAGGTAACTATATCTATTCTCAGGGCCTTTTCCCAACAAGTAAATATACTAAATAAATAAAGAAGTAAATGAATGAGTGAATAAATGGAAAGACAGAAAAATAAACCTATGCAAAAAAAATTATTTAAATTTTTTTACAAGTCCCTGCTTGTACATGGTATAATCTAATTTTAAAATTAAAGAAGAAAGAGTATTTCAGCAAATTCAGTCAACCGTACTAGTTTCCTTAACCATGTTAGAAAATATCTCTTTTCTAGATTCAGCAAGCATTCACCAAAAATAAATTATAATCAACGAACTATTCTTTTATCAGGCCCAAATCAGTAATCAAAATTTAAGATCATTGTTAGGATGATGTATTATTTGTGATAACTTTGAAGTTTAGAAGACTTTTCCTAATATCATACTTTAGTAAATATATGAGCATGTTTTCTTACCTTCCTTAGCTTCTAAAGTTCATATGGACTATTTGTGCCTGACCTGTGGTAGAGCCTTCATATTGATTAGACACACTGTACCTTGATCCCAACACAATGATGTCTTTTTGATTCTTTTCAGAAAACCAACCAGTTTTGAAATAAATTGAGAACTTCAAAGATGATTTTCTCTAATTTTACTTTACTATAGAATAAACAACTTTTTAGGCAATATCAGATATGTGGCAAGGAAAAGGGGTTGGGAAGAAGCACTGAGTATTATTATCTTCATTTTGAAGATGAGAAAATAGAGTCCAGGGGATTAAAATTATTTACACAAAGTTCCATAGCCAATAAGTCACAGAGAAGGAGTTTGGAACCAAGTTTTTCTAATTCCAAATCTTTTTATTATTCAATATTAATGAAGTTATCAACTAAGTGCAGAATATTCATTCATTCATTTACACATTCAGTCAATAACCATTTATTACAAGCTCACCGTGTGCCAAGAAAGTCCTGTGCTAAGGGGACACAAAAATAATTAAGACATGGTCCTGACCCTCATCAATCCACCTACTTAACCATAATCAGTTAAAGAAAATGTTCTCAACAGAGTTTAATTTAAACCATCTTCATTTTTTAAGATGAAGACATTGAGACATTACAAGAAAAGCACGCTGGGGCAGAGCCAGACTTTGTCCTCAGGGCACTTTAACACAGGGGGTACTGAAGCAACTTTCAGCAACATAGAAACACCTGAGATTAACAGCCAGTTAGCAAGGGTAATTAGTAAAAATAGGGACCAATAGATGCCAACCTTTTCCCCTACCGGTTCCCACCCTCTGCAGCCAGGTGAGTTTCTCTCCAGGATGGCCCTTAAAAAAGCTGATTTAAGGGCATTTTCATTTCACTGTCACCAGAAGAATTTTGTACTCATCATTCCTGGAAAAATAGCTAGTCAGTGTCCCAGCACTTAGTGTCCCAGCAAGGATTAGAACTTCTATTCCCTGACACCTAAGCTAGTGCTCTTGTCACAAGATATACTGTTAGCAAAATATATGGTAGGATGATGTAGTCGGCAGCTAGATAGTACAGCAGAATGCTGGGTCTGGGGTCAGAAAGACCCCAATTCAAATCCAGTCTCAGATATTTACTAGTTATGAGATCCTGGGTAAGTCACTCTGCTGCCCTTATGTTCCCAACTGTAAACAGGATCATTATAGCTTCTAATTTCACAAGGTTGCTGTGAGGATCAAATAAGATAATGCTGTTAGTAAGTGCACAGTACATTTGCTTAAGTCACTTTTCAGTCATGTCTGACTCTTTGTATGCTCTTTTTTTTCTTGTCAAAGCTACCATTTCCTTCTCCATCTATTTTTGTAGATGGAGAAACTGAGGCAAGTGGAATTTACTGACTTGTCCAGGGTCACATAGCTAGTAAGTCTCTGAGACCAGAGTTGAACTCGTAAAGAAGAGTTTTCCTAACTTCAGGTACTGTGCTCTATCCACTGCATCACCTAACTGTCCTACATGGTACATAATAAATGCTATATAAATACTGACTAGTAATAATAGAAAAAGTAACTGGCTCAGAAAAAAATTTCAGATAATTCCCCCCCCCCATATTCTTAAATCAAGAAAATTATTTTCCAACCTATCTTTAAATCTTTAGCAATCTAATTGCTAATTAATTTAAAGATGATTGGATAAACAATGGTTTGTACTATCACATCTTAGATGCTGAATATAAATACCCTGGTACCTAACTAGTGGTAAAGTGAAGTCCTGGTGAGGAAATACCTTCCAACACTCACTGCAGATCTTAGAACATTGTGAGAACTTTTAAGCCAGAAGAGTTGAGTTCAAATCCCGATTCTATTGTCTAGCTGATTCTTGGACAAGTTCTTTTGTGTTTCTAAGCTTCAGTCACTTCCCCTGTAAAATAATATGTGGATCCCCTACCTCAAAGGGCTATGAGGATCCCATGAGATGATGGATGGGAAAGTCCTTTGTAATAGGAGAATGGCATATAAATGTGAGTCATTATGATAGCTTTTCCTGCTTTGAAGTATAGTCATAAACCAATGTTAACTGAGAACTCACTATTTGCTTGGCATGTACTCAGCCCAGAAGATTTTATAGAGTTGCAGAAAGGCACAGCACCTGTCTTTAAGAACATTCCTAGCTAAATAGAAGGCAAAATGGGAATATATTAAGCCATATTAAGTTGGACTCATTGAACTTTTTTATACTTTTATAAATGTATTTCAATATAATCAATTTTCATTATAATCATGTGCATGTAAAAACATTACCCAGGAAAATTATCTCTGGGTTTTAAAGAGATCCACGATACACCTCCTCCTCCAAAAAAAGTTTATGAACTTCTACATTAGCCCTTTGCTCATCAGCAAATAAACTAAAAACTGAGTGTTATAAGGGGATTGCATTATTGAAAATTACCTCAAGATCTTCTTTATACACACACACATACACACACACACACACACACATACACACACACAACTTGCCTCATTTCTTTAGAGTCATAGCTCATATTTAATAGCAAACCCTATTCCCATTTTGAACAGAAGACTCATCACTGACCTTTGACTTTTTCCAAAACCCCTCTCAAAAAGCAAAGATTTGCTGCTTTCAAGCATAATCTGAAGACCATTTGGCATGCTCTGCTGAGAGTTCCCATAAAAGAGTTTTCAAAATGGTTTGACTAATAAGTGACGGAGTAAGCAACATCACCAAGTGGTTATTTCAAAGTCCTCATTTGGATGAACAAAGTACAGTATGTTTGTTCTGATACTGGTCCCTCTCCATCATTTTCATATATTTGCCTTTATTTCCCATCAATTTCACAAAGATTTAAGCTTTTTCTATGTGCCATGCACTGTGCTAAAATCAGGGGTGCAAAGAAAAAGCAAAAATAGTCCCAACTTTGAAAGAGCTTACATTCTAATGGAAGAAGCCAACATATACATAAATTTGTATATATAAAAGAAATACAAAGGAGACTTTTCTCCTTAGAATAGCTTTATTTTGATCCTTAGAAAAACCTGTCATACCAGGTAATGATGATACCCTCATCCATATATACTACAACCCTTCCATACTTTCTGATCCTGAGAAATTATCATGCATGTGTCCCAGAAGTCATCCAAGAAGATCTGCCCAAAATAGTAAAGTATTTCTTATTGTGTTATTTTTAATATTTTAAGGGTATCTGTGTGTCACTACAAGTAATAGACAAAATGTCTGAATCTCTAGTGGGAGTTTCCATATCACTAGTTCTCCACAGTGATGAAATTACAAGTGTGAGTAAAGAGAGGAAGACAAAAACTTATTGGCAATTATATAGTGTGTTAAGGTTTAAAAACCACTTTACAGATATTAATTCATTTTCCTCTCACAACAATCCTGGGAACTTAGTACTGTTATTAATTTCCATTTTACAGATGAGGAAATTGAGGCAGAGAGAGGTTAAGTGACTTGCTCGGAATAGTAATTTAGTAAGTGTCTGAGGGAAGATTTGAAATCAGATCTTCCTGACTACTGACCTTTTTACTTCAGATCCAGTGCTACTTAACTGACTCAGGATATATTAACAAGCTGTACCTAGATCATCTCTCATTATCAGTACTCTTTCTGCCCCTCCTCCATTTTTCTGGCCAGAAAAAAAAAAAAAACGGTATCTTTTTCATTACGCATGTTAGTCATTAATAAATAATAATATGGGTATGAATATTCAAGGTGCTAAAAAGTCAAAGAAAAAGGAGCGGAGAGAGATAAGACTGGATGTTGGGTGGTGCCTGAAGCACTATTATACCAGATTACATTTTAACAATGAATCTGCTTGTTTAAAAAAAATAAAGAGAAAAAGTTTCAAAGCCTGGAACAATTTAGCTGCATGAAAAGGATTTTGATTACAATTAACTCTGAACTGGCTGACACCACAGATACCAAACCTGCATCTTACCCATTTCTGGTGTCCTTTAATGCATTATACCATTTCTGCCTAAGACTGATCACCTGCTAAGTAGAACTGAAATGTTCTTTATTACCTCACTGGATCTTGCTTTTAATAAGGGATATAATCTCATTACAAGCTCTAGTAGTCATCTAGATTACAATCTTAATTGCCAGAATAGATAAAAGAGTAATAATGTATTTCTCTCTCTTCTCTCTCTCTCTCTCTCTCTCTCTCTCTCTCTCTCTCTCTCTCTCTCTCTCTCTCTCTCTCTTTCTCTCTCTCTCTCTCCCTCCTCCCACCCCCACTCTATTTCTGTGTATCTCTACCTCATTCATCTCTATCTCTGTTTCTCTTTGCCTCTCTCTCTGTCCCTTTGTGAATATCTCCATTACTCTCTATCTCCCTTCTGTCCCTTCATCCCTAACTCTCTGTGTCTCTCCAATTATGTCCATATGTGTATCATTCCTTGAGTTTATGTCCTTTTCTGTCTATATCTTTCTCCCTTTGCCTCTCTCACCCTCTCCCATCAGCATAATTCAAGAAAGAGGAATTTCTTGCCCATTCTCTGCCTCTTCAGTTTGAATCTCTTCAAATAATTTTGGAAAGATGTTTTTAAACCCATCCATTCTGATTAATTATAATAGCAGTTAGGTAAAGGTGTGCACAGAAATAGAACCAGGAATTTCATCTAGATAAAATATGTTAAGGTCCCTCAGTTCTATTTCTGTCTCCCAACAATACTCCCATCTCCAAACCTGGACATGGGCAGAACCAACTTAAGGTTTCTGCAGAATTAGTTGTCTACCTGGTATGATATGAAGGACACTCACCTATGCCCAGATTCAGTACATATCATTTCATAGTTAGAAACTCCTACAGAGTATCACAGGATTGCAAGCTGAATAGGAGCTTACAAATAGTCCAATATCTTTCTTTAAGGTGGGGAGAAGATGGAGGTAGGAATGACTAACGTCCAAATATGAAAATTGACTTATTCAAGGTCACATGAGAAGCTGTGATTACGGTGGGACAAGGATGATCTTACCATTGGATACTGAATCTAAAAAGATTTAAAAGCACTTATTCTAATATAGAATTTAGAGTTGGAAAGTACCTTAAAGATTATAGTCTAGTCCCATAAATATTACAAATGAAAACTCTTAAGCAGAGTTGCACTTCAGTTTGAACTAGCTCTTAGGAGCCAATTTTTAAATTTGAAGTATGAGTATTTATTCCTCAGAAATTAGCAAATGCTAGAAATCAGGGCTGAATTAATTTGTGTGTGTGTGATGTTAATAATGCAGATTAAACATAAAAAGTATCATGAAGTTTTTGAAGAGTTAATTGTCAAACATTAGACATCAGTAATATTTGATGAGATGAAATCCATTCCTGGACCACATGTCTTTGAATAACTTGGAAGGAAAAGGGTAAGTAAAAGAGATAGTGTATTAATATTCCATGTGTTAAGAAGTTATTGTATTCATGTGAAGAAATCCAGAAAAAGGAGTAAAGAAAGCATGACAGAGAACATCAAAGGACGGAGAACAAAAGCGATTTTTGGAGATCTAAATAGAAATAGGAAAGAGGTGAAGAACTAGGCAACTCTGATATAGATGTCATGTTACATTTGAGGAAGCCAAAGCTGACAAAAGTTAAATGGCTTATGGAGAATCACACAGTTACCAAGGTCTAAATCTGAATTTGTATTAAATTCCTCCTAACACGGCTAACCACTGAGTCATGATAAAATAATGGTAAGAAAATAATGATAAGTTATCCAAACATTTGCTGAACATCTCTTGCTCCCAAAAGCAGAGAAGCTAGCAATTTCTTGATTAGTTTTGGTGATAATTTTATCCTTGAAAATGTAAGGTACCAACCAAGGAAAACTAAATTCTGGGTCTGATCTTCACTAATAGGGAAGAACAACTTGCTAGGGTAATTGTTCTTGTTCTTGTTCTTGTTCTTGTTTGTCCTTTTTTTTGCAACAAGTTCCTTGACATCAGAGAGGTGACACCATAACAAGCAAGTGAATTGGATTTAAGTAAGAGATGTCTATACAAAGTCACCAACCTCACTTTCTCCTTCAGAGCCATCTGGGTCCAGTGACAAGATATAGATCAGGACTATTGGAAATGGCTCTGGATGCACTTAGATAGAAATAATGGGAACCCTGGATAAAAGTGATTCTAATTCTATAATAGCTCCCTTAGTGATTTCAGAAATATTTTCTTCAGTCCATCCTCTTTCCATTCTTTCCTTCCACTGCTACCAAAGATATTTTTCTTAAAGATATATCTGAACATTTACTTCTGAACAATAAACTTCCTGAGATTAATTATATATTTCTCTGTTTCGTTTTTAAAGCCCTTCACAGTCTGACCCCAACATATCTTTCTATGCTCACTGTATATTTCTCTCTTTCTTGCATTCTATGACCTAGTCAAACTAGTTCTTTCTCAGTTCCTCATACATATTATCCCTATTGCTTGTCTTTGCACTGACTTCCATCATGTCTGGGATATTCTCCCTCCATTTGTTCAGTCATTTTTCAGTCATTATTGACTCCTCCATGCTCCATTTGGAGTTTTCTTGGCAAATATAACCAATTAGTTTGACATTTGCATCTCCAGCTCATTTTACAGATGAGGAAACTGAGGCAAACAGGGTTAAGTGGATTTGTCCAGGATCACAAAACTAGTAAGTACCTCAGTCCAAATTTGAAATCAAGAAGACTTCTTTTGCTAAGGCTAGCACTTTATTCACTTCATTACCTAGCAATCCTGTTCTCCTTCCCTACCACCAACCTATATAATCTCTCCCTTCCTTTAGTAGGAAGGTCAAGTACCACCTTCTGCATGCATTTTTCCATGATCTTTCCAGCTTCTAGTGCCTTTCCTCTCAAATTTGTATTTATTACCTTTTTACTTATTATGTACATGTTCATATATTCCCTTTCTCATGATAACATCTTCAATAGTTAGAACTATTTTTTTATTTGTATGCCCAATGCCTGACATAGAAGAGATGCTTAATAAATACCTATTGATCAATTTCCATGAACTAAATCATCACCACAAAAAAAAATTATTCCCAACCATATATCTACCCTATTCCCTGTTCCAAATTCCATTAACTAGCTTCTGGACAACTCCATCCAATGAACCATCAGCATCTCAATCTAACATGTTCAAAACAGAACTGATAGTCTATAGCCCTAAATGGACCCCTCTCCAACCTTCCTTATTACTGTTAAGGAAACAAACCTTCTTCCCACTGAATCAAATTCATACTTCAGAATCATCCTTGGTTTTTCCCTTTCCCTCATTCCCACATTCAATAAGTTGCAAGTCTTATCAGTTCTAACTCTACAACATCTCTCACATCTAACCTCTTTTTTCTACTCATATTTCTTCCTTGTCTAATGCAGACTACACTAAACTTATTACCTAACTATTGTAATAGCCTTCTAATCAATCAGTCTTTCTACTTCTAGTCTCCCACTCACCCCACATCTTTTGTAGTCCTTTTTCCACAGAGCTGTCAAAATTATCTGCTAAAGTACAGATCTGATCAAGTCACTCTGAACCAATACAATACCGGAGTTAGAAAGGAATTTCATGACTAACTAGTGGTTAGACTCCTGTAGACATCCCACAAAAAATCATGTTATCTTCTCTTGAAGATTTCCAGTGATAGGAAAGTAGTGGTGTGCTAGAGCCAGATGGAACCAGCTTGAAAGTGATTTCCTAGATTTAAGAAAGTTATAGTTATAATGCACATTAAACTTAAAAGTATAATATGCTATTCATTTTTTTTATCCCCTGTGTAGGGGAGGAGAAAAGAAAGGATAGAGAATTCATTGCCAACCCATGACAATCCATTCTATTTTGCAACTATTATGCAGTTTTTCCTTACATCAGGCTCAAATTTGCTTATTTATAAATTCAATGCTAAGACCTTTTAGGTTACAAATGAAGTATGAATATTTCAGTCTCAGCCATTGAGCTAGTTCTAAAGCCACCTAATGTTCTATCTTTTCTGCATGAATAGCAGGAGGACTTTGTCAAAAATCAACAGTGGTTCCCTATTCCTCTCGGATAGCATACCAACTCTTTAGTTTGACTTTTAAGGTCCCCACAAACTGTATCAATATACCTTTTCAGTCTTTCACTTTCAGACATTCTACATTTGAACAAACTGCACCCTAGTTACCTGAACTTAATAGTGCTCTCCATGCACATGGAAAAGGTAACTTCCCTCCTTGAATTACATTGCATTTACTTACCTGCACATACACCAAGTAGCATAAAAACTTTACTGAGATGAATAACAGGAAACAAAGGTGGATCAGTCCTGTAACTAGAGTAAGAATAAGAAGTCATCAATTAGCCAATGAATATTTCTTATGTACCTACTATATGCTAGAAGCTATACTAGGTACCAGAGATACAAAAAGAGGCATAAGAAAATTCTTGCCCTCAAGGAGCTTATAATCTAATAAATAGAAATTAAATTCCTCAAAGGAAGAATCTATTTCATTTTTATCTCTATTTTCAACTCCTAGCACAGTGACTTCACTGTACATAGTAGTTATTTTATTAAAAAAAAAAAAAAAAAGATTTTGTTTTATATTAAATTGAGCATATTAACCATTTAAATTTCCAAATTGTAGGCTTATGTTTTTCCACCTTTTTGGTTTAAATTGCATCAGAGGTCTCACAATCCTATAATTATATCTCTTTGAGGCCTCCAGGCAAGTCATTTGAGCTTTCTGATTGAGTTACCCTGTTCTTTAAGTGTGGAGGGAAGGGTAAAAAGGGGGGGAGGGGTAACCATCCTTATTAAGATGCTGTGAGAATTCATTGTCTTTGAAGATGAAGTGTTGAATATTGTTCACTTCAAAGAAATCATGCCCCTTAATTTTCAGAAGGCAAAAGGATTGGAGGGGTGGGAAACGTAAAGGGATTTAGCTCACTAGATCTCAATCCTGTCATTCCTCAATCTAAAATAAAACCACTCAGTGAAGTAGGAAGTTTGCAAAGTATTCACATAAAAAGAACCTGGAAGTGCTCCACCCAGCCTCAGAAGAGTGCAAGGGATTATTTCCCACCTGTAAACTAATGTTTATACAATAAAGACTGTTAGGAGCAAGCAATCCCAGGGCAATACCTAGAATCATAAAATCCTGGATGTGGGAGGGACAATATTATGGAATATTTGTGTGGGAGGGCCCCATAAGGGAGTGAGAATTCCCTAGTCCACACCCTCAAGAAATAGACAACTTACCTTGAAGACCTGTAGTAATGAGAAATCCACTACCTGAAAGAGCCACTGATTTTACTTTTGGAGAACTCAATTTTAGAAGTTTTCCCTTACATTGTCCCAGACTTTTAAAAGTCATTTTATGTGTTTGATATTTCAACTCTACCATCCTAGACATTAGTTATGCTTCCCTGCAACACATTTGTGACCAAAATGGATGGAGAGCCATACCTGGAGTCAGGAAGGCCTAAATTCAGCTTAAGAAGCGTACTAGCTTTGTTAATTCTGGGCAAATCATTTAACTTTGCTCTGCCTCAGTTTCCTCAACTGTAAAATGGAGATAATAATAGCACTCATCTCTTAAGCGTTGTTGTAAGGATCAAATGAGGTAATATTTGTAAAGTATTTAGCACAGCACCTGACACATAGTAGGTACTTCATAAATGATTATTTTCTTCCTTCATTGCTAAAAAAACTGAACCACAAAAGCCAATAGCAGATCCATTATGCACTCTCCTACACACTTCTTTCCTAGAGGATATAAACTCATTAATGACTACTCTTTGAATCAAGTGACTTAACTCTTTTTAAATAAATCTAATTGTCTTATCTTCTAGTATATAAGGATAGCATGAACAATTAGTTCAAAAGCCTTGTAGAAATCCAAGGAAAATACCGTAGCATGATATAGCAAACAGAATGCTGAGTATGGAATCAAGAGGAGGTGAGAAAAATTTTTTTACTTCAGATCCTTACTAGCTGTGAACAGAGTGCTACACTTAAATTCAGGAAAACTTATCTTTTTGAGTTCAAAAATGTCCTCAGACATTTACTGGCTATGTGACTCTATTTGCTTCAGCTTCTTATAAGATGAGCTGGAGAAGTAAACAGCAAATCACTCCAATAACTTTGATAAGAAAATCCCAAATGGAGTCACAAGAAGTTAAACACAACTAAAAGACAACTGAACAACACCATAAGTGTTGATTGGTCTGATTGATATACCCTTTGCAGAAGAAATAGCCATGTTAATTTGGTACCCAGATCAAGAAGGGAGCAGGCGAGGGGCTCATATACATGTAGCCCCCATGTCTGAAGCTCCTGTCTATGATGAGTTCTTTCCAATCATAATAACTCAGTCCCAGGGAAAGAGCTGGAAGTCTATTTAGGAGAATGCAGGGTAGGCAGCTGTAGGGTAACATGGCAGTGAACAGGTGGTGGAAGCTCACTCATGTGGCTGAGACCAGCTAAAAAGGATGAGCTCTCCCCAAGCATGGAATGTGATTTCTGGATTTGGGAATATTAATTCATTGCAAACAGAGAGGTGCCCACTCCATTTATTTTGTGTTTCATTCGACTCTTCCAGGCCTTTTTGTATTAACCTTCCTTTGCTATATCCCCACTTTTTTATAACCTATGGTGAACAATAACAACTTTCTTATTTGACAAATATTATGCTAGGAAGAAAAATCAGAAGCTATGTAAGAGTTGAATTCTGTTTGTGGAGCCCCTAAACATTAGTTAAAATCTCTATAAAATGAGGTGAGGCTCACTTATCATCCAGTCAAACCTGATCGTTTATATGTAGTTTATATATAAGAGTTATAAGTCTTAGGAGAGCTGTAAATCTCTCCTAGTTCCAAAATTCTGCAATTCTATGACCATCACCAAATCTGAAATATTGAACAGAATTAGGAAACCCTCACAAAGTGTATTTTGTGTCGTTACAGATATCAAAGATAAACTTTACCAACTGCATGGTTTTGTCAGGGATTAAGTCTGTTCAAATGAACCACCTTCTTTAACAGAAAAGATGAGTCCAAAAAAAGTAATTTAAGGAAATGTAGTATGATGCAGGGTAAAGAAAGAGCATTGGAACAGGGATCAGGAAAGTTGATTTCTACTCTTATTTCTGCCTCTACCTCTACCTTAGACAAATCTTAGTTTCAGTTTCTATTTCTGTAAAATGAAGAAGGTGGACTTCATCCTTTCAATCCTATTGTTCTATGATTCTATGTTCTAATATAAAACTCTAAGACTCTTTCAACATTTTCTCTTTCAAAATCCCTTTTAGCTCTTGTATTCTATAATTCTATAATCTAACATTCTAATTGTAAGATGTCAATGACCAAAAAAATAAAGACACCAAACTTGTTCCAAAATTTAAAAAAAAAATTTTATCTAAACTGCATGATGCCTAGACTAAATATATAAAAACGTTTTATCTATCTTTTCTCTACTCTATCGGCCAACATCAAAGCTGGTGAAATATTAACAATTTGTCATTGAACATTTATTAAGCACTTATTATATGCCAGGCATTGTGCTGAAGTGCTGGTGATGGGGTCCAAAAATTTCATATGACAAAAAATAACTGAGATCATCTTGACTTTTTTGCCCTATGCTTCTATACACAGTCATGGTATAAAAAAGGATGGAGAGGTAGCAGTCCCAGAAAGCTAAAAATTTGTTAATTTGGCAGGCTCCAAAATTCTCAGTCTCAATGTCAGCCCTCAAAGACTATTTTATGTCAGCAGTTTTATACAGTAAATTCTTCACAGACACAGCCCCTGCTTTCTAATAATAAGGGATGGCTGGTAGCCAGTTTGCCTAGAAATTCATTCCCCATGAAATACTAGAAAAGACAGCTTGATATTTCTCAGGACTCAATGTTCAACAGAGACCATTATAGTTAGGGGGTCAGCTTTAGCCTGCCCTTCCACCTACAAAGCTTTTATCCGTGAAATCCATTGTGAGAAGGAGGAAGAAAATTGTCCAGCACGTTTCAGAATATGTTCAAGGAGAGAAGGAAAGACCATATGTCTGGTTTGATGTTCTGCCTAATATATATTCTATAAATATTTATTTTTCCTGGAAAGTAAAATCTATGTGGCTAATAAAAGAAAATAGCAATAGTGTTTTGCACACAGTAGGCCTTCAGAAATTATTTGTTGAATTGAAATGAAGTATAGTTTTAGGAATTTCTTAATATAGACCCAAAATATGGAATCACTTTCTCAGTCATATAGATATCAACCAGTTGCATTTCTTAGTCCAGTATCCAATGAGTTGACAAATCTTGATGTTTCTGCCTCCATAGCATATCTCATATCATCCATCCTTCTCATTGCTCACAACACTTTATTTTGCCCATTTTATTTATTTATTATATTTATTTTAAATTTATATTTTATATATATGTATTTTTATGTATATATATATTTTTTATTTATTATATTTTGCTTAGACTATCACAATACTTGTACAATTGGTCTCCCTGGATCAAGTTCTTCCCCATTCTAATCAATTCTCCGTAACAGCCACCAAAATGATTATCATTTACAAAGGTCTAGGCACATTACTTATTCAATGAACTCAAGTGTTGCCTTCTACTTGTCCTCTAGGATAAATTTAAACTCAGTTTGGCTTTTAAAGACTCTTGCCACCTGGTCCCAAATTATCTTTAAATCCTTGTTATACATTATCACCTCTTCTATGCTCTGCAGTACAGCCATTCTCTCTATTCTTCATGTATAGTGCTCCATCTTCTATCTCTGTGGCCCATGCCTGAAATAAGCAGCCTCAAAAATGTCTCACTTCCTTAAAGACTCAGTTTAATGCGTCTTCTGGACCTCCTATCCTAATACCTTCCAATCCTAACTACCTTTTACTTATTTTGTTTTTGTGCACTATATACTTAAACATGTAAATGTGCTTTGCCTCAGAGAATCCAAGTTTTTGAGAGTGAGAAGTCTCATTTTTTTCTCTTTATATCCTTACAACCTAATACAAGACCTATCACATAGTAGATACTTAATAAATACTTAGCAATTGATTGAAATGAAGTATTTATTAAGTGCTTACTACATGCCAGACAGTGTGCTAAAACACTGAGAATACAAATATGGAGCAAAAATATGAAAAAGAAAGATAGTCCCTATTCTCAAGGAACTTAGAATCTAATAGGGGGAAGATAGAACACCAAAAGGACTCTAAAAAAGGATGGGAAAAACTATCTCTGACCGTCCCACCAACAGAATAGAGCATGGTGGAGACAATTCTATAAGAGTACATCTGGTAGAAAATAAAGAAATGGTTGTCCTGGCAGACTTCCAATCAGAGCGGCAGAAGGTACTAAGGATACTGATGAGATATGAGTACCATGACTGATGCAGTTTCAAAGGAGGATAAGTTTCCTTATAATGAGGTTTCCTAGGGCAATGATGGAATCTAGTCCAGAAGAGTACAGCTGGTGGGAAATTCAACAGGCATAGACGGTGTTACGTAGTCATAGATATACAAGTATAGATACAGAAAGTTTTGCCAATCTTAAAATGCTATCAATGCTGACTATTATTATTAATTTTACTTCCCTCACAGTTAAAATCAGAAGTTGGACAAGCATTACAGTAATAAAAATAATGCTAGTCTTACTTCACCTTTGAGCACAGTAAGAGTTTGCATAGCACCATGAATAGAATACTGGACCTAAAGTCAAGAAGACTTATTATCTTCCTGAGTTCAAATCCAGCCTTATACACTTACTAGTTGTGTGAACTTAAGCAAGTGACTTAATCTGATTTATCTCAGTTTCTTAATTTGTAAAATGAATTAAAGAAGAAAATGGAAAACCTCCTCTGTATCTCAGCCAAGTTTGGGTTATGAAGAATTAGCTATGAGTGAAACAACTAAATAACAACAAAAGAGTTTGTAAGGGCTAAAGCAAGCTATTTTGTAAGTCAATAATGCCTAATACTGTAGATGCTCAGTATATATTGGATCATTAGAAGTCCCCTATAAATATCCAACTTAATTAACAGTTTTTATATGTTAACAATTCCTGATAAAGAATAAAGTGATAAGCTACATAAAAATAACCCTGATCCAAGAAGCCAGAATCATAGAATTTGTTTCTAGAATGATATTAGAGAGCACCTAATCCAAGTGTTACAGATTTAAAAAAAAAAATAGATAGCCTTCCCAGTCTGACACACTTGGGATTTTAGCTTACTATGGGAGGTTAAATCTCACTCAGCAAAACAGATACAACTTTCAGGGATAGAAGCACACTTTACAAGCATATAGGCATTTGGGAAGATTTCTAGTTTAAAACAAGGAGCTATAGATTAGGTATTTATACCTGTGATTTCACTGGGTCTGGATAAGAAAATTTCTTTTATACTACTACATACAACCTGCAATTCATAGTCTTAAGTAGATGCCTAATGTCATCCTCTGCAATATTCTCTGTAATACAGAGATGCCCACATGTGTCCAACATTCTCCAAAATGTAAATGGGAAATATTTAACAAAATAAGTTAAAATACCATAGAACACAGATAATGTATTTTAAAACTAAGTTAGTATGCCATTGGCAGAGATCCTTCCCAGTGGTCCCCATTTCTATTCAAGTTTGTCACTATTGATCCACATCATGCTGTTCTTGAGAGTAAAACATCAAGGTACAACAGAAAGAATATTGGCTATGGAGCCAGAGAATATAGGTTAACTTCCCTTGACCTCAGTTTCTTCATCTGTAAAATGAGGAGGTTATTCTAGATGACCTTCTAACACTAAATATTTTTACCTTCTGATTCATGAGAAAATTCCACATCAACAATATGACAGGATCATAGACTTAAAGTGGAAGGAACCTGGAATGTGTCCAATACTCATTTCACAGATGAGGAAACTAGGACCCAGAAAAATTAAAGAGACTTGCCCAAGGTCACAGGTAGATAAGAGACAGAGTCAAAATTCAAACATCAGGCTATTTCTGCATGCTGCAGACAAGCTATTTCTACTGTATCATGATGACTTGGTTCAATTGAAAATATAGAAGGATATTTTGAATAATCGAGTCACTATGGACTAAAAGATAGAAATGGCTAACATCAGATTCAGGAAGAACAATGCTCAAGTCCAGCCCGTAGTGTACTAGTTGTGAGCTTGGCAAATTATGAAGCCTCTTGTGTCCCCCAGGCAACTTGGAGGCTATAAAAGCTACTGATCTACACTTTTAGAAGTTTCCTCACTAGGAACTCCCAAAACCAATTAAACCACAGGGATAGATTCTTCACTTTTCCCCAAAATTAACAATCAACTTAAAAATACCAGCATTACACAGAAGCTAGGATCAGATTACCTAGTAGATTCTCTCTTAGGGCTTTTATTGGGTTTGCTTACATGAGGTCAGGTGGCCTATGAGCTGTACAACCCAAATTTGAAGATGAAAAGAACTGAGGAAAGAAGAGAGAGACAGAAAAACAAAGAGAGACAGAGAGCTAGACAGAGAAACAAAGAGAGACAGAGGAGAAAGGTGGAGACAGAGAGAGATAGAGACAAAGGGGAAGAACAAGAGAGATTGAAAGACAGAGCTAGAGAGAGAAACTGAGAGACAAAAAATGTCCTGACGTGACCTGGCAGGGAGACACTTTCATGTGCTCTGATTTTGTCCTTAGCCATAAGAAAACTCAGACTTAAATAACTATTTTCCTTTCAAAGGTGATGGCGAAAGGAGTGGGGCAGGGAAGAGAATAAGTATTTACATAAAGCTTCTTATGTACCAGGCATTGTGCTAAATGCTTTATAAATTCTATCTTATTTGACCTTCACAATAAACCTGGGAGATGGGTGTTATTATTATCCCCATGTTACAGTTGGGGAAACTGAGGCAGGCAAGGGTTAAATGATTTGCCCAGGGTCACACAGGAAGTTTTTAAGGCTGGATTTTTACCTCAAACCTTCCTGACTGTACATACAATGCTATCCATGGTACCATCTAGCTGCCCCCAAGCACACCCCTACTCTCAATTTACCTATTTCTGCTGATGCCTCATAGTCATAACAGGTTCTTCCCTCAGATTTACTCCCTTATATCCAAGTCTTGCCAATCCTATTCACCAGAACATCTCATGCTTCGTCCATTCCCAATATCTACTCCATACTTGAAATATCTTTCAAAATCTAGTTCAGCTCTTCCTCAACCTTTCCTGCTCCTGCAAGCTGATAGAATATCCTTCCCTCCTTAACTTATCCTAGAGGACTTTGGTTTTCTCTTTTGCCTTTGTTACTCTCTCTCTCCCTCTCGTGGGTAACATTTCCTTAGATCTGCATTAGATTCCCACACTAACACTCTCCATGGTGGACTGAGATCCTTGAGACACATTGAGCTTCATCTGTCTGTATGATTTTCCCCAGCACAATCTCTAGAACATAGTAAATGTTTAAGACTGTTCATTTAATTGTGTCCATCTTCCTCATATGTTTCCCCATAGCTTTGGTATAATCAGATCATGTGTCAGAAATCAATAAACATTTATTAAACTCTTATGTGTCAGAAATTGTAACAAGAACTGAGATGAAAGTACCATCCCTGCCCTTAAAGAACATACAATTTTTTGGGAAAAGCCAACACACAGAAGGAACCTGAAAGTAGAAGAGATACTATGGAAGGCAACTGGGTAAGAAATGAAAAAATGACTAACTTGCATGCACTACATAATTGGAGATTCTGGAAGGAGCTTGTCACTCTGCCCTCCAATGAGAGACAACAAAAATGTATCTCCCTTACGAGAGTTTCTATGGCCGTTTCCTCCAAGAAGTGGAGATAGCATTAGTCTTTCAATTTCCGAACTCTAAGCCCAGTTCTATTTAGGAAATGTCTCTAATTTTCAGGGACCAAATTCAAAAGTTCCACACTTTTAACGACAAGAAATTAACACTCTTTAATTCATTCACATGGTCCTATTGTTCTAAGTGATGACCAATATAAGGTATATTATTGTGCCTTCAACCCCAATGGCGAGAGAGTAATAAAATGTCAATAAATATTTATAATCTTTTTTGTGGTGAGTGTTCCAGATCTGTGCTCACTGTGAGGAGTTCACAGTGAAGAAATTCCCTTTATCCATACAGATAGGCAATTCACCTCAAATTAATAGCCCTGGGGAATGACTTAGGGCACTAAGAGTTTCAATAACTTCCCCGAAGGCAATGATACAAGGTGGTTTAACTTGGATCCAGGTCTTTCCAGTTCTAAACACTATATCAGTATGTCTCATTTATTATTATTGCTATTAATAAAAATAATCAATAATGTGTGCAAAACACTGTGTAATCTAAAATGCTTGATAAAATGCCAGCTATTATTAGTATTAATGAGGTAGCAATTAATTTTCAAAATTTTAACAAGAGAGCTGTCAACAGAGCTATAATCTCTTAATCTACTGATCATTTATGGACTTATGATCAAAGAGTTATAGGATTTGCAAGAGTCCTTAAAGATCATCTAGTTCAGGTATATCTCCAAGAGGAAAGGGACCTGAGGGCATTTGGTCCTACTTGTCCTTAAACCACAATCATGAGACTCTGATCCTCTAACTGTTGATTAAAAGCTTCCAATGAAGGAAAACCTGCTCTCTTCCAAGGTAGATCATTCCACTTTTGGACAAAAATCATAATTAACAACCAAGGACTCAAATCCAGTTGTATAAGACTCTTTTCGTCATTAGAGATTGATTACTTGCATAAAGGACAGAATATGGAGGAAAAAAATTAACCAGATCATCTGATTTCCATCTTCAAAAGAGAAGATTCTCTTTAGGGAGAAGACTCTGGAGAAAAACCCTAAAGAGAAACCAACATACAAAGGAGCCAGATGAAATATGAGATTTTTCTCTTTTGATTGAATGCAATATCACATGGCTAATAAATGTCTGAAAGAA
The DNA here is from genome assembly GCF_016432865.1 of Antechinus flavipes. Classification (NCBI taxonomy): domain Eukaryota; kingdom Metazoa; phylum Chordata; class Mammalia; order Dasyuromorphia; family Dasyuridae; genus Antechinus; species Antechinus flavipes. The sequence goes on from NC_067398.1 coordinate 621,201,837, forward strand.
AATTAAAACTCAGGTCTTCCTTACTCCAAGTCTAGCACCTTAACCAAATCTACCTAACTGCCTCTTTCAATGTGGTTCCTAAAACATGATGCTCAGCACTGAAGAGAAATATTCTATATGTGATCTGAGGGGGGAGAAGAAACATTCATTTTCTTTTCTCCATTTTTAAAGGATGCCCTCAAAGTGAATATAGATCTTTCATAAAGACAACATAAAAATTATTTTTTAAAAGAAGTTCATGGTTATGTAATATATGGTTAGGGCACTAAGAGTTTCAATAACCCCACAGGCAATGATACAAGGTGGTATAATTTAAATCCAGGTCTTTCCAATTTTAAACACTATATCATTATGTCTCTTTTACTATTATTGCTATTAATAAAAATAATCAATAATGTGTGTAAAACGTTCATTTTCTTTTCTCCATTTTTAAAGGATGCCCTCAAAGTGGATATAGATCATTCATAAAGAACAACATAGAACATAGAAAAAGCCATTTTCCTAGCAAAAGTACTATTAATATATTCTTTTGTAATCTTCCTCTCTTTAAAGATATCTTGAAAACTAATGCCTACCTAAACACATTTAAAGTTGTGTCCCCTTTAGAAGTCTTCTACATGTGTTTGGGGAATTCTAAATGCTCCTTCTAATTTTATCTTCTCCGATACCATTGTTGTATCTTTATAGAGAACATTGTGTACTGATGCGATGATTCCACCATGGTGGCAGCTGAAAATAGATTACTATTAATGACACCGGCAGACCTGTTTCACTTCCCATGTACCCAATCTCCCAAGGATCAGAAGCAAATAAGCTATTAAAAACAAACATATATTTGGCATCTTTTAAGACTCAGATCAAACCCCAATTTCTTTTAATCATCCCTCAACTAGAAGTGATCTCTTCTTTCTTCAAATCTTTTATAACACTTACATTTGACGTTTTACTTATGGTAGAGCCAGAACTGTTAGTTTTTGCAACTGAGGCAAGTAGTATAAAACTTTCTAGAGCATACCCTCAGTGTTTCACATTGGGGAGATGAGAACAACTTGGTCTGATATGGTCATGATTATGTTTATAAGAAAAATGGAAGATAAAAGAGAATAAGATGAGGGAGTAGATGGGGCAGCTAGATGGCACAATGGATAAAGTGCCAAATCTAGAGTCAGGAAGATTCATCCTCCTGAGTTCAAAGCTGATCTCAGACACTTAATAGCTGGGCAAGTCACTTAATTTCTGTTGGTCTCAATGCACTAGAAATAGCAAACTATCTCAATATCCTTGTCAAGAAAACCCCATGAGTAGTGTCTACAAGGTCATGAAGAGTTGTATATAACTAAACAACAGCAGTGTATCTGTGAATCTCATTCAATAATAATGCATATAGCAAATACTTTTTTCGGAGGAGGCAATGTAACGTAAATTAGAATATGGAGAATCTGGGTTCAAGTCCCAAATCTGATACTTACTACCTGTGTGCTATGTACTATCTTAATCCTGTATAACTCACTTCATTTTTAGAATCTCAGGTTCCTCACCAATAAAAATGAGTATCATAATAACAGCAAATACTTCACGAGGGTGTTGTTAATTTTATTTTCCAAATAAAATTACAGAAAAGTGCTATGTTAGCTATTATCATTAAGTCTTAGACTGCCATTTTCTTTTCACCCACAAATCACTGCTGGTAATATTCTACATATTATATATGCCTACCACATGCATCTCTCCATTCCTGAATCAATTAATGGCAGGTTGGTAACAGTTAAGATTTTTTTAAGAGTCCATAGTATTTCAGGATTCACAGGCAAGCAACATCTCTGGAAAAATACAGAGAAATGTCCAAACAATAAGAATAATTGAAAAATGGAATGTAGAAAGTTCCCTAACACTCAAAGTATTCAAGCAGAAGCTAGACAACAATTTGTTCAAGGATACTGCAGAGAAGATCCCTGCATGAGATGGGATAATGGAATGAGGTTAGAATAGAGAGCTAGAGATCTCTTCAGGCTTCAAAATTCTATGATTCTTTTCAGAGCAATACATATTTATTTACTACTGCAACAAAAAGAGAAACCAAAGATTATATAACCTCAAGCTCTCCAGGCCATAAAAAGCACCTTAGAAGTCATATTATCCAACTCTAATTTTAAAAAAAATGAAATAATTGAGGACCAGAGAGGTTAGAGTACTCAAGATCATACAATGAGTGTTTCTCAAAGACAGGATTAAAATTCAGGTCTCCCTTTCCAGCCCAGTGCTCACTCTACAACACCATGGCACCTTCTCCCTGAGAAGGGAAAAAGCAAAGAAACCAAAGAATAAACTCACATATTCCTGAGTCAGTTATGACCATACTAGTCAACATCAAAACACTCAGAGAACTTGCCAACCCCTGTGCTAGGTTTCTGAATGTCAGGGCCCCAAGACTCCTCACCATTGCTAATAAGAATACTTCTCACTTGCTAAAAATTGCCTTCACTCTATCCCCATTCAGTTCTCAGCTCCCACTCACCACGCCTTACCCATGACTCAATAAGCTCCTGGAGCAGATTGAAGAAGTCTTCAGTCACTAGAAAGTTGACCTTTCTCCAGGCAATCCTGTTTCCAAATTGGGCCTAGAGAAACATCTGTCACTGAGCTTCACCCCCGGGGATAATGTCAGCATCAGCAGGAATACATCCTAGCCCAGAATGATTTCAGTTCCTTCTACTTCCCAGTCTCCTTGAACTTGTCCCACCAGTCCCACCCACTCCTTTTTGACCAACTATAATGTTTTTGTTATAGATTAAGCCCATTACTTCTTGTGCCATCTAGCCTGACAAACGAGAATAATTGGGTCCTGTCTTCAGCAAGACATACTTTCATTTATGCAGAGACAGTTCCTAAGCACCTCACTCAGGCTCCTCTGTCGACTGAACATGTCCATCTTTTCCAAAGTTCTTGCATGAGTCCAACTCTCTGAACTGTTCATCATTTTTCTCTGCTCTCCTTTGAACTCCCTCCAGTTCGTCGATGTCTTTTCATTAAGTGTGGTGTCCAAAACTGAATTCAGGGGATTCTGAAGCAGTGCCAAATGACGGCTGAATAATTACCTAGCTCATTTGGAACACAATATCCGTACTTGTTCAGCATGTTGGGAAGGTGCCAGCTCCCAGCATAGACCCCAGTTCAGAGCCACGAGGAAGGTTCAAAGAATTAAGTATGTGTCATTAAAATAAAAAGCAATAGGGGAAGAGGAAAGAGACAGGACAAGAACTGTGTGTTTGCAAATGTAAGCATTGAGCAGAAGATAGACTTACCCCAAAATTGAGGTGAAACTAGAACAGGAAAGTATATGCTAGAGAGATTGAAAAAAAAAAAAAAAGCATTTTTAAGAGAGAAGTGTATTAAGAGCATGAAAAATGAATAATTGTTTCCCAAGGACTTCAGAAGATTTCTGAGTAATTTCAAATTCAATAAAGCCAAGACAGAATTCAAACTAATGTGCCAATGAGGTAAACAAAGTTGGAACTGGACTGTAGGGTTTAACCAAAACTTACAACAGGCCCCCTCCATCATTTATGACACTGACCCTGCAATGCCGTTAATGGTGTGTGGTGGGCATGTGGGGGAAATGTGGCCTTGGTAGGAGATTGGAGGTATAGAAATCTAGGACCTCTGCCCTCTGGGCTGGACAAAGTAATTGTAGCATTTGGAAATAAAAAGGGGAAAGTTTCAAACCTACTCCAGATACTTTTTTAGCAGTATGATCCTGGGCAATTTAATCTTGCTAAAACTCAATTTTTATCTGGTAAATGAGCATGATAAAATAACCTATCTCCCAGGGTTGTTGTGTAGATCAAAAAAAAAAAGAAAAAGTAAAGTGTTTTAAAAGTCTTAAAGCACTACATATGTATTAGCTATTAGTTAGTCCAGGGGAAATAATGTGCTAGAGAAGGAAAGAAACAAACCAATATTTATTAAGTAACTTTTATGTGCCAGGCAATATGCTAAGCACTTTTTACAAATAGTTGATCCTCACAACAATTCTGTGAAATAGAAACTATAATTTCTATTCTGTGAAATAGAAACCCATTTTACAGTTCAGGTTTTATAAAATTGTTAACAAAATACCCAGTGCATACCAGGTGCTTAATACATGCTTGTTGACTAAGTAGTCAGGATACCAGGCTTCTGGACCCTACTCAATCAGCTCTATGCCCATGAACAAGTCCCTCTTGTTTTTAACTATGTGACCTTATGCTTGTTATCCAACTTTTCTCCTCCTTTTCCTTAAAGTGAAATAAACAGGTTGGACCTGTTCTCCAAGATCCACCTCTCAGGAAATTGGATTACATCTGTGGTTCCCAACCTGAGGGAGACAGTGTCTAGAGTATTAGACTTGGAATTTAAAAGACCTGAATTCAAATCTTGTTTTATATACTTAACAGTATACATTATCCTGGGAAAATCATTTGGAATTGTTCAGTCTCAGTTTCTTCATCTGTTGAATGCGATAGCATCTCTCTCACAGTAGTGTTGTAAGGACCAAATAGACCATAAATCTTTTTTTTTTTTTTTTGATAAGGTAACAAGGGTTAAGTGACTTGCTCAGGGCCATACATTTAGTAAGTGTTAAGTATCTAAGCCCAAATTTGAACTGAGATTCTCCTAACTTCAGAGCCAGTGTTATATCCACTGTGCCATCCAGCTACTCCAAGCTTCATAAATCTTAAAATGCTACATAAATGATAGATATTATTCATATACCCCCCAAAAGGTATTTTTTAAATCAAAAATTACTCTATTTTAAATCTTCTATGTGTATACATGGTAGACTCTAGAACTTAATCTATTTCATAATGAATGGAGAGTATTAGAAACATTACTGAGAAACAAGAGGTACAGGGATCAAAAAATGCCTGCAACTTCAGGACCAGATTTCTCTCTAAGGTGCTTTTCAGCTCAACATTCTCTATCAGTGTATGATGTTGGACAAATCACTGTTTATCCTTATCATGTCTCATTGAAAAAAATAATAATACAATCTTCAACTTTCACAGAGGTAACATTCCTAGAAAATGACACAACACTAAGAAATGTGAATGTTGATACATAGAACCTATGGGGGGAAGGGCATTAGGCTCCCCCAACTACCAAAAATCCCTCCACAAAGACTAATGAAAATGCATTTTTTCTGCATATAATTCTTTATAGTAAAACATTAACTATAATATATAATTTCTGGAATGGATTCACAAACATATTTTATATAAATCCTTTCCTCCTTTTCTGTGGCTAGTACACATCACTGATTGTTAAACACCAAACTATCAGCCAACAGCAGCTACAGACATTTCAGCATGTAGTTTATCTTAGTAATCTAATTATTTTCTCACTAAGATGCATCACTGACTTCATGAGCTTGGGCTTAGCCCAAAGGACTTGCCCTAAATTTGGTTGCTCCTTGCTGTTTGTATTTCTTTATTGTGCTATTGTTGTTTGTCCTTCATTCTCGAAGAGAACCATAACATCAGGCAGGTGCTACCAGGATGTGCAAGGGAATTGGATTTCAGTGAGGGAGGGCTGGACAAGGTCAGCTGCTTCACTTTGCCATCCAGAACCATCTGGGTCCAATGGCCAGAGATAGATCAGGAAGACTGGAGATAGCCCTGGATGAAATGGGAGACCTGGGCTTTGTTAGCTAGGGTCTTCAACAGGTCTCAGTTTGATTGAGAACACCCATTCAGTGATTAAGGATAGGTAGCAATTGAGGCAAAGAATCGCCTCTTTCTCATAGTTCTCCCCAAAATAGCTAAATAAATAGATCTAGGAGGGTGAGACCCTCAGGATGTCGGGCTAAAACAGAAATGATTGCTATTTACATTTGATTGGAGTCTATCAGAACCCAAACAATGACCACTTGGGGCTTTGTCCAGGACCTATTGTTGGCCAATGAGAATCAGATTGGTTTGGGTTTAAGACATGGTCATTAGGAAGGAAATCTAGCAAATAAACCTCAAGATATCTTGGAAGGGTTCCAAGGTGCAAAAGAGCAAAAAAAAAAAAAAAAATACTTTTAAGAGCATCTTTTGGTAAGGGATGATACCCTATGGAAGGAAGGAAGGAAGGAAGGAAGGAAGGAAGGAAGGAAGGAAGGAAGGAAGGAAGGAAGGAAGGAAGGAAGGAAGGAAGGAAGGAAGGAAGCAAGGAAGGAAGGAGGGAAGGAAAATAGGAAGGAAGGAAGGAAGATAGTAAGGAAGGAAGGAAGGAAGGAAGGATGTTCCAAAGGACCAATTCCAGTTTGTGGGCCAGCTTTACTCACAGAGTTTGTTATTTGTCCTTCATTCTCAAAGAGGACCATGAGATCAGGGAGTGAGCCCATTTCTTCTATTCTAACAAGAGTGAGGTCTATGTGTTTGTTCTTGCCTATCGTGTCATCATTTCACCACTCCCTCTAGATCCAACTGGGATTGATTCCTTTAGTGACTTTCTAGATATACAGGCCTCTCTCCAAGCTTACAAGTCTTTTGTTTAATTTATGCCCCACATGATCTCTCATATCCAGAAACAAAGACCTTGCACATTCTCCTTTTTAGTACCTTATAAATGAGAAGGAAGGACTTACCAAAGCAAGGGGAGGGACCTACCTCTATGCCCATTACAATTTGTAGTGAAGAAACAAGAAAATTGGCCAGAATTTTAATAGCATTAGCTGATAAGGAGAACTGACCTTAGTCTAAGGAAATGGCTCTTCTTTGAGATAGAAACTCTGAACTTCCATTTTCCTCAACTCTCCAAGAAAAACATGTGAGAAAGAAGGTAGGGGACTTGCATCATATATCAATCATATGGTGTGAAAATATTAGCACAAAGTATCTAACTAGCTATAGCCATATCTAGAATTTGATTATTGATACATTTGTATGTATGGCAAATGGCAACAAACAGTTCACAGAAGTCTACGTATCACAACAATCCTACTATTATTTTATGTCCACCAATAAATATTGCCTAATGGAGTAAATTTAGCTCAAGCAATCTCCCAAGTTTTCAGATCCTCATATAATTGTTCCATAATACCCTTTGTCCTCACTGTGGAATGGAAACCCAAGGGACCTGTGCTGAATGACTTTTCTCCCAACTGAGTCAGACTTTGAAGGACTGGAAGCAATCCCTTACAACTCTGAATTTCAGCCTGTCCCACTAGTTGGCTTCATCATAGACACTACAGCCTAAAGCCAGCAATGGGATGAAAGCCAACAAGGGAGGAAAATTGGGGGTTTTTTTTTCAATAGCTAAAAGGTCTTACTGCGAGCTATTCTTGGAGTGAGGAGCTCGGAAATGTTGACACCAGGCTGTCAGGGAAAGAAAGAGGGAAGGGCTGTAATTTGGAAACATTTTAAACTGCATGTCTGACAATGTGTGTTACAGGGCAAAAATAAACATAGAGAGACACCCTAACACGGGAAGCAAACTGGAGGGCGGAATAAGCAATAATCCCACTGACAATCCATTTATATTTCAATAAACTAAGTAACTTATTCCATTCGCATCCAAGTTATGAGAGAAACACTAAGTCAACAAGCACCCATTAAGCATTTATTATACTCTAGGCATGAGGGATACAAAAAAAAAGTTGTAATCCATAGCTGTCCTCAAGAAGCTTACATTCTATTGAGGAAGACAATGGATACATATATGAATATACACAAAATATATATAAAGTATTTAAGGGAGAGCTCTCACAACTGAGGAGGGGCTCCAGGGAAGGTTTCACACAGAAAGTGAATCATGAGCTGAGTCTTGAAGGAAGTAAAGAATTGTATAAAGTAGCAAAAAAAAGAGGGAATATATTCCAAACATTGGGGAAAGCTACTTTGAAGATATTATTTGGGTGTGTCATCCATGAGGACAGCACAAAAACTAAAAAAGCTATAAAGCTGAAGTAACAGTACAGGAAGAAGAATGATAGATAATAAGGCTGAAAAGGTAGACAAGAGCCAGACTGTAAAGGATTTTGGAGTATTCAATCATAAAATTTAGAACAGGAATGGTCTTCCAGTCCAGGACCTTCAACTTACAGCAAGAGTAAACTGAGGACCAGAGAGATGAAGCAATCTCCCCAGGATCAGAAAATTATAAATAGCAAAATTTAAATCCAAACTCCAGGCCTTCTTCTGTTTCTAAATCTATAATTCTTTTTTTCTTTCTCTATACTGACTCTTAATAAAGATGATAGAAAGGAGGAATATTATTAAGACATTTTTATTATTATTATTATTATAAAATGTCCCAGAGAAAGAGCAAGAATGAGAAAAAGTAGGCAAACATTTAAGAGAATAAGTGGGGAAAGAAGGATATTGATTTCTGTAATCATGGAACCTAATCAAAATATTATCCCATAATATAATCATTTAAGGGAAACAGAGTTTTAGAGATGGACAGGTTAGAGATCATGTAATCCACATCACATTGCTGATGTAGAAATAAGATCCAAAATTCATAGAAGACTATGGATTACAAAGCACTTTTTTTCTAACAACTTGATGGACATGGTTCTACCAATAGTATTATCCCTATTTTACAATTGAGAAAACTTGGGCAAAGGTTACATGATTTGCCCAGAGTTACAACTAATAAGTATATGAGGCTGGATTCAAATTCTTTTTTTTTAATAACTTTTTATTGATAGAACACATGCCAGGGTAATTTTTTACAGCATTATCCCTTGCATTCACTTCTGTTCCGATTTTTCCCCTCCCTCCCTCCACCCCTTCCCCCAGATGGCAAGCAGTACTTTACATGTTGGATGGGTTGCAGTATATCCTAGATACAATATATGTGTGCAGAACCGAACAGTTTTCTTGTTGTACAGGGAGAATTGAATTCAGAAGGTATAAATAACCCGGGAAGAAAAACAAAAATGCAAGCAGTTTATATTCATTTCCCAGTGTTCTTTCTCTGGGTGTAGTTGCTTCTGTCCATCTTTGATCAATTAAGGCTCTCTTTATCGAAGAGATCCACTTCCATCAGAATACATCCTCAAACAGTATCGTTGTTGAGGTATATAATGATCTCCTGGTTCTGCTCATTTCACTCAGCATCAGTTCATGTAAGTCTCGCCAGTCCTCTCTGTATTCATCCTGCTGGTCATTCCTTACAGAACAATAATATTCCATAACATTCATATACCACAATTTACTCAACCATTCTCCAATTGATGAACATCCTTTCATTTTCCAGCTTCTAGCCACTACAAACAGAGCTGCCACAAACATTTTGGCACATACAAGTCCCTTTCCTTTCTTTAGTATCTCTTTGGGGTATAAGCCCAGTAGAAACACTGCTGGATCAAAGGGTATGCACAGTTTGATAACTTTTTGAGCATAGTGGCTGGATTCAAATTCAAGTCTTCCTGACTCTAAGCTTACTTTGCTATCCACCTCATCACTCAGCTGCACCCAAGTAATTTTAGCTTTATTGCACTTTCGGTTCATTGATAAGCATTTATTAAGTACCTACTATTTGCCAGGCATTGTGCTAAAAAATAGGTTCAAAAAGAAAAGTAAAAAGCAGTTTCTCCTCATAGTCTAACAGCAGAGAACATTCAAATAAATATGAACCATCAAGGTACAGACAGGATCATTGGAGATAATCTCAAAGGGAAGGCACTAAGGTTAAGGATTAAGAAAGAATTGTCACAGAAAAGGGAAATTAGCTGACATGTGAATGAAGATAGGAAAGATGGGAGTTAAAGATGAGGAGAAAAAGCATTCCAGGCCTGGGGGATAGCCAATGAAAATACAAGGGTCACAGACGGAATGTCTTGAAAAAGGAATAGCAAAGAGGCTAGATTTACTAGATTACAAAGTATTTGTAGAGGTAGGAGAAGAAGTAATAAGTAAGAACACTAGAAAGGTAAAAAAGAAACTAGGTTATGAAAGGCTTTATAAACTAAGCAAAGAAATTTTTACTTGCTCCTAAATGTGTTAGGGAACCCTTAGAGTATTCTGAATAAAAGAGTAATACAGTCAGATCCACATTTAGGAGGATCAGTTTGATGGCTGAGTGGAAGATAGACTGGAATATCTGTATACAACTTGCTACTCCTTTTAAATAAGTAATAAAGTTACCATGTAGCGTCCTTCATTTTTCTTTTTCTCCTCTCTTCTCTCTTTCCTCAAACTAAAGAATGTAGCAGGACATAAAGCAAATCTAGTATTCTTTTGAATATACACAATTAGTGAGAGAATAAGTGCATTCTCTTTGCATAAGTATGTACATATAAGGTGCCTGAGGGGCAATGTACAGAAATTCACCTCAGTGACTCCAAACATTTTTAGGAATGGTCTCTTGTCTCTGATCACTCTCTGATTTTCTCTAATCCCTACTCTTTCAACCTTCTACAGCTTTTAAAAGCTAAAATCAGAAATTGAAAGTGGGTATTACTCTTCTAGGGTATGTTTCCATTGTCATCATGTCTCCTTACTTTATTACTGAATGGTCAAAGAATAAAAGGAGTAAAAGAATAAAAATGTGACTTTGGAAAGTGAGACAAAAGTCAGAAACAGTCAAATATTTTTAGCCAGGGCATTTATACAGAATACAAAGGCTATAGGGTTTTTATTTTGTTTTCTTATTATTGTTGTTGTTTAATTTCTCTCAATTTGCTTTTCTGTTTAAGGAAGTATTACCCTGGGGAGATTTATTTCTATAAGGTAATAGAATAAGATCTAAGAACTAAAATGGAATTTTGACTATAAAATGATCTTGGAATTTAAAAACTCATGGAAGAAAGTAAAGGATAAGAGAGTTAAAAGAAGTTCAGGGAAGCAATTAACAGAAATATTAAAGGGGCAAACTTGATCTCAGCCTGGCCTTCTTACATTCACATGTAGCCTGGCTGATGAAAAGATAAATTCATAGCTATTGACTGAGAATACTGCAAAGAGCTTTCATAGCTAACAAAAAGCCTATGAAGCCTGATTGGCAAAGACGGGGGAAAAAAGTTTCACAATCACCAAATAAGAACCATGATTATGGATTGTTGTAGCCTTCACTATAAGAGAAGGCTTACAAATCATAGCATTTCCAATAGATGGAGGAATGAATTTTGGTGAGCCCTAAAGATAGCATCAGTTATATCCTGTTTTCTACAATCAATTAACCAATTAATTAGTATTTATTAAAGATCTACTATAATGTGTCAAGTACTATAGTAGGCTGGGGTGATACAAGTATTCATAAAGTATATACATTTTAATAGAGGAAACAACAAGCACATACAAAAAACCCACAACAAATGTGCAAATAACTAAATACAAATATAATATATATATATGTACATATATATATGTATATAACAATAAAATTTATAGTTTTATTAAACATAGCACTCTCTAGTGGATGGTAGAAGTAGCTAAAAGACTTGATGAATAAGCTTTGACAGCAGCATCCATAGTAGATGTTGGATAGACTATTAAATGATCCTGAAAATAGCTAGAGTGGAAAGCAATACTTGTCATAAAGCAGAAGGAACAATGCCCAACATAAATCAAGTTTACCAAAACTCAGCACAGAAATATCAATAAAAGATTTTGGAAGCTTTACAGTGTCTGAGGCACAAGTTACCCACTCCAGGCTGGTGCCTTGGGCACAAGTATTCTTTTTGTGGGTATTATCCCATTTGTGAGAGACCATATGTTCCACATGTGTGAATATATATCACATGCAATCTCAATAAAAGTCTACTTCTCTCATTTTGGGGAGACTAAGTTTAAGATTTATGGGGACATGGGTAGAGAGGAATGTTCTGTGGTTATTTTATTTACATTTCTATTTAATTAAAATTACTATTATAAACTGATTTTGTTATCTGGCTGACCAAGAAAAAGTAAACACTTTGGTAAGGGGTCATAAGTTTTGAGTTGGGGGAGGATTCCAACCCTCCAAATACCTAGAATCTGGAGTACCTAAAAGTCCCCAAAGTAAAGTTGGCTCTGACTTTATAATACCCCCATCCACACACTCTGAACTGGTCTCCTGACTATTTATTGTGCTTTTCCACTTTGGTTCATTTGCTCAGGAATTTCCTACCTGAATTCCCTATTCATCCTATTGAATTCCCATTCATTCTTTAAGTCCAAAATCAAATGCTATTCTCCCCACTATTCTGACTCTGACTGTTAATGAACTTTTCCATTCAGATCACATATAACAAGAAGCATTGTATAATGAAAAAGGCACTGGATTCAGAGTTGGAGACCTAGCTATAAATCCCAATTGGGCTGTAGGTGACTTTGGGAAAAAAGTTAGGTCTCAAGGACTTAAGTTACCTCTCTGTTAAAAAAAAGATTATAATAGATCTCAAAGATATTTTTCTACTTTCTGAGTGAGTACTTACTATGTGTCATTGTATGTTAATCACTATTTGTGTTTTATAAGACCATGTCTTATTTAAATGCTATATCATCCCCAGTTCTGAAACAGAGTGCTCTGCATACAGTAGGCACTTAATAAATGTTTGATAAATGAATGAATGAAAACCTTTATGGGTGAGGAAGGAGATACCTCTGTTTCCTGTTGATCAGCCTGTAAGATGATGAGAAATTCAGCCATGCTGGGCCTAGAGCAGCAGGCTGTCACTTGGATCTAATTTGAAAAGGAAGGTGTTATCCTTTGGATAGGTTGCTGCCGACTGTGAGCATATTTTAGTGTGCAAGGGAAATATATTCATCTGATGAAAGAGGAGAGAGAAAAAAAACAAGACTCCCTGGGTACCTACTAAAGCTTCAGCATCAATTCTCTTATTTGGTGTGGCTGTCACTTCCTGACACTGTTGTGTGCCCGCTGAATGAATGTTTAATAAGAGCAAGACCCTCTCCTGCTTCTCCAGTCCCCTTGGCCCAGGGTCTTTCAATGCTATACCCCACACTGCAAAGGGCATATATCCTACCAAGGTTGAAGGACTGAGCTTCTAATCTCCTTTTAGGTTTGCAGTCACTGAGCAGCAAGCAGACAGATAGACAAATAGACACTGAGGTTATTGATTCACAACTCTCAGGACCCACAATTACCAAGAGAACCCAGGAAACCAAATTAAACCACAAAAGCCATTTGGCAAGACCGACTGGATCACCTGTAAATAGAGGCAGCTGCCAGCTCACTTGTCTCAATTAAGTTCTTACACAATTAAATTCTCCAGCTACACTAAGTGACATAAGGTGAAATGTCATGATACAGTAGGTTTAAATACAAATCACTGCAGAGATAGAGATGCCTGAGGAAACTGAGAAGTTCCAAGGAGTCCCTCTGCTTCCTTCCCATAGTGTGAGAAGAATACTAGAGGGTATCTAGTCTAACCTGTAGATGAATAAGAATTCCCTACAAATGTTTCCAACAAATAATAATGAAACTTCTATTCCTTGAAGGAACGGAAACCCATCACCTCCCAAAGCAGCCCATTCCTCTTAGAATAGCCCTAATTATGAATCTGCTTCTTTGCAACTTTCACTCATTATTTTAGATCTTCCCTCTAAAATCAATCTGACCAAGTCCCTCTTTAACTCTTAAAGTTAAGCTCTTCCATGCTTAAAGACAACTATCATCTCATTCAGACACAACAAAAGCTAAGTCCTACGTTCCAGACCTGGTGCTTGTGCTATATAGTAGAGATTCAAGGATATCCCAGCTAAGTCTTTTCTTTTTGAAAAGAAACACCTCATGTTATTGTTCAGTAAGAAATGATCAGTAGGATGATTTCAGAAAGGGCTGGAATGACTTACATGACCTGATGCTGAGTGAGATGAGCAGGACCAGGAGATCATAATTTACTTCAACAACAATATTATATGATGATCAGTTCTGATGGACCTGGCCATCTTCAGCAATGAGATGAACCAAATCAGTTCCAATAGAGCAGTAATGAATTGAACCAGCTACACCCAGCAAAAGAACTCTGGGAGATGACTATAAACCATTAAATAGAATTCCCAATTCCTCTATTTTTGTTTGCCTACATTTTTTATTTCCTTCACAAGCTAATTGTACACTATTTCAAAGTCTGACTCTTTTTGTACAGCAAAATAACTGTTTGGACATGTGTACATATATTGTATTTAATTTATACTTTAACATATTTAACATGTATTGGTCAACCTGCCATCTAGGGGAAGGGGTAGGGGGAAGGAGGGGAAAAGTTGGAACAAAAGGTTTTGCAATTGTCAATGCTGAAAAATTACCCATGCATATATCTTGTAAATAAAAAGCTATAATAAAAAAATGAGGAAACATGGTGAGTGAAATAAAATTATTTATCCAGTTTGCACATCTTAAAAAAAAAAAAAAGAAAAGAAAAGAAAAGAAAAAACACCTCTAGATCTTTCTACTGATCTTCTTATGATGGAGTCTTCTGACCTCTCACAATTTGGGTCACCTCCCTGTGGGTCTAACCCCAAAATGTAGCACCCAGACCTAAATACAATAGTCCATGATTGGTTCTCTTTACCTGTAGGAGACCATAAATGGTTTTTCCTCCATCAGTTTTCAAAATCCCTTTGTTGATTACAGGTTGGCCAAGCAAGTACGTAGCTACTTACTAACAAATGCCTGAAATAAATGGTAGTTAGGTGACATAGAAAATAGACCACAGGGCTTGGAATTAGGAAGATTCATTTTTATGAGTTCAAATCTGGCCTCAGATACTTATTAGCTGTGTGACCATAGGCAAGTCATTTAATCCTGCTTGCCCCAGTTTCCTCATCCATAAAATGAACTGGAGGAGACAGCAAAACCACCCCAATATCCTTGCCAAGAAAACCCTAAATGTGATCACACAGAGTTGAACAGCATAAATGGTGAGTAGAATTGGAAAATCCGAGTCCTGCTATTGTAGTCTTGTCTAAGATTAAATCAGAACTGACAAGAGTCAAGCCTAGTTCTTTGTCATAATTATTTAACATTTATTTATTGAGTGCTCCTTGTGGGTCCCATCTTGGAGTAGAAAGTAAAGTAATAGAAAAAGCATCGTACTTTGAGCCAAAAGACCAAAGTTCAAATCACCAACATAATATAGCCATCAAAAAAAAAAAAAAAAAAAAAAAAAGCCAATGCAATCTCGGACTGCGTTGAGAGAGGCAATAAGGAATGATGCATGGAATTAGGAAGTGAGAACTCTGCTGTATTATGTTCTAATTAGAGGGAATTTCAAGTATAAAACTCATTTCTGAATTTTAGAGAGGACAATAAGTTTAAAAATACTCAACAGAGTAATAAGTGCCAGAGGTGGGATTTGAACTCTAGAGCCAAGCTTTTTTCAGTCATATCTCACTGCCTCTCTTCATATACCCTATATTCCAACCAAATGGGACTATTCCCTTTTCTCTACTCTTTATATCCTTAACTTTCTAACCTCTATGCACTTGTTCACACCATTCACTGTGCCTGAACCGTCCTCCCCCATTTCTATACACACATTAATCTGTTAAAATTCAATCCAGTAAAAATTGAAAATGATATTAATTAATTAAAATTTAAAAACTTTGGTACAAAGAAGTCTTAATTAAATGCACCTCTCTTTCTTTTTTGTTTTGTTTTTAGGCTATATATATAAATTTTAGCTAGTTATAATGCTTGCCATACTCAATTAACATAATGGTAATCTTTACCAAACTACTTCATCTCTTCTTTCTATTTTTATTCTTTGTGATTGTTTACCATTTTAATAAAAGGGAAAAGGGTAAAGGAAGTAAGAAAACTTGTAACTCAAAAATTATTTTTAAAAATCAATGCTAAAAAAATTTAAGTTATAGTTTGCTGGATAGAAAGGGAGAGTGATATATTTGAAAAGTAAAGGTGATGTTAAAAAAAAGAGATATCAATTTAAAATGTAAATGTAGTCTACCCATTCTTCAAAGTTCTATTCAAATAATTCTGTTCCATGGATGTTTCTCTCCAGTAAAAGTGATCAATTCTTCCTATGATCACTCATAGAGTTTTGTTATAAGGTATATATTATGATACCCCATATTAGGCTATGGACTTATTGAGGACAGGGATTATGTCATATTTACTTTTCTATCTCCCAGAATATATATCACATTTCACTACACCAATTAGTTCGATATATTGATGGATAAAATTTGGTATTTCACTATCCATACCTCCCACTATAAAACAAATAAAGTCTGGAAAATAGTAGGACAATGGATTAATTGACTGATAAATGATGTCCTAAAATCTATGTCTGATTTCTGGTGGGAATTCACTCCAAAATATGTCTACACTATGAGTTGAGACTATAGCATTGTACAAGGAGATCACAGGTGATGTTATAAAATCCAAAATAAATGGTCATCCAAGGGATATCAAAGATTCTATGATATCCTGTGTATGACTATACCCTTAGCTTTCTAAATTCCATGCATTTGTTCACATCAATTTTTATGCCTGGACTGTTCTCCCCAAATCTGTCTGTTAAAATTCTGTTGAAACAAAACAAAAAAAATTTTAAATGATGATAATTAAAATAAAAAAAGCTTTTCTTCAAAGAAATGTGCCAAATGTTTAAACTGATATGAAAGTGAAAAAAAAAAAGAAACTGTTTATCTACTTTTGCTTAGGCTCCCTATAAAAAACATTTTTTCAAACATGATAGTAAAATTGGAAAGAATATTGGATTTGGGAGTCAGAAAATCTGTATTTGCATCCCACCTCTGGTTCTTACTCTATGTGTGATCTTGGACAAATCAATTAAACACACTGGATCTCACTTTATTCTTCTTTAATATTAAGAAATTGAACAGCAATGTTTCCACTTATCCTCCAATTGATTTGACAGTCTAGTCACTGTAATTACTACTCCAGACTTCCTCATCTGTCCTCAAACTGCCACAACACTCTCTGCCTACCATCCAGCACTTTGCTAAGGATTTCACTTTACCAAAGCAATACTGCACCAAAAAAAAAAAAAAAAATGGAGGTCATTTGACCAAAATTCCCCTTTCTCCTCTCTTTTTTATCCAACTTCAGGTAAACATTTTCCTTTACTATCTCCTTCTTCTTTCCTGTCTGTACAAAAGAGAGAAGATCCCATTTTGTTTCAGTATCATCTATGCTGTGAGGTGATGGGCTCCAAATTAAAATGTAGGTACTCAAGAACACTGAAAAATGGGAATGGTTAAAATATATTGCATTGTTCTGGGATGATAGATAGATACATAGATAGATAGATAGATATAGATATAGATATAGATATACTTCAACCCACTTCTTTTATGAAAATAGAACTGTGGTTAGTATCGTTGTTGGTAATGAATGGGGGTGGATATTTATTGAAAAAAACTAATGTGCACAAGATTTAAAATGGGCACTATTTGGTATTTTTTTTTTTTTTGCTGAGGCAATTGGGGTTAAGTGACTTGCTCAAGGTCACACAGCCAGGACGTGTTAAGTGTCTGAGGCCAGATTTGAACTCAGGTCCTCCTGACTTCAGAACTGGTGCTCTATCCACTGCATCACCTAGTTACCCCAACTATTTGTACTTTTAAATCATTTTATTGCTAAGATATATGTACTATATAATAAAATGCTTTTAAAAAAAAAACCTGTACACTCTAATCAAGACTAAATTTGGAAAAATGGATTGTCCAAAGATACACTTAATATTGCATCTGTTAATGAAGTATCATGATGAAGAAGAAAAAGTATCAAAAACATTTTAATTCTGTGGCAAATCACATAAAATATGTAATTGAGGAGAAAGGGGGACAGGTTGCATGTTTAAAGATTTTTATATCTATAAAAAAAGGCAACCTCTTTGCATGCACCCTTGATCCTCTTTTACCTTCAGTACCATTCCCACTCACTGTCTAATCTCCAATATTTCCCTATTTACTGGTTCCTTCCCTGATGCTGAAAACAAATTCATGTCTCCCTAGTTTTAAAAGAAAACCTACACACTAACTTCTAACATCTCTTCTCCCCTTCTTGGTAAATTCCATTTTTAAAAAGACACCTACAACAGGTACTTCCACTTTCTCTCCTTTCATCTGATTTTTAACCCTCGACAATTTTGTTTCCAACCTCATTTTTCAATTAACATTGCTTACCCCGAAATTACTAATGATCTATTAATTGTCAAAAGGTTTTTTCTCAGTCTTCAAGAATGATTAGATGTCCTTGATCACCTTCTCTTCCAACATATTCTCTTCTCTCTAGGTTTTGTAATATAACTTTCTTCTGGTTCTCCTCCTACCTACTCTGCTATTTGTTTTCAGTATATTTTGATGGATCTTCATTTATTTCATTTATGTACTTATTAGTTCACTTAAAATAATAATATAAATATATGTTCATATAAATAACATTTTATGGAAAAAAATTTTATTTTCCAAACCAAAAAAAAAAAATTTACTGAGAATGACATTGTTTTACATATTTTTGCAGATCTCTTTAATGTCTAGCTTAATAGATGGCAGCTGGATCATCATAACTGCTTCTGCATTCAATCTATTGCAAATGTTGTTTTGGTCAAAGTATTCAAAGAAAATCTGGCCTCACACAGATATGTAGTTGGAAAAGGGAGAGAAATTTAAATAGGCAAATAACATCTTAGTATTATTATAGAAAATAGTTTTGACCTCATGGACCCTATGAAAAAGTTTCCGTGGACCACACTTTGAGAACTACTGGCATAGATTTATTTGGATCTTGCCTGACTGTTCTTTCTGAGCCTGGCATTGTATGAGGTAGCATGGGTTTGGATCATTGAAAACAGAAGAAACATAACTCCTGCCTTTTCCAAGTTTGTGTCAAATGTAATAAGAATGCCATCTGTGCCTTCAATGAAGTCACTGATAGAAACATTAATCAGCATTTTTGTGTTCCTAACCTGACCTATGCCTGGTATCCAGTTAAAAATTCTGTTCTGAGATTAATTTGACTAATCCTATGCTCTTAGTCTCTGAGCTTGATTATATACTGCTTCCTGATTCTTTCAACTTCATCCATGTAATCTGAAAGCTCAGCACCTGATGCCTAGAAAGAAATATATCTCAGAGCTGTCTACACCCAAATTCAGACTGTGGCAAACCTCCTGCTCTTCATCACTTCCTATCTTTCTCTTCATACCCATGAAACAATGCTTAATTGGTGCCTCTTTGATCACTAACTTTGGCTATAAAACTATTTTTAAAATAGGCTATCTTTGAGCAATTATTATAACATGTTGAGAGAGGAATTGAATGTTGAGATATTCAGCCTTTCATCTCTTGGGCTTTGTTTTTACACAGTCAATCTAACAGTAGCCCCATGATCAATCTGGTTCTATTTCACCCAGATAGATGCCACTGAAGGCATGCAATGGTTAAAGCTCATGATGAAATCAATCAATCAATAAGTATTTACTGAGAACTTAATATATACAAGGCATTCTGCTAGGGATAGAAATGCAAAGAATAAAACCCATTCCTACTCATAAGTAGCATAATATAGCAGAAAATGTGAATAGAAAAAGATGTCAGTTTAATCCAACTGACAAATACAAATCCCTTTTAAAACATACAAGACAAGAATGAAACAGTACCTGCCCACAAGGATCTTCCAGGGGTCCTCAAACTTTTTAAATAGGGGGCCAGTTCACTGTCCCTCAGACTGTTGGAGGACCCAACTGTAGTAAAAACAAAAACTTTGTTCGTGGGCCTTTAAATAAAGAAACTTCATAGCCCTCGGTGAGGGGGATAAACATCCTCAGCTCCCGCATCTGGCCCACATTTGAGGACCCCTGATAGTGGGTTGGAATTATAATCAGCAACCCAAATTTGGGGTGCTCACAGGACATCTAGAAGGATATGTCCAGCACAAAGTTGGTAATTCAGGATTTAAAATTCAAATTCAAAAATTAAAATTCAAATGAGAGATTAGGGCTGAATAGGTAGATTTAAGAATTGTCTCCATTGAACTGATATTGGAACCCAAGAAAGCTCTGGAATTTCCAGGAGAGCATGAGGAGCAAGGAAAGAGGGCCCAGACCAAAACCTCAGGGAATACTTATGTAAGTTGACTGACTGTCTAATCATACTGCCTTAAATGACTATGAATGCTAAATGTGATTTTTTTTTCCAAAATGGAATGTGCTACTCTGAAAAGCAGAGATAAGCAAGTTCTGAGTTTTTAAGAAAAGGTACAGGATGGAGTCTTGATAGATAAGTCCAGAGGAGTGAAGCTGAGTGGAAAATGAAGAGGTGGCTGATGGTCTCCTCCTTCAATGGTGGTAAAGCTCTACCCTTTCCAATTGTACAAGGGAGGAACTGCAAGAATAGAGACTACTAATGGAGTATGAATTCCAGAGCTAAAAAGAAATTTTTGGAATGGCTCTTTTCAACAATGAGGTGATTCAGGCCAGTTGCATTAGTCTTGTGATGGGGAAAGCTATCTGCATCCAGAGAAAGGACTGTGGGGACTGAATGTAGATCACAACATAATATTTTTACCTTTTTTGTTATGGTTTGCTTGCTTTTTGTTTTTTTCTCATTTTCTTTCCTTTTTGATCTGATTTTTCTTATACAGCATGATCATTATGGAAATATATATAGAAGAATTACACATATTTAACATATATTAGATGACTTGTTATCTAAGAGAGGAGCTGGGCAGAAGGAGAAAAAATTGGAACATAAAGTTTTACAAGAATGAATATTGAAAACTATCTATGCATATGTTTTGAAAATTAAGAGCAAAAAAAGAAGTTCCTGAGACATGATGGAGAAATCCAGAGGAATACAAATTGGTAGAAAATGGAAAGAATAACACCTAGAAGTTATTAGTAATAATAAAAAAATTATGATTCACATTTCCATATCACTTAAAGATTTAAAAAAAATCAAATCCCTAATAATAACCGAGAAATAGGAAGGACATAGATTAGTATCATTTCTATTTTCTAATTAAAAAAACTAAGGTTCTGAATGACACTTGCCTAGACTCTTCCAACTAGTACATATAAGAGCTAAGATTCAAACCCAGGTCCCCAGACTTGAGACCCAATTTTCCTTCTGCCACATCAAGCTTCTTTGCCTTATATAATCAAATGCAGGCATGGCTAACCTTTCACAATCTTGGAAAAAGTTCATAGAGTCATAAAATTTTAAAGCTGGAAAGGACCTCAAGTTGAAGGTAAATAGAATTTTTATAAAGCAAATCATTCTTTAAATACACTAAGGGGAAATTCTTCAAGGAATCTTTTTGTTTCCTCAGGAACCACCCCACAATTGATGCATTTGGTTGGTTGTTTTAAGTTAGCAGTTTTATATACATCAGGTATCTTTGAAATAGGGCATACAATCCAAGCATATATTTGTGTTAGGACTATAAAGAAAGGATTGATTATATGGTATAATGGAAAGAGTGGGAAGCAGGTGTCTTGGATACTAAAACTTAGTGAAATAACTACCAGAGACAAGGTTCCCTACATACCTTATTCCCCAATAACAGATCAGTCTGATAGCAGGGCATCTGAAGATGCCAAAGAAGATTATATTTAATATATTATAAATTAATTAATAAATAATAATGAATTAATATTGTAAATAAGTTAATAAAGATCTCAAAAACATCCATCTTTTTTCCTACATATTCAGAAAATATTTGAAATCAAGGCAGGGATACACAGATAAATGTTCCTTTTTTTAAATTTAAAGGGCATTATTAAAATTTTCTCCATCACTTTTTTTTGCTGAGGTAATTAGGGTTAAGTAACTTGCCCAGGGTCACACAGCTAGGAGATGTTAAGTGTCTGGGGTCATATTAGAACTCAGGTCCTTCTGACTTCAGGGCTGATGCTCTATCCATTGTACCTCCTAATTGCCCCCATTACTTTCTTAAGATTAGACAATAAAGAAAATACTAAATAAACTAATTTGTAATTTTTACTCATTTTGGGGTTGCAAATACTCCCACTAAAATTTTGACAATTGGTTCTTATGAGATAGTCCTCTCTCATAAATTCAGTATAACTCTGGATCAAGAGAACACAAATGGACTGTACTAACAGAGATAGGAATCTCAAAGGTTAAAAAGTTGCACCTTCTACAAGGTGGGAGCTATTATTATTATCATCATCCCCATTTTACAGATGAGCAAACAGACTGGAACTCACCGAGATACATAACTTGTAATGTGTGAAGCCACATTTGAAAACAGGTGCCCTTGAACTCTACAGGGTACATCTAGTCACCCCAACAATCATCTATCTGATCCTGACTGAGTATGCTGACCTTTCCTCACCAGATCTTCATGAGAAATAAATACTCTCCTCCCTGTGGCCTGTCCCTAACTAAGCTGGCACTTCCCTTTCCCCCACTTTGTTCTGTGGCCATTAAAAAAGCAACTAATACACAATGCAAAGAGCCCTAGCTCTGCCATCAGAAAACTTAGATTCTAAACCTGCCTCTATCAGAGTGACTCCCACTTTACTCAGTTTTCTTCTCTGTCAAATGCAAGCTTTGGACCAAAGAGCCGGCTCTAACCCTGTGATCCGTTTACCTTCCCTCTAAAACGAGCTACTACAACACCTGCTTGGTACTCCACCCCTTCCACTCAGGATGAAGGGCAATCAGAAGCACCTGCCCGCCAGGCAGGCTGCCCCACCCACCCCAAACTGGAGCACTGAATAGCAGTGTGACCTTGAGCTAGTTACTGTTCCAATCTGTCTGGTCCCCTTGTTCCACCATCCTTAAAATAAGGGCATTGGATTAGATGACCTTTATGGTTCCTTCAAGCCTTCTTTGATTTAAGAACTATATAATCTCTCAGATCTGGTCTAGATCTGATATTCTATGTCAGGGGTCCTCAAACTTTTTAAATAGAGGGCCAGTTCACTGTCTCTCAGACTGTTGGAGGGCAGGAATATAGTAAAAACAAAACCTTTGTTTTGTGGGCCTTTAAATAAAGTTCATAGCCCTGGGTGAGGAGGATAATTGTCCTCAGCTGCCACATCTGGCCCACGTGCTGTAGTTTGAGGACCCCTGTTATGATTCCATAATGCTCTCTTCCCAGATTGATGTGTGTGTGTGTGTGTACACACATATATAGGCAATTTTTGCTTCATGTCTTTCTTACGTAGCCTCAGTCTCTGAACGGGTGTTGCCTCAGTCAAAATGAGATGTGTTAAAGGCTTTAACTTAAAAAGACCAAGATTTCCCAATGCATCCAGAGTCATCTCCAAGAAGTCCTGATCTATATCTGGCCACTGAACCAGATGGGTCTGGAGGGAAAAGTGAAGCTCATGACTGCATAGCAGCTCCCTTACTTAAATCCATTTCATTTACATGTCATAGTATCCCCTCCCAATTATTCCTCTTCAAGAACGAAGGACAAATAACAACAACAAATCTGTGATCCCTGAACCAAGAACTAAATAATTTCTCAGATCTGATCCAGCTCTGACATTCTATGTTTCCATAATGCCAACACACATTAGCTTCTTACACTTTAATCACCCCTTATTTATTTCAACATACACACACTCATACACAATTGCTTCGTGAACCACCACAAGTGGAGATTGAAGAAAGCATCTTTACAGGTGCAGCTATTGATCCACCCAAACTAACAATCTAAAGACATTTCCTGCCACAAGCAGGATGCTCAGCCCTCTATTGTCCTCAGCCTAGATTTCTTTCATGCTAAATTCATTTGGTGACAACCTTCAGACAACAAGAAGAAATTGTGTTTGGGTGATCACGGCTCTCTCTGGTTCTAAAAGTAATGCCCCTGGGTTTGCACCCCCCGATATTTATCTTTAAAATATTTTACTGATAGAATCCCCTTGATTTCTGAATATCTTTATCCCATTCCATTACCCAATGAACATTCTCTTTTAACTAAGAACAAATAAAAAGGTGGAGAGCTGAGAAAAGAGGAAACAGTTCAGCAAATCCAATCAACAAATCTACCTTGTCTGAAAAGAAATGTTATATTCCAGGCCCATATTTCCCCACTTCTGCAAAAGAAGGGAGGGAAGTGAATAAAATTAGAGCAAATAAATAAATGTTTCCTTAATCTGTTCAGTCTTCCTAGCACTGCCATTTATTAGATGTGGGACCTCCAAAAGTGACTTCCATTCTCTGATTCCCAGTTTTCTTATCTGTAAAGTGAAAGCTAGACTAAATGATCTCTGAGCTCTTATTCCAGCATCTTATGATTCCCCCTTCTGGACCCTACTCCTATCTGGGACACAGGTTTCTTCAGACGAGTGGAATGATCCTATTGGCTCAGGATGTTGCCCATTCTCAATCCCAATCCTTCTTTGACAGCACAGCCAGGCCCTCTCCCCCCTTACGCTCTTTTTCACTTCCTCTGCCCCGTAGGACAAGGATGGACATGGGCAGACTTGGATCTGATGGTTTATTGGGGGCTGTGTATTTTTCCCCTTTGAGCAGGGGAAGACCTATCCTATATTGACTTTCGCTTGGATCCTCCCTGCTTCCTCGAAGGCAGGCGGGCGGTGAAGTTTTCCCTCAGTGGCCCTCTCTGCCTTTACTTTGGCAGGAAGACAACATCCAATTATGGCTTAAAAATCTGGCTCCGGAGAAGCACAACTGCTGGCCTTTTCTCCCCTACTAAACAAGGTCCTTCTGTTGTCCACAACACGTGCCTGCCACCGAACCCATTTAAGGGGACGCTTTCAGAGGCCGGGCGGAGTTTTCCTGCCTGCCTGCCTGCCCACCAGAGTCCTTGATGTTTCCTCCCCACTCCCCTCCCCTCACTGGTCATGCTTGCAGCTCAGGGCTGACGTGAGCGCCGATTCTATTAAATCAGGCTGTGAGGGGAGAACAAGGAAGGACATTCAGGACGGCCTCCGAGGACAAGCTCCTGTGAGGTCCTCCCACTCCGCCGTGCCTTTCTACCCACCCGCTTGCCACATGGTGTGTAGACAGCCTGATGGTCCCTCTGCAGGGACGAGCCAATAGGAGCCACAGACCGCTGGGGCAGGAGCCAATGGGAACCCCCTCTCACACTCTACCCCCATCCCACCCTCAATTTTGTCAATTGCAGTTATGGTAGCTTTCCTGTTATCCTAGTTATAGGCAAGGGGCTGCCTAATGGAGATCAGATGTCATGAGAAAAGAAAAACATTTCCTTTTCTTCCAGGGAAATCTGACAGGCGGCGTTGATCTGAGAGGAGATCTGTTAATATTGGTTAATTGAATTATGCCAGCCATGCCACGGCATTATCTCATTATCAAAAAGTACCACAGAGATGGCCAAGAAAAACTCCTAGAGGAAATGAAATGGTGTCAAGAGGCTGTCGGGGCCCCCGCAAGCCTTTCTCTTACCGCCTCCAACCCCTCCCCTTCCCCACCCACCTACAGAAATGCACAATGTCCGGGCTTGGTGGTTCCCAGGACATAAAGGAGATATTGTCAAAGGACCAAACTCTTTAAGAGGTTCCACTTGAACATCCAAAAAAAGACAACTTTTTTTTTAATAGCCCGGTGTCTTTCAAGTCACAAAGATATGTGTATGTATTTGAAAGGTGATGGGTGGGTATGCAATGTATATATACATCCTCTGTATATATAAGTTAATTTTTTCTTAAGCTGGAGCTTTTATAATCCTGTCAACAACCCACAAGGGGCCGCTCACCCAAAGGGCTTTGCTCCTTGACATACACTCAGTCTATGTAAATGAAGCCAGTGAGCAAAAGCCATCTGTTAGCAAAATTATATAATGCCAAGCCAATGAGTTTGAGTCAACCCGGAGCTAAGGCGTGAGTCAGCCAGTGCCTTAGTGCTGTCTTCTCCTCCCCTTGTTGGCATCTTGCTCTGCCATCATCACCATGGAAAAGGAAAAAAAGAGAAAAGTCTCTTTGACAAAAAAAGAGCAAGAAGCCAAAAAAGAAAGAATACTGGTTTCCTGGTTTACCTCTTTTCACCCCACTCTTGATTAATTTTTTAGTTTAGAGGGCAAGTGGTTCCCACATGTCTGGGACTGACTTAATAAAATCATCCGTATAGAGTTGGAAAGGACCTTAGAATTCATGTAGTCCATTTTATAGATGAAGAACCTGAGCTGGAAGAGGTAAAATGTACCCAACATCACAGTGGAAGTAAGAAGCAAAAGGGCAGTTAGGAAGTGCAGCAAATAGGGCACCTAGAGTCAGGAGTACTTCAATTCACATAGTATCACAGATACTTCACACTTACTAGCTTGTGACTCTGAGGAAGAAGAAGAAGAAGAAAGGAAGAAGAAGAAGAAGAGAAAGAAAAGAAGAAGATTCAGAAAAGAAGAAGAAGAAAAAGAAGAAGATTCAGAAAAGAAGAAGAAAAGAAGGAGGAGGAGAAGAAGAGAAGAACAAGAACAAGAACAACAAGAAGAAGAAGAGAAGAAGAAGAAGAAAAAGAAGAAGAGAAGAAGAGAAGAAGAGAAGAAGAAGAAGAAAAGAAGAAAAAGAGAAGAAGAAGATTCAGAAAAGAAGAAGAAAAAGAAGAAGATTCAGAAAAGAAGAAGAAAAAGAAGAAGATTCAGAAAAGAAGAAGAAGATTCAGAAAAGAAGAAGAAAAAGAAGAAGAAGATTCAGAAAAGAAGAAGATTCAGAAAAAGAAGAAGAAGATTCAGAAAAGAAGAAGAAGAAGAGAAGAAGAAGATTCAGAAAAGAAAAAGAAGATTCAGAAAAGAAGATTCAGAAAAGAAGAAGAAGAAGAAGAAGAAGAAGAAGAAGAAGAAGAAGAAGAAGAAGAAGGAGAAGGAGAAGGAGAAGGAGAAGGAGAAGGAGAAGGAGAAGGAGAAGGAGAAGGAGAAGGAGAAGGAGAAGGAGAAGGAGAAGAAGGAGAAGAAGAAAGAGGAGGAGGAGGAGGAGGAGGAGGGGGAGGAGGAGGAGGAGGACATTTTGTACCCTCAATAAAGTAAACTGACTGGCCTAGAGTCACACAACTGGTGAAAATCAAAGCAAAGTACCTAAGTAAGCTCAGGTCTTCTGACTTCTATTCCACTAAGCTTTCCATTATACCTTGCTTTCTTTTTATCCTTTCTTTGAAAGAATTCTTACAGCACTCCATAATTGTTCTATTCATTTTCCTACACCCCCCCCCAACCAAACACCTCTGGATTTAAGGAGTATTTATTAAGTGCCTACTACTTTATTAAGAGACCTCAGAGATGATCTAGCATAATTCTAAATTTATAGGACACAAGGATAGAGATCAACCTGTGAATTCACTGATAGAGAGAACTCTCAATTGAGGAATTGTTCTTTAACAATACACATCTCTACCTTTTCTGCAATTTATGTCTGAAAGAGCTGGCTAGGGTACTAAGAAGTTCAGGCTGACTCGTCTGGGATCTCACAGTAAATTGTAATCCAGGTCTACCAGGCTTCAAGACTAGCCCTCTCTTGACTGCACCATGCTGCTTCTCATTTTATAGTTTAATATAATAACAATACCTTACCACTGGATAACATTAGAGGTTATTCAATAATTTGACTTATATTATCTCATTTGATAATGTAGATATTATCTACATTAGAGCAGATATTATCATTATCTTTCTTTCCCAGATGAGGAAACTAAGGTCCAAAAAACTTGAGTGACTGGCCAAATATCATACAATTAGTTTGTAAAGCCAGTAGGTCCTTAAACTTATTTTTACCATCTACATTACAGGATTGTTGTGAAAGAAAGAGTTGTGTAAAAGAATGAAGCACAAGAGAAATGTGAATACTGTTACCATGTTTCCTCGATAATGACACTGTCTTATTATTTTTTTGGACAGAAAAACACCAGAGGGCTTATTTTCAGGGAAGGGCTTATTTTAATGAACATTGACAGCAATTTTAATAAACAGGTAAACGTGAACAAAAAAAGTACCTTTATTCAATAATGATCATGTCATAATAATAATAATAATAATGATCAGTGCATACAGAGGGTACCATAATATAGTGTGTAGCGCAGGGGATCACCTTCACTACAGTAGCAATCTCAATAGGGCTTATTTTCGGGGGAGAGCTTATTTTAGAGGAATCTTACACAGTAAGGGGAGGGCTTATTTTCGGGATAGGTCTTATTATCGGGGAAACACAGTATCAAAACTATTCTCCTGATAGAATCCAGTCCAATTGGCTTTATCCAACCAGTTTCTTTGTTCAATGATCATTTATTAAATATGTAATACAGAGCACTGTGCTAAGCACCAAGGGAGATATAGAGATAATAGAGACATAGTAAGATAAGGCTAGAAAGGTAGGATGAGGTCAAGAACCACAAATGGGTATGTTGGCTGATAGTGAATGGCTTGGTACATTGTCATGGCCTGGTACATTGTCTGGATGAAGTTTTCAGTATATCTCTAAACATCCTCATCTTTAATCTGAGAAGAATAAGGAGATAAAGCAGCCTTCCTGCCAAAAGTCACTATCCTCCACTCTCTCCCAGGGGGTATTTCATATATAAGGGCATGAAGTATTATAGTATTCAAAGTACAGAGAGTGACAAAGAGAAACATTAAAATGAAAAGGAAGACAAATTCATGTTTTAAAACTGCAGAAGATATAAAATATTTGGGAGTCTACCAATCAAGACAAATTCAGGACTATATGACATTTCAAAAATAAAGACAGATCTAAACAATTGGGAAAAATAATTTACTTATTCAGTATCATACCATTCAACTTACCAAAAATTATTATATAAAGTTAGAAAAAGATAATTACAAAATTCAACTGGAAGAACAAAAGGTCAAGAATACCAAAAGAATCACAATGAAAAAAAATATGAAGGAAGATGGCCTAACAGTATCAGATCCCAAAATGTATTACAAAGCAATAATCACGAAAACAATTTGGTACTACCTAAGAAATAGAGTAATAAATTAGTGAAATAGATCAGATACACAACACATAATAGTAAATGATCATTATATTTAAGTGTTTGATAAACCCAAAAATCCAAGCTTTGGAATAAGAACTCACTATTTGACAAAAATTGCAGGGGGAAACTGGAAAGCAATTTGACAGAAACTAAGGATAGATTAATATCTCATACTATATTCCAAGAGAAGGTCAAAATGGGTATACAAAGGTGGTGTCATAAGTTAATTAGGGAAAGATAAAAAATTTTACCTATCAAATCTATAAATAATGAAAGGGTTTTTTAAAGAGATAGTATCACAGGAAATAAAATATATAAGTTTGATTGCATTAAATTAAAAAAGTATTGCCCAAACAAAATCATTGCAGCCAAGATTAAAGGACAGCAGAAAACTGGGGAAGGGGAAAATGGTGATTTTCAGCAAGTTTCTCTTATAATGGCCATATTTCTCAACTATATGGGGAACAGAGTCAAATTAATAAGAATGTAAGTCATTCTACAACTGATAAGTAGTGAAAAATAGGAACTGGCAGCTTTCAGAAAAAGAAATTAAAGTTATTTATAATCATAGAAAAATGCTTTAAATCACTATATTAGAGAAATGCAAGTTAAAACAACTCTAAGGTACTACCTCATATCTCTCAGATTGACTAATATGATAGAAAAGAAAAATGACAAATGTTGGAAGGGATGTGGAATCATTAGGATACTAATGCATTGTTGTTAGGATTGTGAACTGATCCAAGCATTCTGAAAAGAAATTTGGAACTATGCCCAGAGAGTTATAAAATTGTGCATACCTTTTGACCAAAACCCAGCATTTTTAGTGTACTTCCAAAGAGATCAAAAGAAAAGTAAAAGGACCTATATGTACAAAATATTCATAGCAGCTCATTTAGTGGTGTCAAAGAATTAGAAATTGAGGAGATAACCATCAATAGGGGAATAGCTGAACAAGTGGTGATATATTACAAGCTGTGATGAAATACTACTCTGCTATAAGAAATGACAAGCGGGTTAGTTTCAGAAAAACTTGGGAAGATTTTTATGGACTGATACAAAGTGAAGTGAGCAGAAACAAGAGAACACTGAACAAAGTAACTCCAATATTGTACAATATTGTATAAAGGTATTCTGATAAATACAATGATCCAAGACAATTCAGAAGGATCTGCAATGAAAAATTCTATCCAGCTCCAGAGAAAAGACTAAAGGACTCTGAGTGGAGACAGAAGTATAATTTTTTTCACTATATTTATTTTTATCACTTTATTTTGAAACATGACTAATATGGAAATAGGTTTGGCAATAATATCAATTATAATTAACATCATATTACCTGCTTTCTCAATGATTAGGGAAGGAAGGGAGAGAAATTTTAATGAATGTTCAAAATAAATAAAAAATAAATTAGAAAGAAGTGGGGGGGAGGAGGGGAGGAGAGCGGAGCAAGGCAAAGAAATCTAAACCTAAATTTCCAATCATGAGATATGTAGATGGTGTAGTGGCTACAGCACTAAGCCTAGAGTCAGGAATACTTGAATTCAGATCCAGTCTCAGACACTTAACTAGCTGTATGACCAAGGGTAAGTCTGCCCCAATTTCCTTAAAAGTTCAGTGGGAATATTACTAACATTTACCTCCCAGAGTTTTTGTGAGGATCAAAGATAGTATTTGTAATGTACCTAGCACATAGTAAGCACTTAATAAATGTTTATTCTCTTCCTTCCTCCTCTCCTCTCCATAACTAGAGGTATACATCACTCCTTAAGAAGAATTCAGCCATGGAAGAGGGAAATCCCTTTTCTCCAGAAAGCAGAATGGTGAATGAAAAGATCACTGATCATAGACAATCTGTTACTGAAGTTTAGCTTTGTAATTCAGTATCTAAGTTAATCAATCGATCAATATTTACTTCATGCTTACTCTAACATCAGGCGCTGAGCTAAATTCTAGGGATACTCCCCAAAACAGTCAAAAAGACGCTACCTTTGAGGAACTTCAATCTAATGAGAGACAATAACCAAATTCATATAAATAAGCACTGCATAAAATATATTGGAAATAATTAACAGAGGGAAGAAACTAGAATTAAGAAGGATTGAGAAAAGCTTCCTGTATAACATGGGGTTTTAGCTAAGAACTTAAAGAAAGCTAGGGAAGAATGGGAAGAGAAAAAAGCATTGTAGGTAGGACTGTCAGAGAAAATGCCTGGAACTGAGAGATGGAGTGAAGTGAAGTGAACATGTAGAAGGACACTGTCACTGTGTGGAAGACTAAAGTGTAAGAAGACTGGAAAGGTAAAAGAGCCTTGAGTGCCTAATAGAATTTTATATTTGATCTTGGAGGTGACAGCAACCCCCTGGAGTTTATTAGTAGAGGATGACATGATCACACCTGCATTTTAGAAAAGTTTCTTTAGCGGATAAATGTTAGTTCTCTGGGTTTCTCTTTTCTTATCTACAACATGGTGATAACAGCACTTACCCTGCTCAAAGGTTTTTTGTAAAGACCAAATGAAATAATGTGGGACTTTTTTGCACTGTAACTATAAAGTACTATGAAATTCCGAACAAATCCTCTTGTAAACAATTTCCTCAAGGGATTTCATGACCCTGGTCCCAATATTCCAACAGAAGGATGAATTTGGCACATCTCTTCATTCTAAACCGTGCTACTTACTAATTCCTAAACACCCTATTAAGCATTTCCCTGTTTGTTCACGGTTTCCCTCACCAAGAATGTATCTATCTCCCCTGGAAACTCTATCTGAATCTTATCTAGCTTTCTTAATGCCCTCCCCCTCCATAAAGCCATCCTTTGCTCCCTTAGCCTAGAGTGACCTCCGATATTCTAACCATCTATTATAATTATTGGCTATTGAACTCATTGGACTTAATATCATACATAGGACTTACAGATACACAAGACCATGAAGATCATCTGGTTCAGTCCTCACATTATATATGAGGAAACTGAGGCACGAAGGGAGGAAGTTACCAGCCAAATTTATCAAGATTGTAATTAGCACTAATCATGTATTATCTTGCATTGTTAATTTCTTTTTAAAATCGCATATTTTCTCTTCCCCAACTAGAAAAACTTCATGAGTCAGGGAGAAAAGTGAAGCCCTGAGTTCGAGTGCTAATTCTGTCACTTATAACCTTTCTAACCTGGAAAAAAATCATTTCAACGCTTGGGATCCCATTTCTTCATCTGCCAAGGAGAAGAAAGAGAGAAGGATGGTTAGGCTTAAATGACTTCATCTGTGATACTTTGATCCTGGAGGGCAAGGATCCACATCTTAGCATTTTGTTCTTTTTTTTTTTATTTTAGTAGGGTGGTGGGAGGGGGAAAATTGTGGGGGAAGGTATCTTCCTCAGAATCAATTATAAGTGTCTTTCTTATTCTTAATAAATCTGAAGACCTGAATTCCCCCTATGGGAATTGGACTTGGACAAGTGACTGAATTTCTCCCCATGTGTAAAATGAAAGGGTTGAACTCAATGGTCTCTAAGCTTCCTTTCAGTTCTAGTCCTGGGTTCCTTTGACTTGCTGACAATGGATTGATCAGTGGTCTTCATCAGTAAACAGTCATCTCTCCAAAGTTCTAGGACTCCTGCCAACCAGCAGCAGCAGGAGGACCAGAGTCAGTTGGGACAGGAAGTGTAAAAATGTTCATCCAATGTCAACTATAACAGCTGAGGGTTGACAGCTGACATGCAAGAACTTGAAATGGAATCTGCCCAAGAGCTGATATCCTGCTGATTAGAAGTGACACGGAAAGTGCACTTGGTTAGGAGTCAGGATGCATCACTTTGAAGCTCATCTTCACAGATGATGATCTTGTACTAGGGAAAAGGTAAAAGCATGTCAATTTGTCCATTTGTAAAATGGAGGTTGATAAAACTCCACACTCACTTCTCTATCCTATCTCTCAGGGTTACTCCAAAAATTCAAAAATACAGTGGGATCCATTCAGAAAATCATTAATTTATCCCTTAGTATGAAAAGTTAAAAGGGGATTTTAGGAATCTTCTAGTGAAACTCCTTTATTTCACAAATGAGGAAACTTAAACCAAGAGAGATTAATAATCACACAACTAAGAAGTAGAAGAGCTGGAATTCATACTTAGATTTCTGACTCCAAATCCCATGGTTTTTTCTCTGTATCTCATTACCTCTAAAGCTAGAGCTGTGCCCCTAAATGTCTTGGAATACCTTAAGAAAGGATAAATTTCTTTACTCTGGGGGGTGTTTAAGCTAAGACTAGGTGACTGCCTGTCTGGGCTATTCTATGGAAAATTCCTCTTCAAGTTGGGGTTGGACCAAATGAACTTTAAGGAATTTTATGACATGTATTTTTTTTTGTCTGCATCAATCAATGACCTCTCCCCCCTCCAGGTATCTTGTACTTACTCACCTCTGTACATGTCGAAACCTACAGGAGAATGTGACATTTTATTCTGGTCTTTACATCTCCAGCATCCAAATCAGTGCCTTTCAAATACTAGGTGCTAAAAAAAACTTTTATTCGATTGAAATGAATCCTAATACAACATCTGAACTGTGCTTTTCTTGCTTAACAAAGTCTAGATTTGAAAGTTCTTTGTGAGGAGGTAACCCATTAAGAAGGTAATCACTGCCAGGAAATTTTCCCAAACATTCACTCCTCCCTGCTCCGTTCTCCAGCAACAAATTCTTTTCTTTCATTTATTACACTCTTTAGATCCTTGCAGACTCTTTAACATTTAGCCAAATCATACAGATTTTAATCAGAAGAAATTCTGATGAATCAGAAGCTGCCCGTTGAATAAGCTGTTTTGGTGTATTCAACAATTCAGTAAATAGATTAAGCATTCACTAAGCTAGAAGCTACAAGAGATACAAAGCTTTGATTAGACCCGGTCATTGCCTTTATGGTACTTACACTTAGCTAATATAAGATGCTAACACACATAGTTGCAATACATGAGAGATAATTTAAAGAATTATCATACAAAATCTTATGTGAGGTCTAAAGGAAAAAATTCTTACCTGCTATGGATATCAGAATAGACTTTATAGAGGAGATAACATCTGAGTGAAGCTTTGACAAATGAATGGGAATTCTATAGATGAAGAGGGAAAAGAAGGCTTTTTCAGGTACAGATAAAATATCATGACAAAGAAAAAAAAAAGTATTGAACATGTTTTGGAATGGGAGAGAGACAAAGGGTAGTTCACTTTACCAAGAACAAACATAGAAGATGAATATGACATAAGACCTGAAAAGTAGTACATACAAGATGGTGAAAGGTTTTGAATAGTTTAAACATTCAAAGTTTAAACTTAGTTGGTGGGAAATAGGGAGCTATTTTAAACAAAGGAGGACATAATTGGATCTATTGCATAAATGATGTTCTCCTTCTATTGAGTCAATTGGGATCTATCCAGAATCATAAATTTAGAGTTGTAAGGGAATTTAGAGGTAATCTATTTTGACACACACTCCCTCCCCTTTTTAAAGTTTTAAAAAATCTGAGACTATCAAGTCCCAAGTAAAATCCTATCTTCTATAGGGTACCTTTCCTGAGCTCTCTTAAATGTTTGTGCCTTCCCTTGGTAGATTCTTTTTAACTGATTCTGTATATATCTTGTTTGAATATTTCATTCTTCAGATTGTCTCTCATTAAGCTGAAAGCTTCTTAAGAGCAGGAAATCTCTTTTATCTTTCTTTGTATGCTGATGATTAGCACAGTGCCTGGCACACAGTAGGCGATTAATAAATATTAATTGGTTGGTTAGTCTGCATAAAGTCAAATAAATAGTAAGTAGCAAAACTGGTTTTTGAACCAAAGTCCTCTGCCTCCACATCTGGCATTCCTTCCCCTATGTTGTTGTTTATGGATAGAAATTATGATTTCCTTACACTTTGGGTGGCCCAAGGGAGTTCAGAAGGGACATTTCTCACTCACCTAACTTGGTCACTGTTTCTGACAAAGTAGCTAAACTAGGTGATTTGCTACAAGCTTCCTCCTTCTGAAAGTTTATCTTTATAGATGCAGATAATAGTAGTGTAATCACCCTTAAATGTCTTGGATTCCTTGGCTGGGTCAAATGCCACAACAAATGTCTTATTGATGCAACTTCATATTGATAACAGGAACAACATAGGCAGTGAGTTCCCATCTCCCTTTGAGCTGGGTTTGCCAGAGGATAAAATGGACCGCCTTGGAGTGAATCACATAGCAGCTCACAACTCCAAAGGTTCCCAAGAGATAAACTTCCATTCTTGTGCCAAGTTATGGCAAGAAAGCCTATTGAGCTTTTTATGATAAGCCTTCACAGCTAGGCTGTCAACTGTTTGGAAAACTGTTTGGAAAAGGGGTGGGTCAGGGAACTTCAGAAGCAGATTTTGACCAAAGAACTTTAACAGACATATTATATATATATAACTCTGACACTGTCAATAAACTTCTAACTTCTTTATAGCAAAGGGTTCAAAAACCACAGATAGGATCCAGCCAAGATTGCTTCAAATAGGAAGGAGATGATGTTAAGCCTCAGGAGGATGTGACTGAGAGACTCAAGCTACAGGTGACAACTTTCTAGACATCAAAGGGACTGGGGGAGGTATAGTGTGTGTGTGTGTGTGTGTGTGTGTGTGTGTGTGTGTGTGTGTGTGTGTGTGTGATGGGCTACATCACTTACTTTCAAGATATTTAGGTCAAAGGTTGATACCATTTTGAGCACTATGAAGCAGATTCTGCTTAATTTCATTTTTTGCATAGCAATCAAGGGGTAAAGGGCTCAATACTCTTGAAAAAGTCCGCGTCAGACAACTGGGTTTCTGTCTGATTAACCCCCTGAATCACTCACTCATGTTTCTTATTCTTTGAAAGGAGAGTAGTTGTGGTTGGACCTTTTGGGAAATTCAACTGAAAGGCATCAAGGAATTGGCTTTCTACTTCTGTTTGTTTCTCCACTAAACCCAAATGATGGGAGGAAAATTTTGACCCTTTTAGAAACTAAATAGCTACTGATAAATTCTTAATATACCTCTAGTTTGTGTGGAGGGATCAGAGTGGCAAAAAGTCTTCCCAAATAGAAATAATTGTCTCAGAGGAAAGAAGGCTAAATGTGGAGCCAAAGGCATCCAGATCCCAACTCTGACCTATGGTCACACAGCAGTCAAATATCTGAACTGATCACTTCCATGTCCTGACATTACAAATTGATTTCTCGATGTTTTTCCTTCATTTATAGATTAGATTAGAAATTTTTTTCACTACAGCTGTGAAAACTATTTGTCCTTCCCATTGGAAGTTACTTTACAGAAAAAGAAAAGGAAAAGAAATACTTAACAGATCTAAAATAAGACACTTCAGATTACTTCAGAAGAAGGTATCAGAGATTCAAATGGCTTCTCTTCTCATTACAAAAACTCTTGGAATTTTTGGCAAGTAGACAATAGGATATTGGATCAGACTGAATCCCAATTAACAGATACAGATAACTTTGTCCAACAACAAGGTAAAGGAATATTTAATGAAGCATGTATAAATAGAATTTGGGGAAAACTAGCTCAATCCAAACACACCGATTCATGAAAAATGCCTACATGAGTAGAAGATGTGATTCTTAACAATAATATTAAAGGCATATACTCATCAAAATTTCTTCAAATATAATAAAACTAAATAACCATCAACATCTGTACTATTGGACCTAGATCTTGATAAAAGACCACCTAGCCTTCGAGAGAAAGAAAGGAAAGAGAGATGAAGTTAGATCCTTCTCTTTCCAAGACAGGAGAGATTACTAATTTATCTCATATGGATGCCAGAAAAGAGGAAAGAGGAGGGCTAAAAGAGGAAATATTTCCTCTGCATGTCCTTCCCAAATCTTTTCCAATTCTTCCAATCTACTGTCTTGTAAGAGACTGTGTACCTTCTGGCCTCCAAACTTCACAACAGTTTGAAGAGTCATTGGAGATGCCCCTTATGGGGCACAAATTAAGTTTGCAAAGAAGATCCTTTCCTATTAACAATAGAAAGCTATCTCAATCCAAGCACATAAGCCATTGTTTCTCCCTTTTCCATTACATAAATCAAATGTTTTAAAGAAAAAGGAACTGAGTTTATATCCCAGTTCTGCTCCTTACTATGTGATATAGAGCAAGTTCCTGAACCTTACTGAGTCTCTTATTTCCTCATCTGTAAAATGAAGAATTTGGGAAGCAATTAGACTCCCTACTAGGAAGAATCATATTATTATAACTCTGATTTCTGAGATGGTATTAAATTAGCATTTTACAAAGCACAGATAAGTAAGCAAAACTTTACATTCATGTTCCTTTCCAAACCAAAACTTAAGGATTCTACTCCCTTTAGAACAAGGATACAATCCACTCCTGACGTGGACAGGAAAGGAGAAGTTAAACTAAAACTATAGTCCTGCTATCTTAATCATCATATAAAAATCTACTTTTTAGAGAAATAGTGAGGATTATAAAACTCTTAAAGAAGCATTCTTTGGAAGCTAATATAAAAACTGGCTCTTCATCTTCCCCTCTCTCCCATTTATATCTACAGTTTGGTTTTTTGAAAGTCCAAAAAACTTTCTAGGGGGTCACATGGACATCATTTTATCACAACTGGGCATTTTTTGGTTTCTAAAGTTTTCTTCTTTTATATATCTGAGAGTAATTTCTCTGTAAACCACTTGAAAAAATGCTTTAGCAAGCAGGGATGCCAAAAGGGACTCCACCCATTCAAGTAAGGTATCACAACTCAAGGACCAGTGGGACAAGTATTTCTAGACTTGGTGGCTTACAAAGTCATCTCTTAATAAGCAACAGTAAGTCAAAATGATCAAGAATTTCAGCTGGTTTTGTCCAGTTCTAAACAACATGGTCTTATTTCAGATGAACAACTCCATTCCAACAAATAACACACTTTACCCTATCCCTTGTTAAAACACTCTCACTTCCAGATACAGTCCAACTACTTTCAGGGCCTATACTAAAAATGATATTAAGTGAGGAGGAGAAGATATTGGTGGAGACCCCAAAAATAACTATCACCTACCCATTCTCTTCAATAGGCACTAAATTCCTCAAAGACTTAGGAGACAATAAGGCAAAGTGAATAGATAGCTATCCTCTGGGACAGAAAAATCTGGATTTAAATTTCATCTCTCATATTCACTGGCTATGTGATAATGGGCAAATTCATCAACTTCTCTAAGCTTCAGTTTCCTCATCTGAAAAATAGGAGCAAAAATATGTGCACAGAAAGTTGTTTGTTAGGAAAACTTTTCCTAAATAGTTAATCACTATATAAATGTGAGTTATAAATAAAACTTTGAATGAGAGTACATGACCTAAATTTAAATCCTTAATCTGCTACTTGCTACCCATATGAATGCCTTTGGTAAAATTACTCAAGATTTCTTAGATTTGGTTTTGCAAAATGAGGGAGGTAAACTACTTCCAAGGTTCCTTCTAAGCTCTTGAACTATACCCAAGTTATTATGAAAGCAGATTTTACAAGCATTCATATTCCTCTGTGAACCAAAATTCAGCTGCCTCATGCACAAAATGAGTCCATCAGAACTCACTGAGCGTTCAGGCCCCATAGGAAAAAAGAGGGTTCAAGTATATAGAAGACCCAATTTCTATCATTAAGGAACTTTTAATCTCATTGAAGAAAAAAGACAAATGAAACACTCAATAGTGCAAGTCAGGATAGTAAGTATTCATCATCTACTTTTTTTTTTTTCTAGCAGACACTTAGGCTGAACTCTTTTGAGTTTGGAGGGTTCTTATTGCAATATAACAAGACTTGAAGCAAGTATTACAATATCATCCAGAAGATCTCACCACTTTTGCAAAGATTCTTAACTTGGGATTTAAGGATAAATTTCAGGGGGTCTGTGAACCTAGACAGAAATGTATTTGTGTATGTCCACATATACATACACACATACATTTATTTATTTAATTATTTAGATGTATTCACGCATATATATATGGCATATGTATTTTAACACATTAATAATTATCCTGTCCACATCACAACTTTCCCTATCATGGTTTTAATATATTGCCAGTTGACAGTATAAAGAGAGGGCCAAAGAATTTTATGCAGATTATTCAGATCATGGGAGTACCATACTCTTGATCCCTGCAATATGGAAGGGATAACTGTACATGTGTGTGTATTTTATTTATATGTACATGTATAAATATATTTATTAGACAAAGCTGTTTCCCTTTATAATTCTAGGTATTTTGTTTTATGAATTTTATGAGATTATTTTGAGAATAGGGACCAGAGGCTTCACCAGACTGCTGAATGGGTCCATGATATATACAAAAAAGGTTAAGAACACATGATCTATAGGAAATCCCTCTTCCATTTGGACTCTGAGTTGGACACCTTCTTAACAGGTGCAAACGCCTTTGGCAAGCATTTATCCTACCTGATGCTTACTTGATATCTCAGAGGGTTATCAATTTTATCTTAGATGGTTATATGTATTTCAAGGAACCATATGCAATTTTGACATACACATGGGAGTTGCCTTGTTGGAAGAAAACTAGGATGAGTGTGTATAGTAGAAGGGAGGCTAGGACTTTGGAATTGAGAGACATGGATTCAAAGTCTCATTCTGCTGTTCTCTACCTTCATGACTCTTGATCAAATCACATAATCTCTTTACTTCCTATCTTTCTTATCTGTTAAAAATAAAGTGTTTGATCTAGATGATTCCTGTCCTTCCCAGTTCAAAAAGCTATAGTACTTTTAGAGACTTTAAATCATCATTCTGCTCTATTAAATCAGATAGCAAAAAATTAAAAATTAGAATTTTGTAATTTTTATATTTTTCAGCCAATTGTGTGAATGAAGGAAACAATGAGAGATGTTGTGAAGGAAGAAACAACAAGATTTGTCAACAGATTGGATGTGTGTGAGAAGTGAGTGTGAGTGTCACCAAGGGTGACACAGGTAGAAAGTCCAGGTGTGTGGAAGGACAGTAATATCTTCTATCACAATCAGGGAGTTGCAAAGAAAGAGAAGAAGAAGAGAAGAGAAGGAAGTAAATCACTGATCTTGAGATGGCATGGAGATACCCAAGTATGTAATGTTTATCAAGCAGCCGGTGATGAAGGACAGCAACTCAGGGAAGATATTGGCACTAAATATATACATCTGGTCATCATCTGCAAAGAATTAAATATAATAGATAATAGTTAAATTCACGGGATTCAAGGAAGTTGGCAAGAAAGAGTGTGATGGGAGAAGAACGTCTACAACAGAACCTTAGGGAACAATCATAGTTAGGAAGCATGATGTGGACGAGAAAGGAGACTGAGAAGGTTCAGGCAGACTGAAAGAAAGAGAAAGAATTTGGAGAAAGGATACTGAGAAATGCATGGTGTTCAATAGTGCAACAAGTGAGGCAAGAAGACTGAGGACTGAAGAATGGTAACTTCAGAGAAAGCAGTCTTAGTAAGTGATGTGTTCAGAAACCAAGGAACAAAAAATTAAGGAGTGAGTGAAAGGAGAAGGAGTAGAGGCAGAAAGTATAGACAACTTTTTCAAGAGTTTCAAGTATGGATAGCTATTTCAAGGACTTTGGCTAAGAAGGGAGGAGAGTTATAGGATAATACCTTGAAGAAATGACAGAGAATTAGGGAAAGATTCCCAAAATGTTTAGGACTCTTTCTGGAAGATCTAAAGGGGGATATGGACAAGAGTCTCACTGCATGAAAATGAGCAGATAGTTATGAACTGCAGTTAAAAGAAAATGTCCACATCAGTGAGCTCAAAGATAGTATTATATAGCTAAATGGCACAGCACATAAAGTGCTGCACTTAGAACCAGGAAGATCTGAGTTCAAATACTGTCTCAGACACTTAATGGCTGTTTAACTCTGAATTAATCAATAAACCTTTCTCAGTCTCATTTTCTCATCTGTAAAATGGGGATAATAACGGCACCTAGGGTAAGTAGATGATGCAGTCAGTAGAATGCTGGACCCAGAGTCACAAAGAATCATCTTCCTGAATGGTCTCAGACACTTACTAACTGGGTGACCCTAGGCAGGTCACTTAACCCTGTTTGCCTCAGTTTCCTCTTCTGAAAAAAAGATGAAGAAGGAAATGGCACATCACCCCAGTATCTTTGCCAAGAAAACCTCAAATGGGAATATGAAGACAAACAACTCAACAACAACGATGGCATTTACCTCACAGCATTATCTTGAGCAGCAACTGAGATATTTGTAAAGTGCCTTGCAAACCTTAAACAGCTATACAAATGCTTACTATTGTCAGTACCATCAACTAGTCAGCTGTGTGATACATTCGTTTAACATTTCCTAAGACACTCACAATTTTCTACTAGAATTACAGAACCTCAGTTAGGCAGGACTTCAAAGGCCATTTAGTCCAGCCCTTACCTGAACCAAAATCCCTTTGGTAATATCCCTGGCATGTAGCCACTCTGCCTTTTCTTGAACTCCTCCCATGAGAAAGATTCCACTGCCTCCCTAAGCAACTTATTCCATATGGGGACAGCTCTAATTGTAAGGAAGTTATTTGAGGTTTTTTTCCCCCCACATTAAGCATAAATCTGCCACTCTGAAATTTCTCCTTATTGTTCCTGTTTCTACCTTTAGGGCCAAGCACTACAAATCTAATTCTCCCCCCCAAAAAAAAACTTGACAAACCTTCAGGTAATTAAAGGGGCCAGATTCCTGGAAAACACAGAGATAGAAAATAAATAAATAATAGTTGCCCTCAGGGAGTATGACTTGAATACAACTGCTATACGAGTTCATAGCAGCAGAGAATGTAGATTCCCCAAGGGACCTTAAAAGTAATTTCTTAGAACCACTTCGTTTTGCTACTAAAGATACCAACACTCAGGGAATAGAAATAAGTTATCCAAGGTCATACATGTTATAAATTGTGATTTGAATGCAAGACTTCTGCCTACAATTCTTTCTAGTATTACCACACACTGCTGAGGAGAGAAAATTAGAATAACTGGAGAAAATGTCACAGACAAGGTGCGATTTCCCTGGATTCTATTTGTGACAGCCAATAGCCAGCTCAGCTCAGCTCAGAAACTTTCATTCTCTGCCTCCAGAGCCAAAATCTGAATGATGCATCCTGAAGGATCAGGGCCCTCTGAACTCACCCAGTGCCCTCTGGCTTCCAAGTTAACCCCCTCTCATTGTCCCTCCCTGGGGACACAAAGATCCCTCTTCCCTCCAATCACACTTCAGAGCTGATCTCTGAGCTTTCCCAGCTCACACTCTCCATTCCTTTGCCAATCCCATCTCCAAATATCTTTGCTCCCTGCCAAGACCACTTCATCTTTCTCTCCATCTGCTTGCCGCATTATTTAAGGGTGTTTTGGGAAACAGTTTATGTGACAGATACAAAAGCAAGTTCCATTCCACTGATGCCCAGACTTATTTTTAGCATGCTGCAAATACTTCTCTCCCCTACTCTGCAACTCATCCAAGCCTTTCAAAGGCCTGAGTTTGCAAAGGAAAACCAGGTCCTTTTTTTTCCATGAGGGGTAGGGGATGACATGCACAGATAATATTTAGCTACAAAATATGAGGCCATCTTGCCTAAATATTTGCCGTTCTGATCCAGCAGCCTAGTTTGGCTTTCTTTCTGTTCCTATTCTCTCCTTCCCTCCTTTCCTTTATTCTCTTGGTGACTGGCCAGAATTGGTCATTACTGCTGTTATAAGGCCAGCATCCAATGCCCCTCTCCAAATACAGAGTTATGGCCAGAGGGGGCTTCAGAACCATATTAGGAAATTTAGCTCAACTGTCCTCTGCAAGGCAAAAAGAGAGAAGAAACATTAAAAAAAACAGATTTGAATCTTCATGTAAATATAAGCCCAGAAGAGGAAAAAATACTGCCTGGAAACTAAAAGCTTAGAAATTCTCGACAGTGAATTCTGATCAAAATGTTCTGCCTTGTATTGAATTAAGTTACATACATATATCTGTGTCTGCACCCAACAGGTGCTCTGCATACAGCAAACATGGCACAGGGACTAAATCTGTGATTTCATTAATACAGAATACTCCCATATAAGGAAATTCCCTTGAGTAATACAGTTGGCAACTTCTTTGCAATATGACCTTAATTGTCTAAAGCACTGCATGCAGTAGTCACTTTACAAATGATCACTGAATGAATTATCTGTATGATAATTAGAAGCTCCTTCAGAGTAGAAAAAGCTGTATTTGTAGAACTCTCTATACCTAGCACAGGGCCTAGAATCTCAAAAATATTTGCTTTATTGATTTGATATTGAATGTAGTTCTCTCAACCTCTTCTTCTACCTTCTTTCCCTACAAAAGAAGGCTGTTGGCTTGGCTGAAAGGGGTTTTATTTTTAAACAATGAAGGAACAGATCAAATGACCAGAGTATTTGTCACTGAGAATCTGCATATCTAAATTGAGGAGCAGCTCTGGTCAGGTATCATGCTATACCCCTCACTCTCCAACGTCCTGCCCCCCTCTCCCCATTATAGAAACTGGTTAGAATTTTTGCCACATGAGTAGACATGAACGGTCCTATCAGCCCTACTCAAATAGATCACCTCCAATAGCAAAAAAATAGACCTGATTTTATCATTATTGAATTCCATTCTTTTTCATCCTCTCCTTCTGACACTCTCCATTCCTTTGACAATCCCACATTTCCCACCATCATTGTCAGAGAGGGAAAGCATTATTTGAAAACAGAATACGCCCTCTCACTCCCATCCCTTTGCATGATGTACTTTTTGGGGCATCTAGAATCATAGAAGTGGAAAAGAGACCCCTGCATTAATCTAGTATGTACATTAAAGCCATCCCCATTCTAACATGTCATCTAAAAGTCATCTAAAAATGCCCTGAATCTTTCCATTCTTCCCTGAATTCTCCTGAACCCCTGGATAATACCTAAAGTCCCACCATGAAAGGTTAAGAAGACACCTGGCTTTGGACTGGAAGGATCTGAATTTGACTCAATATAAGGGAAAACTTCCCAATAGTTAGGGCTATCCTAAAGTAGAATTAGCAGCCTTGGGAAGTAGTGAATTCTCTATTACTAAGTATTTTCGAGCAAAAGTGAGATTCAAGAGATGATCACTTATTAGGGATTCTGGATTCCATTCAATACATTTATTGAGCATCTTCTGCATACGAGGCACTATGTTTGGCACAAAAATTACGAAGATGAAAATGAAACATTTCCCTCTTCAGGGAGTTCACATACTACTCAAGGAAAAATAATAAGTACACAAATAAATAGGCACAAAATATATTTGTATTTAGTTGTTTAAATTCATTTGTGAGCTTCCTAATTTCTCATTGGTTATATGCAGTAGCCTTTACACACCCATCATATGTCTTTCCATTGCTCTCTGCATGATGCATAAAATCTATAGAACCCAGATTAATTTGGGGGTAGGAGAAGGGATCACTAACAGCTAAAGGGAATAGAGAAGAATTTTTGTAGAAGGTAGCACCTGAATGAACATGGTGCTGAGCTATGCACTTGCTCCAAGCCTTGGTTAGAATAAATCTTTACTGATTGATTAGTTTTATGTGAAGTAAAATAGCTGCAAAATTGTGAAGGCAATAGAAGAACATTGTTTCAGAAGAACACTAGGTAAACAAATGACTCATCCATTTATTGATGAAAATTTATTCAAAGTGGAGATGAGACAGGTCTTCTTATAGTTGAGATCACATCTGGTCGCTTTCTGAGTCTCTCACACACATCTCCATTCTATTTCTATCTATATGTTGGTTTCTCTCTCATTCCCTTTTTGGATCTCCAACTTTCTATTTCTGACTTTCCTATATCACTGT
Organism: Antechinus flavipes; assembly: GCF_016432865.1. Lineage (NCBI taxonomy): Eukaryota > Metazoa > Chordata > Mammalia > Dasyuromorphia > Dasyuridae > Antechinus > Antechinus flavipes. The sequence goes on from NC_067398.1 coordinate 621,246,577, forward strand.
TTTCTCTCTCTCTCTCTCTCTCTCTCTCTCTCTCTCTCTCTCTCTCTCTCTCTCTCTCTTTCTCTCTCTCTCTTTCTCTCTCTTTCTTGCTCTCTCTCTTTCTCTCTCTCTCTCTCTCTTTTCTCTCTCTCTCTCTTTCTCTCTCTCTGTCTCTCTCACTCTTGCTCTTGCTCTATTTCTCTGTTTTTTTCTCTCTTCTTCTATCTGTTTCTCTATTTGTGTGTTTGTGTCTCTTTGTGTTTATCTCTGTCTCTCACTCTTTCTCTTTCTCTCTCACTCTCTTTATCTGTCTCTCTGTTTCTCTGTGTGTTTCTTTATTTCTCTCTGTGTCTGTCTTTCTGTTTCTGTCTTTCTGTGTGTGTTTATCTCTGTCTCTGTCCCTTTCTCTCCTTTCTCTCTCTGTCTCTCTCTCTCTGTTTCTCCCTCTCTGTCTCTCTGTCTGTCTTTGTCTGTCTGTCTTTGTCTATCTCTCTCTCTATCTCTGTCCCTGTCTCTCTCTCTCTCTTTTTCTCTGTCTCTGCCTCTGTCTCTTTGTCTCTCTCTCTCTCTCTCTCTCTTTCTCTCTCTCTCATTATTCTTTCTGCATTTTGTATATATTTGTCTCCCTCATTAGAATGTAAGTTCATTGTGGACAAGAATTGTTTGTCTTTGTTCTTATAGTCCCCAGCCTAGTACGGTGCCTAGCAAATAGTAGCTTAATAAATACTTGTATGAGTGATTGATTTATTGACTAGAAAGAAGCTAATGGTTCTACACAATGGAAAAGAGAAGGAAGCAGTCCGGTTAGAGTGACAGACCACCTGTACAAAGGCATGTGATGGGGCAGGATGGAGAATGGAATGCTGTATTTGGTAATGGCTAGAACACAGAGCATGTGAAGGGAGTAAACTGGAAATCATTCTGGAAGAATAGGATGAAACCCTTAAATGACACTCAGAGAAGCATTTTTTTTATTTTGTATTTTATCCTAGAAGTACTAGAAAGCCATTGAAGTTTCTTGAGAAAAGGAGAAGAATTCATGGTTTTAGGGATTATAAATTGAGCAGTTGTATGGAAGTTGAATAAGAAATGGGAGAAATTTAAGGCAGGGAGGCAAGTATAAGGCTAAACAAGAGATGATGAGAATCTGAATTAGAGCCATGGCTATGAGAGGGAAGAGAACTAAATGGACATAATAATAATGACCAGTATTTATATAGCACTTTAAAGTTTGCAAAGTAGATTTACATATGATACCATTTGATCCTCAAAAATAACCCTGGGAAGTGAATGCTATTATTACTCCCATTTTACAGATGAGGAAACTGAGACTTGCCCAGCATTGCATAGGTAAGAGGAGTTGGAGAAAGGATTTAAACAGAGGTGCTCCTGACTCCAAGTCCAGCACTCAACCACTATGATACTGCTGTCTCAGATGGAAGTAAGATTTGGAATAGATAACTGCTAAGATCCTTTCTAGAGCTAAAATTCTGATTCTAGGAATCAAAGACTCCAAGGCTGGCTGCTGCTAAGGGCTGAAACCACTGGGACAAGATGCCTTCTTGGCCCAGCTTCCTGGAGAGATGCCTAAATATACCCAGCTTCGAAGTGGCCATGTTGACTAATGCTGTGAGGCTGTGCTCACACACACACACACACACACACACACACACACACACACACACACACTCTGTTGCAGTAAGCTCCAATAAACAGAGCTCTCCTGCCCTTCCTGGACATCTCTTAGCAAACCACAAAAAACACAGGTGACTAAGGGCTCAGGGAGCATATTGCTAGAATGAAGGCTGGAGCTGCTGCCAACGGTTTAAATGCAATCAAATTACAAGGGCTGGATTGTGGCCCCGAGAAAGTGCCAGTCATTTAATTTTGACTCTTCCACACATGTTCACTAGATTATGGGCAATTCTGTAAATGAACTCCCTGGTGATCAAACGAGGGTGGTGAAACCATTCAGTAAAAGTCTGGCTGTCCCTTTAGACCAGGCTGCTCACTATTGGTCTTAATCTGATGAGTTTAACACACAAACATTAAGCACCTGAATTCTGAATTTTGTGCTGGATCAAAAGGGTTAAGGGAGACATCAATAGAATAGCTGTATGGCCCAGGGCACGTATTCTTTAAATGAATCCTTGAATGTACCAATAGAAGCAAGTCTATGGTTGAAGGTTTTGTTCTTTGTTTTTTCAAGGTTTTGCTCCACATCACCCTTTCCTTCTTTTGCTTCTCTATCCCCACACTATCCCCCATACCTGTTATATATATATATATATATATGTGTGTGTGTGTGTGTGTGTGTGTGTGTGTGTGTGTATTACATACACAGAGTTGTATACATAATACACAAAACACGCACTCAGCCACACGGGTTTTGTTTGTTTTTTTTTTTTTAACAAGTTAGGGAACTAAGACCAAGCAAAACACTGGAAATTTAAGGGGGTACCCACGAAATGGAAAATGACTATACAAATTAATGCATATGGACCCAATGAAATAGTATTGCAATGTAAGGATTAAATGAATTTGGAAAATGAATGAAAGAAAAGTACTCAGTACTTATTGAAAAGCATTTTACTAAGTGCTGGAGACGCAAATAGAAATCAGAAACAGCCTGCTCTTAAGGAGCTCATATTCAAATAAAGAGAGACAATATAACTACAGATATAGCTAGGGATAGGGATAGGGATAGGGATATACACATACCCCTCCTCTTCTCTCATGTTACCATTTAAGCAAACTGATCTTGTTCCTTAAACATGGTGATTTATATTCTATTTCTGTACTTTTTGTCCTTTTAAGAAAGAAAAAACACCTTGTTTTATTATTCTAAACTTTACAAATGCCAGAAAATATATAGATATAGGTATAGGTATAAGTATAAGTATAGGTAAAGATGGAGATGGAGATGGAGATAGAGATGGAGATGGACATATAGATAGAAATAAGGTTTCTAGAACCATGTCTCATGATCCTTGCATTTAGAGAGCAAATATCTTAAAGGTATTGATTACTCTTTAATGTTATTTCCATTGATAAAAACATATGTAGAGTGATGTGTATAAGCTGATACAAAATGAAATAAGCAGAAACAGGAAGCTAAGATTAAGAAAATGAATATGTGACAGTTTCTAGGGGACAATGAAGAAAGACAAGGAGGAAAATGAATATAAAAATTACAACTTTGTAAAGAAAAACAATTTTAAAAGAATAAAAACTCTAGTCAATGAAATAACCAACTATAATTCCAGGAGACCAGCAATAAAGCATAAAGGTATTGTCTAGATATATACATAATGAAACATATCTTGTAGGACATGGCCAATAGGTGTATTTTTTTTTTAATCTTTCAACTTGCTTCAGAGGTTTTTTTGTTGTTCTTCGAGCTTTGTTTGTAAGTTGGGTTGTTCTGGTTTGAGGTTTTTTTGGTCAGTATGGTTTGGTTTATTGTTTATTACTGCTTTTGTTGCTGTTGTTCTGGTGGCATGGAGAAGAAAAAGAGGCTATTATTATGAAAGTGATGCTCAAAAAAGAAAGGAAAAGAACAGAAGTTTAAAAAGTGCCAATGAAATATTTTTAAATTGCACAGAAGAGATCAGAGATGGGTAAAAGGCCAACAGGAACAATTGACACAGTTTTGGAACTCACATGTTCAATTGTGTATATGCTTAAAAAATAAAATCTTGTATGTGATGAGATTTATGGTTTCATTTAAATTCATCTTGATCTTTGGATGAGAAATTTTCATATTTTCTGGCATTTGTAAAGTTTAGAATAACAAAACAAGGTGTTTTTCTTTCTTAAAAGGACAAAAAGTACAGAAATAGAATATAAATCACCATGTTTAAGGAACAAGATCAGTTTGCTTAAATAGTAACATGAGAGAAGAGGAGGGATATATAACATGGCATAGGGTAGTGAAGGTTTTTACATGTCAAACAGTGGGATCTGTACTTGAAGTAGGGGTAATAAGGAGCCCCTGAAGTTTATTGAAGAGTACAGTGACATGGTTAGATATTTACTTAAGGAAAATAATTTTGGCAGGTTGGATTAGAAAGGGAAGAGACCTAAGGCAGAGAGATCAAGTTGAACGGTAATTCAATAGTTGAGATGAGAGGTGATAAGTTGATTCTGAACTAGAATGAAAAATGCCCATAGAATCCAGGTTATATGCCATTTTGAAATCATAAAATAGAAGAATTATTAATTAGGAGGAATCGCCTTTGGGGAACACCTGTTCAAATATTCCACCAAGTGAAAGAACCCTTCTATAAAATTTGTGACAACACTCAGACTCTGCCTGAATGTTTCCAGAGATGGGGATTCACCATTTAAGAAAAAGTATCTAAGGCTAACTCTAAATGTTAGAGTTAATGGAACAGGGAGGTCCATCTTACATTAACCTCAAACCTGTCTCATAATTTCTACCTGTTGTCCCTGTTCTCAGGAGCCACAAAGACTCTTGGATTCCTCATCAACAAAATGACCCTCTTAATATGGGAAGACAATGTTCCCTACCCAAAGCCTCTCTTCAAGCTAAAAATGCCTAGTTCCTGGTTACCATATCAAAAAACATTATTGTGTATTTTTTTATTATAGCACCATAAAACATTTGTTTGCTGAATTACTTTTAAAAATGTTTGTGTGCTAAAGCAGACTTGGTTGTTTTTTTTTTTTTCTAGGCCAGGTACAGATACAAGTAGGATGGGCATGTGGAGATGAAAAAAGCCCAGGATTCAATGTCTAGGTTTTCTCTGTCTTTCTGTAATTCCTTCGATGAAGGAAGGGGTCTCTTATTACCTTTTAGGTTCAAATACAAACTCCTCTATTAGGCACTGAAGGCATTAAGGTACCTTTGTCTAGATTGTAAGCAATTTTGTGTAATCAGCTTTAATGACCATTATTCTCCAAGAGAGTTGGGACACTTGTTGGGAAAAAAAACAAACAGCTCTTTAGGTTTCTACATAATCAATTGATCAAGGACAGAAGGAACAAATTGGATGCCAAGAAATAATAATCACAATAAATGCATCTGATGTACCCCCTGCAACAACTGTGACCCTAGCATCAGGCCATCCAGTATGAATGGTGAGCTTCTTGAGAATGTTATCCACCCCCTAACGGAGAAATGATAGACTAAATATGCAAAGTAAAACATACATATTTGGACATAATCAATATGGCAATGAGTTAAAATCTATGTAGAACTTATTGAAACCTTAAAGTTCTATATAAATGCCAGCTATTATTATTATCATTGTTTTTTACAAGAATTTTATTTTTCTTTCTTTTAAATAATGGAAAGCAGGAGAAAGAGAAAATAAAATTTTTATTTAAAAAATACATTGTTAAAAATCATCATCCATACGTGCTGGAACTTTTGCAAAGATAGTTTCTTTGACTCCTTTCCATTGCCTGAGTTACCTATGAAACTACATTTTTAAAAAACTACAAACTTGTTGTATCATGAACAGCAAAATCTACAACAAGATGGTGGAGACCCCTTAGCAAGAATGAAGTGGCTTCAGATTTTGGAGAGCTATCTCCAGGCCCTCTGCAAGGTCCAGGAAAAGATCTATCTGCCCATCAAGACTCCCAAACTCCTGAGAGGAAAGACTAGTCATTTTAAAAGACACAAGAATTAAGGGTATTTTAAATATATAATCAATTATTTATTTATTTATAAAAAATTTTTATTTTTATTATTATTAAATTATTAATTTTAATTAATTAAAATTTAATTTATAAAAAATAAATAAGCATGAAGTCCCATGCTGGGACCCAGAATAAAGGAATGAAAAAATAAATTGTAGGGCACTTACCTAGAAGAGTGTGGGGCCCTAAGGGGGCAAATGAAAAAGAACACATAAAGCCCTTGCCTTCACAGAACTCATTTTCTTATAAGGAAACATATCACATATAAGAGAGTAGGTGTCCAGAGAAGGGCACTTTGGTCCTGAAGTTATCAGGATGGTAAATGGGGCCATAAAAGAGTAAACTAATCCATTGTTTTTGGTAACAAATCTCAGGGTTGAATTGATCTTTGTTGTAGAACTGGAAGAAAGTGATAGAAAAGGGTCAAGGTGGTTGGCAAGGCTCTCCAGAAAATAGATGGGAGTGAGGAATGAAATTATTGTTCATCCTTATTCTCAAAAGGGATGAAATAAAGAAGAGTTGAAAGAGACTTCAGAATCCATATAGTTCAACTGATACCTGATTGACAATGACCTCTAAAAAAGCACCAATGAATGGTTATCCAGGGTGTTCTTGAAGATCTGTTGTTATGAGGAACTTCATACCTATCTAGGAAATTAATTATACCCACATTGAATATATTGAATGCAAACTAGTTGCCCGACACTGCACTAAATTTTAGAAATACAAAACCAAAAGTAAACCAGTCCCTTCAAGAAGTTTACATTTAATGGTGCTAATATTCCAACAATAGATGGAATTGTTGACCAACAGTAAATGAGATCAGAGACTTTGAACTTCAGTTATGATTTGTTTGTAGTATAAATATCTGCGTCTATGTTTTATCCTTCTTTTAGTAAGGGACTGTACCTTTATATCATTATATCTCTCATCACTTAGTGTGATTACTTGTCTATAGAAGGTACTCAATATTTGCAAAGGATTATTTTCTATCCTCTACTATGTTGTAAGGTCCTCCAGTTAGAATGTTTTTTTTTTTTGGTTTGTTATCTTTGAATCTTCATAAAACTTAGGGCTTAGCACATAGTAAAGCCTAATTAAAAGTTTATTGACCTGAACTGAATTGAATTCTTTAGAATATTGAAATAGAATCAATGGGTAGAAGTTTTTGGTCAAATGAAATGAAAAGTTCCGAACAGTTAGAACTGACCAAAAGTAGAATGTATTCTCTTCCACACACTATAAAATCCAGCTAAATTTCCTTTCTTGCTATTGCTACCTACTCTTCTTGACTCCACCCTTTGCACTAGTTGTAACTCATCCCTGAAATGTTCCATTTTCTTGTATCCTTTTTTTTTAACTTCCCTGTTTTTCTTTAAGACTCAATTTAGATTCCATCTTTTACAGGAAACTTTTCACCATACCCGCCTCACTATTAATGTCTTCCCTCTAAAATCACTCTGTCCTGCAGAACTCTGTTCTTAGTTATTTGCATGTTGTCTCCCTTATTATAATCGTCTTGAAAGCAGGGGTGGTATATGTGCCTTTCTTTTTTTTTTTTCATTAGAGCTTAACACAGTGCTTGTCATACAGTAAGTGTTAAATAAATGCTCATTGGCTGCCTGCCTGTTTGTTTTACAAGATCATTTCCTTTCATCCTAAGTCTTTGAAGTAAGACTAGATGACCATTTGTCAGGAATTTTGAAAGGAATATTATGATTCAAGTATAGACAGATTGGACTAGATTGCTGATAAATACCTTTCCAATTCTGGGATTCTGAGATTCTATCAATTGAATAATCATAGAATCAAAGAGTCAGAACTGAGCATTCTGCTAAGGCCCATCTACTCCAAATTCCCTGTTACAGATGAGTAAACCCAGAAAGGTTAAAAAACTTGAATAGAGTTAAACAGGTAATATGTAGTAGGTCTGTGATTTGATCCCAGGTCCTCTCATTGCAAATCCTACACTTGAAGTTGTTATTGTTGAGTAATTTTCATTATGTCTAATCCTTCATGATCCCTTTTGGGATTTTCTTGGCAGATACTGGAGCAGTTTGTCATTTCCTTCTACAGCTTATTTTGCAGATGAAGAACTGAGGCAAACAGGGTTAAGGGATCTACCCAGAGCTACACAGCTAATAAATGTCTGAGTCAAATTTGAACTCAGGTCCTCCTGACTCCAGTACTGGTATTTTATCCACTGTACCACCTAACGGCTTTTGCATTAACTAAACAGACTTTAAAACATACCAGTGGTAGTCATGGCACCAGAGTAGCCATTCTTGCCCAGTTAGAGTTCCCTTCTACTCTTCAGAATAAATATAAAATTAATACAGAGGTTAAGGAAATGGGGGAGAAATTAATAGCTAAGAAGATCCAAAAAATGTTTTCGTTTAGAAGGTAAAGCTTGAAAAAAGTCAGGATTCTGTAAGGAAGAAATGATAGGGAATAAATTCCCAGTAGGAAAAAGAGCCAATACAAAGACAGAGAGGAAAGAGATGAAGTATTGTGTATAATGAATATAAATACAGCCAAGTTGGCTAGACTGTAGAGTGTGGGAAAGAGAGTACTAGAAGGATGGAAAGGTCGGTTGGAGCCAGATTGTGAAGGGTTTTAAATGCCAAATAAGGGAGTTTATATTTTATTCTAGAAGCAGTAGTAATCCACTGGAGTTTATTGAGTTTAGTGGTATGATTGGACCAGTACTTAAGGAAAATTACTTTGGTAACTATATAAAGGAAGAAGGATTGGAGTTAAAAGAGATCTCAGGGAAGGAAACCAATTAAGAGTCTAATGCAATAGTCTAGGCAAGGAAGGGGTGATAAGGGCCTGAAATAAGATAATGGGTATGAATAGTGAGATGAGAGAGATTTCTAAGTAGGAACAACAGGACTTGGCAACTGATTAGATGATTGGAATGAGGGAGAGTGTAGAGTACAGGATAATACAAAGTCGCAAATTTAGGATGGTTGGTGCTCAATTAAAAAGGTAAATTCCAAATAAGGGTGATTAGAAAGTAAAGAGATTATTTTGAACATGTTGGGTTTAATTAAAAATAAATTTTGAATTGTCTGATGATGACTTGATAATGCAAAACTGGAGCTCAGGGAAAAGAAGTGAGGGAGGAGGGAGGGAAAGAAAAAGAGAGAAAGAAAGAAAGAAAAGAAAGAAAAGAAAAGAAAGAAAGAAAGAAAGAAAGAAAGAAAGAAAGAAAGAAAGAAAGAAAGAAAGAAAGAAAGAAAGAAAGAAAGAGAAAGAAAGAAAGAAAGAAAGAGACAGAGAGAGGGGAAGGAGGGAGGGAAGAAGGAAGGAAGGAAGAAAGAAAGAAAGACAAAGAGAGAAAGAGAGAGAGACAAAGAGAGAAAAAAGAGAGAGAGAAAGAAAGAGAGAGAGAAAGAGAAAGAAAGAAAGGGAGAGAGAGACAAAGAGAGAAAGAGGGAAGAAAGAAAGAAAGAAAGAAAGAAAGAAAGAAAAGAAAGAAAGAAAGAAAGAAAGAAAGAAAGAAAGAAAGAAAGAAAGAAAGAAAGAAAGAAAGAAAAGAAAGAGACAGAGAGAGGGGAGGGAGGGAGGGAAGAGGAAAGGGAGGAAGGAGGGAAGGAAGAAAAAGAGGTTAAAGCTTTGTAGATATACAAAGTACATAGAGGAGAGGGGGGTCAGTGGTGTCAGATCCTCCAGAGAGATCAAAAAGGATGGAGTTTGACAAAACAACATCAGATCTGTCAGTTTTTATTTAATAAGTCTTTATAATAGGAATCTCCTTTGGCAGATCATGTGTCAGAATTATCAGTCCAAAAAATACTCCCAATATCATATTATCTCCTCTCTCTGGTTATACTGTAAGATCCAAGAGGCAGAAGCCTCTTCATTCCACTTTAATCTTTGTAATCCTCAGCAACTATGACTGGGCTCTACACATAATAGGTGCTTTAAAGATGCTTGTTGAATTAAATTAAATTTTATGTAACTGAACTGAACTAAACAGAAGTGAACAGAACTTAATAGAATCAGACCAAATTGAATTGAACTGAATTTCTTTCATTCCCCTGGCCTTTTCCAAGATCCTTGGCCAGTCAGAGCCATAAGAATGGATCACTTTCACCACTAGCTTTTTAAAAATGAGGGATGGCCTTTCCCAGCAATGCTGGCTTACCTAGCCAGGCTTTACAATTCAGGAACATTTTCTATTTGGATTTCATTCCAAAGGAAAATACATTCCCTGAAAGAGCGTTATAATGACTGTGTTCTGGTCTTGGGCTTGCCACCAGAAATATCAGCTACAAAGATGTTCCCTCTTGCCGAGAGCTGGCTCCAAATAGATCCAGGTGGATTATCACTGTCTGGAAGAAGAGGCTAGACAGGGTGTCCCTCTGGCTTTTAGGGGACAAGGAAGGGATCCAAGATATTTATCTTCTGAGAGAGGAAATGCCAAGAGGCTCTTTAACAAATGAATGATAAGAGAAAATCCCACCAAACTGACTTCACCAGACAGTCAGGAAAGAAAATGGAGGAAGTTGTGAGAAGGGAAGGACACTGCAGAGAAAGCAGAGAAGAGAAAAAAAAAAAAAAATGCATGACAAGAGAAAAAGAAAATAAGGAAACCCAAAAGCTTGGGGGAGGAAGTCATCATCCTCATTATTATTAACATGATCATTACTTACTGCCATCATTTTATTGATTATTTGTCAAGGATGCAATTGTATTCAAGAATATTAATAATTAAAATGATAAATAATTAATGATGATATGTATACTCAGATGTCTCAACCATATGTCTAATGAATACTAACTTCAAAAAATAGCCACAAAATCATCAGCTTATTAGAGGTCTCAGAAGTCATCTTATCTAACCAGAACCTTAAGCAGAATCAGCTCTATCATATATTCAAATGTTTTTTGTTTAAAAAGCACCAGAAAGAGAAGAACCTATTGCCTCCTAAAACAGACCAGTCCATCCCTTAATTCTAAGTGTCATAAAGTTTTTTTTCCTTGTGTTTAGCCTAAATTTGTCTCTTTGAAACTTGTATCCATTGCTTTTTTGTTTGGGGAGAAAAGAGGGGAGGAAGGGGAGTCCAATCCCTTTCAGGTGATTTTAAATTTGGGGGGAGGGGAGTTTGAAATTTCAAACTTTTCAAAAAGTTTGAAAATACTTCTAACAATGTCTAATAATGGAAGAAGGATTCCCTACAGATGTTCTCCAGATGCTTCTATTTTCATTCTCTCTTATGTATATTTACTCCGATCAAGTTGCTCTTCCTACCTGTCTTTCTGACCACCATTTATACACCCCCTAGATATTTACCCAGGCAGGTAAAGACTTCCCCTAGCAGAATGTGCAGATGAGAACAATTTATTCCAATGGCCACAAAGGTGTCTGGAGAGGCCATTGGGGAGCACTAGGAGCTTGGTCAGACATCAAATACCGGACCATCCACTGCCTCCCAGGCCATCATCAGTCATTCTGACTTTAGTCCTGCTGCTCAAAGTTAATGACTTGTGACTTAGTGCAACATTGCTTCACTTAAATCCAATTCATGTCCAAGTCAAGACATCACCCTATGAAGTCACTTATTTTCAAACATATATAATAGATATTATAGATATCACATATATAATATATATTAATATATAATATCATATATTATATAAATATATAAAATATAATATGTAAACATAAAAATATAAATAAAATATAAAAATAAATAAATGTTAAAATAATAAGCATATACATAATGATAAATAATATTATATAATAATACAATTCCATTTTTTCTTCCATCTGATGTCATTCTTCTATTTTCATCCTAAAATGCCTTAAAGGATAACACTGGAGAAATAAAGAAAAAGGAGATGGGTCAGTCATATGGAGGAGACAAAGAAAGACAAGGCACACAGGTGGCTAGGTTAATATCCTTGTGATGTCAAGAAAGTTTCTAGGTCACAGAGTTGACTCCCCATGATGAACTTAATCAAAGATATAAACAATAATCACACAAAATAAATGGGTATGGATGTGTTATGATAGCCATAGTGGAAGAAAACTCTCAAATCAATAAGATGACAAATCTTTGGGGATGTGAAAATGCAAAAATCTACTAGAAACACTAGTATGGGAATAATTTTGTTCAGCAACCCACTAAGTATTGGCAGGTGAAAGACAAAGAGACATATGCTCACGTATGGGGTTTGTCAAATCACATCAGATCAACATGCATTTATTAAGTACCTAATATTTGCCAGATTACTATGTAAAGTCTTGGGATACAAAGAATAGGAAAAAAAATCTTTGCTTTCAAGGAACTTACAGCTTAATGATAGAGAGAATATGTGAACAAGTACATATAAACAAGTTGTATACAGCAGGGCTTCTTAAATTTTTTCCATTCCCATTTACATTTTGTCCAAGAAATGTTTACATGACCCTGAATACATGGGTATATGAAATATTTACTGATTTTAATAATAAAGCATTTACTGATAATAAATCATAATATCATGATTCCTACATTCAGTTATGGGATCATTATGGGGTCATTACCCACAATTTAATAAGATAATTGGAGATCATCTAAGAAGGAAGATATTAACAGTAAAGGAACCCAAAAGTGATCTTTTCTCATAGAAAATAGAATTTAGTTGGTGTTCAAAAAAATCAGAGAAGTCGAGTGTTGGAGATGAGAAAAGAGAGAATTCCAGGCATGGAGGACAGCCAGTGAAAATACATGGAGTCAGGAGATGGAATATCTTGTATGAGAAACTATAAGGAAGCCTGTATCACTGGCTAACAGAATACATGGGCTAAGTAAGGTATAGGAACACTGGAAAATGTAAGAAATCAGGTTATTAAAGACTTTAAAAGTCAAACAAAGGATTTTTTTATTTGATCCTAAAAATGAGAGGGAGCAATAAGAGATTATTAAATTGAGTGCTGGAAAGAGGGAATCCTGAGAGAGGGTTAGACAATAGTAGAACTTCACTTTTAGGAAGATTATTTTGATAACAAATGGAAGATGGACTTGTTGGGAGAGGTTTAAGTCAGCGAGACTAAGCAGTATGTTATTGCAAGAGTTCTGGTATGATATGATGAGGGGCCATATCAGGATTGTGGTAGAGTCTTAGAGGAAAGAAGTTAGCATAGTTGAGAGGTATTACCGAGGCAAAAATCAACAGGTTAGATATATGGAGTGAGAAAGTGAAGGTACAAGAATGATACCTAGTTTGCAACTGGAAGGTTGGTGGTAACAGTCATAGGGAAATTAGAAAGAGAGGAAATAATGAGTTCAGTTTTGTGGTGTCTAATAGGCAATTTAATATATGAGAGTGGAGGTCAGGAGAGAGAATAAAGCTAGATAAGTAGATCTAAGAATTCTCTACATTGAGAGAATAATTTAATTTATGAGAACTGATGAGATCACCAAGGGAAATATAAATTAAAAGATGCACAGCACAGAATCCTAACTAAAATGGAACTCCCTAAAACTCAATTCTGAATAATTGCAATAAGAAATCTTGGTTTTGGTGAATATATAATGAAACATATTTCTCTTCTTAAATAAAGATACCAATGACCATAGGTATAGACTGTGAAATTCACTGTTATATGCAGTCACTGGATCACTAGATCAACTGGTTTTGCTGAATTGGTTTTTTTCATTGTTGTTCCAAGAGTGAATTCAGTCCTTGAATTGTGAGAGCTTTGTACAGTTGTGATTTAAAAACAAAAGATATCAATAAAATTTTAAACAATAAAATCCATTCTGTATTGATGGTAAGGTCCTCCAAATATTTTTATCCAAAGACAACCACATTATTTTTGGTAGCCCCAGAAGACTATAACGTCTCCTCAGTGAAATTCATGTCAGTGTGAAATTTGGTTAGCCATCTATACTTGTAAAACAAGTGAATGAAAAACAAACAATTGTCCATTTATATACATGACAGTTATGATATGGAGTTGGATGGACATCCTTTTAAGTGAACATATCAATGTATATTCTGGAAAGGTGATTCAGAGAGAAAGTGAATAGTATCTACAACTGACCAAGAGGAAGAATTCAAGGTGGAATCCCATTTGGGAAAATATATAGGACTTTTTCTACCAAAATCCTTAGTGTCACTATTACCCCGACCCAAACACCATTATTCCCTGGTCACAATAACAACAATAATGACTAACATTTGCATAATGCTTTAAAGAGTTCAAAGTGCTTTATATATGTTACCATTTTCAAACCTCACAACAACCCTGAGACAAATGCTACAAGTGCTCATTTTCTTGTTTTGTAGATGAAAAAAAACTGAAGTTTATAGAAATTAGATGACTTACCAATAGAAATACAGTGACCATCAGCAATGGGATTTTGATCTTAATCTTTTTGACTCCAAATCCAACACTTTATAATCTTAGAAAATTTAAAATTTCAAGTAACAGAAAGGACTGTATAGAAAGATATAGGTATCCTACCAATAATGATTTGTGTATATGTATTTGTACCAATAATGTATTTGACATAAAAGAGCATTATGAAGGATATGTATGTTCAGTAAAAGGAGATGGATCAGACATGTAGAAAGATTGATGTATAAAATTCACAAGTACTATGTTGATATTCTTACTATATATTGGGTCCCTCTACCTCACCTGAAAATATGAGATTTTTCATGGCCTGAATCCCTCTATCAGCAAGAAAGGTTTGATCTGCTCTACTTCTGATCTGAGCTTTCCATAAGCAAACTTGTGGTCTTTACACCCCTGGAGTCTCACTATATTAATGGAAATAGTCTTCCTGCATAATTTATTACAACTCAGAAATCCTAAATTCAAGAGATCTTCCCAATTCAATCTCCCCAACAGCTAGGAGTGCTGTATACCATATGCAGCACACTGATACTCTTATAATTTTTAAAGAGCCAGTAAGTTCAGGTGGGCCTATCTCCTTTGGAGAGAAAAAGAAGGAAAGGTTCAAGAGGAACAAAGGCCCACATCAATGCCATATTTATGGATTCATCAGAATAATGTGCAAAGACACTCAATCCTGAAAGGGAATGGAAGGGCCCTTAAAGATCATCAATTGGAAAATGGAAAAATGGCTTATCAAAGTTTCACAGCTTGTAGTAGAACCTTGATTCTCAAACACCTCAGTCCCAAGTCCAGTGCTTGTTTCATAATATCAAGGTTGCTATTGGAAGTTTCTTTCAATTCTATAATGCAGGAGTTCATGTATGTTGAGAAAATTGATTTAGAAGTGGAAAGCTTATTGAATCCAATTATTTTACAGGTGAGGAGACTAAGGTCCAGAGAGATTCACTGATTTACCTAAAGACTCCCAGCAAAGTAAGTATATGAGGTAGTATTCAGTCTCTCCTTCTTCACCCTAAGTTTAATACTTTCTCGTATATACCCCAAGCTATGATAACAATATGGTTATCATGTTCTGACCATATCTACCTTCATCCCAATGTACTTCGTTATTTTTAATTCCTTATTATTCCTTAACTTGATTCTTCAAAGGAGTTAAATCCTGCTCTTTTATTCATACCCATTTCTATTCAGATTCTCTTCCTTCTACTTCACTCAGGACTCTTAAATGAGATATTACTAAGTTCCAGAGAAAGATTCCAATGTGAAATCCCATCCCACAAGGTCTCTGCAACAACCACAAGGTAAATTAACCTTAGGACCACCAGCTCACCTTGCTTGTTGTCCTATGGACACAATGGCTCCTTTCTTGAATATGTTTAATTTTTATAATATATGCACAGGTATGAGAATAAGGATAGGGACTAGATCCATGCTTTCATTGCCATAGAGAACTGCCAGATCAGGAAACTTCCTCTACTGCTGCAGATGGATATCCTTTCTACAACTTGTAGTTTTAAAGAGGTGCCTAAAGCAGGGTATGGGAATCCCTGATGGTCACTACTTTTATAATAATTCTAAGGCATTTTCATGTCTAGCATATAGTTCTATGTTTAGCAATTGTTTCAATCAATTTTTTTAAACTGAGAAATAATGTGCATATAATGTGGCTCAAGTTCCACCTTCTAACACATAATGGTTATACAACCTTGAACAAAGTCAATTAATTTCTCAAGTTCAGGGTCCTGGGTAACTCTTTAAATCTGTAAGTTTCAGAAGGAGTGCAGACCTGCATTTGGTAGAGGGAGTTTCCTTGGTGGGAATTCCCTTTGACAAAGAAATGGTTAGTCCAAACTATTCCTATCATGTAATAACACCTCATTCAGTGGAGTCAGAAAAGGCCACCCACCCCATGAAAGATCAGCATCCCTCTCCCTTCCTTCTCTGCATTATCCCATTTATCTTCTGACCCACTTTCTGTTCCTGTCCTTCCCAACAAAGAGCGTCTGGAAAAGCTGGATGGGAAGCTGATACCTTTGCTCTTTACAAACATGCTGTACTCTGACTCTCCCTCTCCCAAGGTGATAAGGGCTCTTGCACAATCCAGATAAATAACCATCTCTTCATCCCTCCATTTCACTTCCGCCACCGCAAGCTTTGAAGTCCCAAAACAAACTGTTCCTGGGACTAAATATTGTTATCTTCACAGCCCAGGTGACAGGATATATTATGAGTTTATGATTCCCAGAAAACAACCCACCCTGGAACGGTGATTTCTTATAATCACTGTTCACACTTGTTCATACTTGGGCCTAAGACTTGGAAGAAAGATTCCAAGATTAATAGGAAACCCTCTTCTAGCTTGACTTCATAGAATCACACAATTTTTCAAGCTTGAAAGAGCATTGAACAGTCAAGTCCTACTTCTTACCCAAAACATCTCCTTATATCCTCACTTTGAAATTATTTTGTATTTATTTATTTTATATACATACATCTCAGTATACATGCACACTTGTGTACATAATTATGTATATGCATATACACACATATATGTACTTATGTATATTGCTGTACCTCCCAATAGAATGCAAACTCCCTGAGGGCAGAAACTGTTTCTATTTTTTTCTTTATCTCTCCCAAGAACAATCCAGTGTCTTACACATTGTGATCATTTAATTGTCTCAATTCTGATTCATTAAAAATGATGGTTAGAGAATATCTTGGAAAGGAAACACTGATTACCAAATCCAGAAAGCTTTATTAAGAAATGGTCATGTCAGAATAATTTTATTTCCTTTTCTGACAGGAGTTTCTAAACTTGTAGAAGAGAGAAATTCTGTATAGTTTACATAAATTTTAGCAAAGAGTTTAAAAGAGGTCCCATGCTGTCTTACATAAAAGATGGAGAGATGTTGATTAGACAGCAATATCAATGAGATGGATTTGGACTGGCTAAATCCAAAGAAGAATCATTAATAGTACATTGTCAACTTAGAAGCTAAGACCTACAGTAGAATTAGCTGTCAATCTGTGCTTGACCTTGGTAATTGTGCATTTTAATATTGTCATCAATAACTCAGATAATAAACCTATATCATACAAGGATTAATTGAAGGAACTTTTGAGTGTTGCATCTGTAGAAGGAAAGAATCACATGGGAGGTGGGAAGTAAAACATGATAGCTATCTTTGATTATTTAAAGGAATATCCTTTGGGAAAAAAAATGATCTGATTTGTTCTATTTTGCCCCAAAGGGCAAAACCAGGAAGAACAGTGGGCAGAAGTTACAAAAAGACAAATACAGTCTTGATGTCACGAAAACGTTTCTAATAATTAGTGATAGTTGAAAATGAAGTGGAATACCTTTAGACCTAATACCTCAAAAGCTCATTAAAGATCTTCAGTGAGAGCCTGGATGACGTCATCATCATTATCATGACATCATCATTATGATGATAATGAAGATGGATTGATTGATCAGTAGAATTTATATAGTGCTTTAAATTTTACAAAGAGCTTTACATAGATTAACTCATTTGATCCTGACAATAATCTATGGAAGATAGTACTCTTATTATATCCATTTTACAGGTGAGAAAACTGACACACAGAAAGAAATAAAAAGGCTAGCTCAGATCACACAATTAGCAAGAGTCTGAGGCTGGAATCCTGATGATCCACTGCATAATAGACCTTCTGACATAATAGACATATTATAGTACATACTCCTTTCAGGTTTAAGTTGGACTAAATGGTCAACTCTCAAATTCACTGGTTCTGTGATTCTGAGTGCTAAGTAGCTGAAGGCTTAAAAGCATGAGGTGAGGGAGATGGAGTAGGAAAAAATAGGCTAAAATTACACCTTTGACACTAGTTATGGAGTCATGAAGTAACTTTACCTTTCTGAAATTCAATTGCCTCAAAGGTAAAATGGGGATAATAATAATAATTGCAGAGATTACCCCACAGGGTTCAATTGACCAATCAATTAATAAGCATTTATTAACTACCTACTATATGCTAGGTACTGTGCTAATCACTGGATATACAAAGACAAATCTCTCTATTGAGAAGATCAAATGAGAACAGATCTATAAAGAAGGAAGGAAGCCCTTCTCCACCATCCTTATCTCTGCTTTGAACATTCCCCATTTTTGTAAGCACTGAAGTACAGTGCTCTAAAATGATCAGTCATCTATATCAGTAGTACTGCTAACGGATGATAAACACACAAAAAAGCATTTGATATTCCCTCTATTCCTGAAGCTTATAAAATTTTTGAGGATGCCCGAGGAGAAATTCATGCTTCAGACTATAGAGAAGATTTATATTTCCAATTGGACTCAATAACCTCTAACATCTCTTCCAAATCTAAGATTTTAGCATTACAAATCATAAAACTGTACTTTTACTATATAAGATCAAATGTCAAATGAATGGTACAAGTCGGAAGCACTATAACAATTCAGCAAAATGGGAGGAAGAATTTTTAATGTAAGTCAGCAAACAGGCTTGCCAGGCCCTGTGCTAAATATTGGGAGCACATAAACAAGTAAAAAGAGAGATCTTCACCTCAAGGAGCTTACATTTTAATGAACAAAGATAACACATAAAAGGGAACTGAAAAGTTGATGAAGAATAAGGGAAGATCTTTGAGAGAAGATATAGTGAAAAGGTTTGGAAAATGAAGAATGACTGGTCTGATCTGGATACTCTTTCAAAATGGAGGCCCCAGTAAGAACACAGCAATAGAATAAAGGGGGCTGCAGAGGGAAGACAAAGGGAGAGAAAGGAGAATGTATGAGGAAGAGGTCCAAACTTAAAATCAACAGAACTGAGTTTGAATCCCAACTCTGACTACCCTTGTCATTTGACTTTGGACAAGCCTTTGAATCTCTATGAACCACATTAATAAATAGTAAAAATAATAATAATAATATTTTCATTACCTACTTTATAGAGATTTCTATAGGAAAGTAATTTATAACCTGTAAGATGCTCTATAAATGCAATTTTTTCTTAATGCACTCTCAGTTTATATTAGCTTTTTTTTTAATTATCCAATATGGATTAGTAAGAAAAAATCCACAAAAGAGGTGGGACTTGAATTGAGTTTAATTAAACATGTAGGAGTTGATTAATGAATGAGTGTTCTCAGTTTAGTCATAGGCTTCCAGTCCAGATTGAAAATGGCATGTATGAGGAGTAATTAGGGGCCTAGCCTAGATCAAGTTACAGGTTTATATTGGAGACTATTAGGATATAAAGAAAGATCTGGGCTCACTCATTCAGCTAGCCTGGTAGCTTGACATTTACAATTGTAAACATCTGAAGGGCTTTTTGGTTACACAGAATATTGGAGTTGGAAGAGACCTTGCTGGGTCATCTAGAATGATCCCCACATTTGATATATAAGGAAACTGAGACCCAGGAAAGTGAAGTGGCTTTTCTAAGATCTTATTAAGAGTCAGCAGCAGAATCAAGATAAAAATCCAAGTCTCTTAAATTTCAAACCATCACTCTTTCCTCACTGATTCTTTAATATCCAGGCTTTAGAATTGCTATTGTGTATTTGAAGCCACTGACGAGGACTTAGACTGTGTCTACAAAAAATCAAAATGATTAGTCAGTGTGGTCAAACATTATTAAAAAAAAACAAATTTTTCTTTGTTTGAATGAACAGATAAACTGAGTCAAGAAAGTCAAAAATCTTATAACCTTTTCATGGACCTGGTTTGTGTGATCATATTATCAAATTTAAGGGAAAACTATTTGTGATACAATGCAATGTTATATCAGCTGTGAAAATAAATTCTTTTAAGTATTTGCCTGTATATCTCTTCCACAACCCTTCATTTTCCCCAACTTCAGTGAGATGACCTAGGAGGGAAAAAACCTTTCTTCCAAATGCTGACCTATTCAATCTTTTATTCTTTAACTAAAATGACTGACTTTGTCACATCGTTATCACTCTTATTGCTGAGATTGCTATCACAAACAGAACACCTGCTCCTGTGAAAAAAGCATCATCTAAAAGCACAGGAAAGACCTAGCCTCAGCCTCCCATGCCTACCCTCAGGTTTACAAAAGCTACTCAATACCTTTGACCTTCATAATTGTGGACTTAATTGTCTTCCACTGGATTCCCACTTCAAAACCCTTTCATCCCTGCTAAATCTGGTTTCTTGAGAATGGAGCACTGGGGCACCAAGAAACATTCTATGCTCAGAACACACCATCCAAGGTCACTGAAAATAAACAATGCTTTTCCTACAGCAAATGGGCTCCCTTTATCTTCTTCATTGGGGGTTCTGCATTTGAACCAAGGTCTCATGACAAAAAAGGCTAGATTTTCCACTTTTTTGTTGTTTCTGTTGCTCTTCTGATTAAATGGCCTATGGATGGAAGCAAATGCCTTTTCAAATGTCCATCTGAAACGCCTGGAGAGGCCATTCCATTTCTTACGAGTCAGACGTTCATAAAAGACTTTGGCTTTGTTGAAAATGGGGACAAAGACCCCAGAAAAATAATAAAAATCACTCTGCTTGATCTTACAGAATCACCAAATTTGAGAATAGAAAGGGGCCTCCTCAACCGCGTAATCTAACCCATATACCAAAGAAATCCCCATTTTCCCTTGAGAGGCTTGACGAGCAAGCATCTAGCCCCTTCTTGGAGAGGCTCAAGGAATGAAACTCCACTGCCCGTCAAAGCAGCTCATTCCAAGTCAGGCTAATCACTAGGAAGATGTATCTGAAACTGTCTCATTGATGAATCTGTCTGTTGTTCCTTGATATGCTCTATGGGGCCAAAGAGAGCAAATCTCATCTCTCCTCACACAGAGATAAAGAAGACAGTTGGGACTTCAAAGACTGGACCCAAAGTAGACTAGAAGAATGCTGGGACATTTCCTTAGTTCTTGATCTCCTGATGTCCTAGAGCTATTTCCTACAATGAGATCAAACAGTATGGCCTGTGTTGGAAAGTGGATCACATAAGTGAGACCCTAAAGAGTCTAGTTTGTTCAAACTCACTGTACTATTGCCAGGTCTCTCCCTTTACTCTGAACAAGATAGACACAGATAGTATCAGAAATACCCATCCTCCCTATAACAAAGCATACTTCACCTCAGCAGGGACCCTCTTACTCATACATAAGAATGGGGGACTGACCCTAATCTGATGAAGCATCATAGGAGTAGATGTAAAGTCCTGTGCTTAGCTTCAAATAATCAAGTGCACTAGAGCAGAGATGACATGGCTAGACAATGGTATCTTAGAGTATAAAATCCTAAAGAGCAAGGAATGTTTTATTTTCAATATTTGTATTCCCAACACAAATCACAGGGCTGGCAAACAATAAGCACTTAATAAATGCTTGTTTATCAATTGAAAGTTCTAGGATTTTTATGAGGCAGCTAGATGGCACAGTGGATGGAGCACCAGCCCTGAAGTCAGGAGGACCTGAGTTCAAATCTGACCTCAGACACTTAACACCTCCTACCTGTGTGATCCTGAACAAGTCACTTAATCCCAATTGCCTTAGCAAAAAAAAAAAAAAGAAAAGAAAAGAAAAGCTCTAGAGTTTTTAGTAGATTACACCTTTAAAATGAATCAAATCATGATGTGCCAGCCAAAAATAATAAGAAAAATCTAATGTGACTCTTAAGTTGGATTGATAAAAGCCTAGTACTTAAAGAATAGAAGCGTTTTCTTCACTTGCTTGTTGACAGTTCTAACAATAATAGTAACTAAGATTTACATAGTTTTCTGTGTTCCAGGAATTGTGCAAAGCATTTTATAGTTATTATAACATTTGATCCTCACAACTCTGGGAGATAGGTGCTATTATTATCTCCATTTTACAGATGAAAACAACTGAGACAAACACAAATTAGATGACCTGCCCAGGAATACACAACTAATAAGTAATATTTTGTTCTGTTTTGAATTTTTATTTGTTCTTGCTATTGAGTTTACAATGAGAATTAATTTTCTAAAAGTATAATATCCTAGCCCTGCTTTGTCTCTCTTGGTCAACCATATCTGAATTTATTGTGTTCAGATCTGAGCAAAATAAGTCTTACCTCTTATTTGAATATCCAATAGATCTTCAGATTCTGAGAAATAATATCCTTCAAGGGTCAGCTCAAATACAGGCTAAATAAAGTCCCTTGGAGGCACTGGTACATTTCTTTTTATCTAAATCACTTTATATTTATAATACTAATATATATTATATATATATATATATATATATATATATTATATATATGTATTATAAATATAAAGTGATATATATATGGCATCTGAATATATATATATATAGTATCTGAAGGCAAACAACTCAGGGTTTCCTGACTCCAAACCCAGTGCTGTATCCACCGCATCACCTACCTGTCCCTAAGTATTCTGTATTTATTCTAAATATACATACACAAGAGCAAAGACTGCTGCATTTTCTTTCTTTGTTTTCCCAGTGTTGGGAAATAATTCCACAGTTCTTGGCACATAGTAGGCACTTAACAAATGCTTGATTTAATCATTATTATATCCCCCTAAAACTTCTAAGTTTCAGAAGGCTAAGCAAACCCTAACTACTTAAATTGATGGAGAGGTTGTGCACCATCCAGCCCTTCCTTGGGGCACCCTCTCCAGGTTATCTGTGTCACTCCAAAGACTTCAAAAGTGAAAGTGTCATATCAGGTGGAAAAGCCATCTGCTTTCAATGGGCTATTTAAAAAATCAGCCACTTAATCAGGGCTGGGTGTTTAATCTCTAACCGCCTACTTGAAAGAACTGCTTTCCTGGAAATCACAGGCAAGGTAGTAAAGAAAATTGCCACTAAAACCTTAGGGGTTCCAACGGAAAGTCTACTATATTAAAATGGCCACTTAATTGAAGCAGTCCTGAATGAAACCCTGCCATAGTAAATCAGGGGCCCAATGGGAAGTCTGGCAGAGGGCAAAGGGCACTACCTTTGGACTTGGAAATTAAGGTCCCAGCCCTTGTTCTTCCACTTACTACCTCTGACTTTGGCCAAGTTATTCCCTCCCCCCACAGTCTCAGTTTCCTCATCTGTAAAATAAGATACCCTTTAAGATCACTTCCAACTCTATTAAGAGTAGGAGGGTATACAGAATGAAAAGTAAGATGAAGTAAGTGAAACATAGGATAGACTTGTTTTCCAGGAGCAGAACTAAAAGCAATAGGGAGATGTGGACAAAAGGAGGGAGGGATCAGATTTAAGCTTGATTTAAGAAAAAGACTTTTCTAAAATTAGAGCTATCCAAATATGGAAAAGGTTACCTCAAGGAGATCATGGGTTTTCCCCTCATAAGAGATCTTCAAGCAAAGATTGGATGACCATTTGTCCACATGTTATAATGAGAATTCTTTTTCCCTACTAGATGGTCTAACCAGGCCCCTGAAGTCCTTCCCAACTCTCTACATACAGAGTTAAATAGAATCAAATTCAAATTCTGCCCACGTTACTTACTAGCTGGATATCATGGGGCAATTTTCTTAGCACTTTGATCTTCTCTCTATTTGTAAAATTGGAAAAATTTGGGATTATTTTCAAGTTCAAATAAGATAATGGATGTGAAATACTTTCCACATCTTAAAGCACAGTGTAAAGGTCAGATATTAAATTTTAAATCTAGAAACCTAAACTGAACACTATCTGGAGAAGAAGGAAAAAGATGAAAAGAATAGAAATGACCAGGAGGAAGAAGAGAAAGAAAAACAGCAACAATAGCAAAAACAACAACTCTTACAATTTCCTCCCAGGAATCTGGAAGTAATTCAGGAAGAGATAAAAATTCCCCGACATCTCATGCACTGACACAGGAAAACCCTAGGTTTTGTCAGGCTCAAATGAGAGGTCACATTTAAAAGCACATAACAAACACCAGAACTATAGGAGAGCAACATGTATCTGGCCACCTTGAAGTTCTAGCATGCTTTGATCTCTCCCTGTCTCCTTCATTTTTTTTTACCACCCAGGACTGGCAATTAATAAGGACATATGAGTTACAAGAAAGTACAATTAGGCAGATCCGGAAGGGCTTGCATGAATGGATCCAAAAGTCCAATTATTGAATGACCTGTTAATGTTTAAAGTTTTCTGAGCTTATAGAAACAGTACCTGCCTACTGATTAATAGCCTTACCAACATGGCCTAGTCTGTAACAGGGTTCCCCCTAATTACAGTAATGGTTATAACTACATGACTAAAGAAACTAATTTTTCCAGAATAATGCCATATCCAGTGATAGATAATGCCATAATGCCCAAGTTGAAAAGCCCTCAGCACACCTAAAACACTATTTCACTGGCAACAAAAAGTCAAAATGGAGAAGAGAATGGGGTGGCCCATCTCTAAATCTAGACTTTGATTCCTGACAAAATTCTAGGACATATCAAAGGGATTAAGTGGTCAGTCACAGTGAGTCAATGTGGCTTCATCAAGAATAAGTCCTGTTGGAAAAACCTCTATATTCTTTAAAAAAAAAAAAATAGTACTACTAGAATGATAAATATGATGAAAATTGAAGACAACAAATGGTGGAGGGGATGTAGGGAAAATGAGACATTAATGGACTATTAGTGGAGTTGTGAACTGACTCAACCACTCTGAGGAGCAATTTGGAATTATGCCCAAAATGGTATAAAGCCATGCAAAGCCCTTTGACCTAGCAATACCACTATTAGGTCTATATCCAAAAAAAAGATAAAAAACAAAAAAGGAAAAGGACCTATGTATACAAAAATGTTTATAAGAGTTCTTTTCTGGTGGCAAGGAATTGGAAATTGAGGGAACTTCCATCAATTGGTGAATGGCCAAACAAACCTGGTATGTGATTGTGATGGAATACCATTGAGCTAGAAGAAATGATGAGCAGGATGCTCTCAGAAAAACCTGGGAAGATTTCCATGAGCTCACGAAAAGTGAAATCTTCTGTATACAAAGTAACAGCAATATTGTAAGATTATAGCTGTAAATGACTTAGTTATTTTCAGCAATACAATAATCCAAGACAACTCTGAAATGCTCATGATGAAAAAATGCTAATCATCCCCCGAGAAAGATCTGATGATGTCTGAATACAAATTGAAGCTTATTTTTTTTTACTTTTCTTGAGGTTTTTGGAGGGGATCTATGTTTTCTTTCACAACATGACTAATATGGAAATACTGTATTTCTATCTAATGGAATTGTTTGCCTTCTCAATGTGGAGGATTGAGGAGGCAGAAAAGGAGAGAATTTGGAACTCAGAGTTTTAAAAACAAATGTTTAAAATTGTTTTTACATGTAACTGGGGGGAAATAAAATATTAAATAAATGTTTATTGATTGATTCCAAAAAAGAAAGTTGTAGTCAGCTTACATAGATTTAGCAAAGCATTTGAAAATGTTTCTTCTCTCCAGAAAAAAGAACAAAGAATCTGGCTTTCATTCTATGGTGCTAAGCATTTTTATCAATAACTTTGATAAAGACATAGAAAAAATAGTAATTGACATTTATGTAACATTTATGGAAAGTTTGTCTGACCCTTTACATATCTCACCTTAAATAAACCTCACAATAACCCCATGATATAGCTACTAGAGGAATTAATATCTTCATTTTACAGATGAACAAAATAAATGCAAAGAGTTTGTGTGTTTGTTCAGTCACATGGCTAGTAAGCATCAAGTGGGATATTTGAACATAGGTCTTCTGACTCCAAGTCTAGCATCTGTCTTTCCTAGTAAGCGTGCTTATTTTATTTGCAGGTAATATAAAACTAGAAGACATAATTAACATGTTGGAGGGCAGAACTGGAATGCAAAAAGATTACAACAGTCTAGAAGTATTGCAATCTAACACCATCCAAAATCAAGATTAAATTTGGTAGGATTTTAGATAAAGTCTGATACTTGTGTTTTAAAAGTCAACTTCAAAAGCACAAGGTAGGCAAAGACCTCAGCCATTAGCCTTCTAGATTCCATCATTGACCAGTCTGCCTCAAAAAGAGCAAGGAGAGTGAATAAACATTTATATAGCACCTACTGTGTGCCAGGTTTATTAAATATTTTACAAATATTATCTCATTTGATGAAAGCTCATTTGAGAGCTCTTCATTAGCTGTTGGGATAAGATACTGAGACAAGATACAATCATTTGTTTTCTTGGCTCCCATACCTGATACATCCTTCCCTAATATCTACGTTCCCTTTCCTGACTCCCAGGACCTTCTCTCCCTTCTGCAACACTGTGAAGCAAGCCTCCTGGGTCCTCACAGGACACAAAATCACCACTTGACAGGAAGTTGAGTCTTGAAGGAAGAGCTTGAACTAATCAATCACCTATAGCCTAGAAGGACACCTTCTGGAATAGCTAGCATGTTGCTACCCCATTCACCTTTCCAATCATCCTGAACCCCTGGCTGCCATTGTACAAACTCTATGGTGGAGGTGGGGAGTGCTTGTAGTTGTGTTGTTGTGGTAGTTGAGTTGTGTCTCTTTGTGGGCCCATTAGAAGTTTTCTTGGTAGAGGTCCTGGAGTGTCATCTAGACAAGAGAAGACTTAGGGAGAACATGGTATCTATCTTCAAATATTTGATGGCTTATCTAGAAGAATGGATATTAGACTTGCCCTAGTTCACCTTAGAGGATAGAATTAAGAGCAACATGTAAGAATAGGAGAGGAAACTTTAGAGTTGATGTAATTAAAAAGCAATTACAAAATTAGAGCTGTCCAAAAGTGCCTACCTCTGTTCCCAGAGGTACTCGGAGACTAGATGATCACTTGTTAGGATGACAATGAAGGGATTCTTACTCAGATTTGGATCACCAGAAAGCCTCTGAGATCCTTTCTATCTCGTAGATTCTGTGATTCCTTAAAAATCATTGCTCTTTTCACTGAGGATTTTGTTGCTGTCATTTTTATTGGTGGTGATGGTGTTACTAGCAAGGCATGGTGTATCGAGTGCTGATTTCAAAGCTGGAAAGACCTATGTTCAAAGGTCTCCTCTGATAGATCATCATTATCATCAAAATCATGGCTTTTACAATGCTCTGAGATTCTCAAAGTTCTTTTTAATTATTGCCTTTTTTTTTTGGTCCTCATAACCACTCTGGGAGGTAAGTATCCCCATTTTACAGAAAGCAAAACTAAGGCAGAGAGAGAGACTAATTGACGTCCCCAGAGTTAAGCTGGGACTTGAATTCAAATCTTTCCAACTCCATATCCAGAGTTTTATGCACTGTGCCCCTTATCTGCCTCTCCACATTGGCAATGTAACTCAGGGCAAATCACTACATTCCCTCAGGGACCTAGACAAGTAACTGTCACTATAAATTGCAAAGAAGGGGCTGATCTGCATTAGCAGAGAGTTTCCTTACCCAAGAGTTCTCTGGAATTCTCCAGCCCAGTCTCTATCTAAAGTACATGAAATTTATAAGGCACATTAATGGCAACAGAACTGCCAAGTAGATATTTGAAATACTATAAACCTCATTTTTTGCAGATAAGGAATCTTAGTCTCAGAGAAATGAAAGGACAAGGGGACACACAACTAGAACCAGGTCTCTTAACTGCAAGGACGAATGGTTCCCTTTCTACACCACCACACTGACTCTTGGCTCATACAGAACACAAGATATTTTGCAAACATGATCTACACAATTTCCTTGAGAAGTAGGTGGGATTGTGAACAAGCACCAACAGCCATAATATGATGAAATTAGAACAGAAAAGTAAAATAACTCGAGGTTACACAGCAAAAACAAAACAAAAAGAAAAAAAGAAAAAATTAAGAACTAGAATCTTGTATCATTAGATAATAATCTCAATACAAAGTAAAACTTTCAGCCACTGTAATGGATTGTAGAAAGCAAATGCTTCTATTTAAACATGAAGTTATAAGAATATGAGACACTGATAATGGAACTTTTCCCCTTCTGATTAAGACCATGACGGACAATTTTTAAAGTATTAGAAAAGGCTGGCGATGCAAATTAATTGAGTAATAGAGTAGGTTTTGTTGTTGTTTTAAACAGAATATGAACTATATAATTGATTTACTAGGAGTCCAGAAGCTGAATTGAGTTTGTTGAATAGAAGAAAAAGAGTGTTCAATTGTTTGAAAATATCATAGTGTGTGAAATGTCTCCATGAATAGTCAATATCAGAGATGGAGTTTTATTACATTTCTGAATGTTGAAACAAGGACTCCACTTAACAACCTTTTAGCAAAACTGTTTACATTCATGCATCTACACACATACACACAAGTACATACATCTACACACATTCACATTTCTATTGTATTCCTCATTTTCCTGCCTCCATGATTTTGTTCACAATATTTCCCATACCTGGATGACCTGCTCCCTCTCCTTTCTGCTTTACCATTTCTACCTGCTAGAATTTTGCCCATCCTTTAAAGCCCAGAAAAAAAAATCTGTCTTTTTAAAAATCTTTATTTCCCCAAGTTGGAAATTAGCTTTCTTCCTCTGACCTTAAAGACCCTTTGTATCTTTCCTATGTTGTTATTCCACCGTGTTATATGCAATAATACTGTTTTGATTGTTTTGTTGTTATTTTTAATCATTTTTCAGTCATGTCTGACTCTTTGTAACCCATTTGGAATTTTCTTGGCAAAGATACTGGAGTGATCTGCCATTTCATTTGACAGAGAAGCAACCAAAGTGAACAGGGTTAAATGACTTGTCTAGGGTCACACAGCCTGTAAGTGTCTGAGGCCACACTGGGAAAGGAGTCTTCTTCACTCCAGGATTGGTCCTCTATTCACTGTGCCATCTAACTGCTGCCCCCTTTGATTGTATAAAATAAATATTTAGCTATCTTTCAACTAAACTACAAACTTAACGTGAAGACCATGCTTTAATTGTCTCCCACAGTACCTAACAGTGCTTTGCTCATAGAAACTCTTTATCAATGATTATAAAAAATCATATATAATGATTTTTGTATTTATATATCTATAGTGATAGATATATAAATATATATATAAATGATATAATTATATTTGTATTTATGTTATATGGATTATTCCTTAGGATCCCATAGCAAAGATGGAACTGGGGCAAATCTTATTTCTCTATTCATCATAATAATGTTCACCACACTTAGTTCCTAGAGGTTCACAGGGACTCATGCATATACAAAGAGATAATCAACAAATAGAGGGAAGAGGGGGGGAGAGAAGAAGAAAAGGAATATAGAGAGATACAGAAAAAGAGAGAGATAAATGTCCAAAAAAAGTGTTATCAGAAGCAACTTGACGTCAAGATCTTGGTAGCTAGTGAAAGTTGCATCATCTGGAGTCTATTGGGTAATGCAAGACAAAAAGATTTTTTTTACCCAGAGGGTGGAGGAGGGTTCAAGAATGAGAGAGCACTTGAATTAGACCTCAAAGGAAGGGAAGGACTTCATCAGATAAAAACTGTCAGAGGAAGATTTCAAGCCAGAAAGTTGATATGAACAAAGATAGAGAGATTAGCAAGAAGAGGGGATATGAGTTAGGGTTAGTTTGTATCTATCACCTCAATAAAAATAAAAGTATAAAATAAGATAGGGAAAAGAAAGATTATAGGATTAGAAGAGCACAGGACCTGAGAGATCATCTAGCCCAAACCAGTTATTATACAGATGAAGACACTGTGGGTGAGAGTTTATCCAATTATCAGGAAGAGATCTAGAATTTGAACTCAGGTCTTCTATCTCCAAATCAAGTTGGTTTTGTTTTGTTTTTTTCTCCATTGCTTTTACCCATATAGTTGCCCTCCAAGCCATATATTCCTAAGGGAAAATTCTTCCTACAACAATTCTCATATGAATTTGACTCAAGTACCCATGTTCTCCTTTTCATTTCTCTCACAGTGCCATCATTTTTCTGCCCCAGTCATGTGGTGATAAATGTTTGACAACTAGGTCTCAAAAAAATATGCACATATCAGACTTATAAATTTAATCTGCAACATTAACATTTTCTTCACCATTTTTTTAAGGCTAGAAAATCAACAAAACAATAAATCAAGTCCTGGTTTGTAGCATTTGCTGATTTTCCAAGGTGAACATGCTGTTTCAATCCTCAGGTGGAGTTCCAGCTCTTGCAGGCAAAGATGGCCCCATTATAAATTGCAGCTAAATTATAGAAAGTCTCAAATGCCAGAATCTGACAAAATGTATACTTTACTTAATGGGCAAAAAAAGGCAATATAATGAAGTGGAGAGCTAGCCTTGAACCCACAAAGACATGGATTCACATCCTGCCTCTGACATATATTCAGTCCGTGATTCCTCAAAATACTTCTCAAATTGTGCCCCAGTAACCTTGTAATTCTGGCAAAAAACCTCCTCCCCTATATCCTACACTCTTCTCTCCTGAATGGAGAGTTCATCCCTAGAATCTCTATTTAACAAAGTACCTACAAATAGCCATTTTGTTGTTCAGTCTTGACAAAGGTACTCGAGTGGTTTGCCATTTCTTTTGCCAGCTCCCTTTATACAGGGTTAAGTGACTTGTCCGAGATCACACAGCTAGTAAGTATCTGAGGCCAAATTTGAATTCAAAATGAGTCTTCCTCACTCTATCTACTATGCCACCAAAATATAGGTGTGTATGTATGTATTTTATATTTATGTGTGTCTATATATGTAGCTTATACTGACTGATTGATTGTAATGCATTTTAATCTGGTTTAAACTACACAAAACTTCTCCCACCCTCTACCCCATCCTATAGTAGTGTTTTTGATACTTCTATTCTAGACTACTCTCAAAGAATAAAAGTTGCAAAGAAGGTGTTAAACCTGTACTGGGAGCAGAAGAATTTCTCTACTTAGAAGTTCCCTAATCGCATTGTGGTACCTGTTCTTGTCTCTTGTTCATCAATATAGGCTCTACTGAAGTTCTTTGGGTAAAGAAGGGACATCATCAAGGTTGGAGGAGTGGGGTTATGTTGCTAGGAAAAGCAACTGGAAGGACTAAGAGCACACCAAGTATCCCTCTCCCTCCTTCTCCATCCCTCTTTTCTTCCTTTTCTTTCTGTTTCTCTCTAATGCTATGTCTTTAGCTCTATCTCTTGTTCTCTCTCCCCTACCACAATCAAAACACACATACACACACACACACACACACACACACACACACACACACACACACCCCAGAGCCCTTTGAAATTCGTGGTCTCTAAGGTACTGCTGGTAATCATAAGATCTGTGTCCTCTGTGACTATTAGGTAAGCTATCTGATGTGAGTGACCCCTATGTGGTCCAGAGAGCACATGAGTTCATATTGCAAAAATCACTGTGCCTTATCAGAGGAAAAAGAGGGTCAAAAATACACAGCCTGAGTATCTCTGGGTCACCAGACCAGTGAGAACAAGAATGTTTTGCACTCCCATTAACACAGAGCCAGTAAGAATGAGAATGTATTGCCCTTCCCCTAACCTGGGCTAACCAGCAAATATCAACAACAATAATAGTTCATCTTTCCAAGGATTTTTAAGATAAGGAAAGTTACTGTCTTATGACAAATCCATGGGCAGTAGGTTCCTAATTCTGGATGCTGACTTTGAGACTGAGTATAACTATAGGACTTCCCTTGTACTTAATTTACTTCCCCATCAAATAAATTCTGATCCCCTTAGAAGACTTTCTTCAGGGCCACACCCAATAATAACAGAAAAATGACTACACTCTCACTAACATAAGAGAGAGTTTCATAGTAACCCTGTTGCTATGACACATTTTTGTGTCACATGACACATTTTATTATTGACACATTTTGCAGATGAAGAAACTGAGGCTCAAAAAGATTAAGCAGTGGTATAAAGGAATCATATAAGGAAATATCAAAGCCAGGGTTCAAACCCTGATCTCTTCCCATTTAGGTCCCATGTTTTGTCCACTATGGCTCTCATCCAACTACAGGAAACAGGAGACTGCCCACATATTTACATGGGATTTGCATGGGATTTGCATCCACATGGCTAGCTCTGCCAAATCTAAGATAACTTGAAATGCAAAAATATTATTACAGCTATCATTTGTTATTTTGCTCTTCCATAGTACAATTTTCCCAGTCTCCTATCATCCCATAAAGTTTTGAGGTAGGAGGAGGTTTTAAAATTTCTTTTCTTCAACTTGTTGGCTCCACTTTGAGGAACACTGAGCTGAGTGCAGAAAGAACTGTTGGATGATGTTCTCTATTCAAACAGCCCTTAATCCCCTAAGAAAGGATATTCTGAAACATTTAAATAACTAAATAATAATGTCTAACCCCATTTTCTCGTGAGGTCCTATCTTAGTAGAAAAAACTAACATATTTCAGGGAAATATAAACATAAATGAATACTTTTAAAAATGGAAGGGACTGAGATTATCCAGTTCAATCTCTTCATTTCACAGTTGAGGAAAGTGAGGAACAAGAGGTTAAATAATTTACCCAAGATCATATAGGAAGTAAATAATAAAGCCAGAGTTTGAACATGACTTGAAATCCATGAAATATTCTATTATAACAGAACCCTCAAAGTACAATATTGATAATAGTAGTGATGATTGTGGTGGTGGTGATGATAATGATAATGGTGGTAGTAATGACAGTGGTGATGATGCTGATGGTGGCAATGGTGGTAATAGAGAGGCTGATGGTGGTGATAATAATGATAATGATGATGGTGGTGGTGGTGGTGATGGTGATGATGGTGGTGGTAGTGGTGGTGGTGATGATGATGATGATAATGGTGGTGGTGGTGATTTTGATGATAATAATGGTGATGATGATGGTGATGGTGATGATGGTGGTGATGGTGGTGATGGTGGTGGTGATAGTGATGATGATGGTGATGATGATGGTGGTGGAGATGGTGGTGGTGGTGAAAATGGAGATGATGATTATTATGAAGAAAGAAGGAGAGGAAAAGAATAGTAGAGGAAAGAAGGAAAAAAAGTAGGAGAGAAGGAATTGGGTAGAGGAGGAAGAGAATAGCTAATATGTCTATAGTTCTTTAAAATTTGCAAAGCACTTTACATGTATTATCTCATTTGTTCTTCACAACAGCTCTGGGAGGTAGGTGCTATTTTTATTCCAAGATTACAGCTGAAGAAACTGAGGATGAGAGACATTAAGTGTCTTGCTTAGAGTAATACAGTTAGTAACTTAGCTGCTAACTCATCTTATAACTGGAAACACTGAGGTCCAGAGTAATGAAAAATCTTTTCCTAGGTCATATAGCTAGGCAGGAGCTGAGCTAAGAACAAAACTAGTTTTCTGACTGTCAGAACAGTTCTCTTTCCTCAATAAGATACTTCTCAAAACCATTACTGTGGGAGCAAGTTTAAGGCTGCTTTCTCAGGCTTAAATGGAAAAATTATTTACTAAGCACTTAATATATGCCAGTTATCTTTGTTTTATCGCTCTTGATCATATCCAATACTTTGTGACCCCACTGGGATTTTCTTGGCAAAGATCTTGGAGTAGTTTGCCATTTCATTATTCAGTACATGTTACAGATGAGGAAATTGAGGCAAATAGGGTTAAGTGACTTGTTCAGGGACAGTTAATAAGTATCTTAGACTGGATTTGAACTCAGGTCTTCTTGACTGCAGCCCCAACATTCTATACATTTCTACTATGTTCCAGGCATTGTATTAAATAGTAAGGATACAAAGACAAGCAAGGAAGCAAGTCCTATCCTTCGGG
The DNA here is from genome assembly GCF_016432865.1 of Antechinus flavipes. Taxonomy (NCBI): domain Eukaryota; kingdom Metazoa; phylum Chordata; class Mammalia; order Dasyuromorphia; family Dasyuridae; genus Antechinus; species Antechinus flavipes. The sequence goes on from NC_067398.1 coordinate 621,280,311, forward strand.
AGCTTACATTCCAATAATGGAAGACATTACCCACAGTAAAGTAGTAGTCAAAAGTGAGCGTTTTGGAGAGAGAAGTCAGAAAGGATAGTGACTGGAGTAATAGTGCAGCTGGTGAGGGTATTCTTGTCCCCAGAAATGGTGTGTTGATTTGACTACTGTTCTCAGAGCAGGAGTTGAAAAGCAAGAGAAAAGAGGGATGTTTAGAAGTAATGCAGTATTCTAAGATGGAATAAAATAAGATGAAATGTTCATTAATCAGAAACCAGAGTCACAGGGGTAGTACTTTCCATCCCAAAGAGAAGTAGAAGAGAGAAAACAGTTAGTGCTGCATGAAAATGGAAAGGAAATGGTGAAGCAGCCTGAGACCAGATAAGATATGATGAAATAGTCACCAATCTAAGACATGATTACATTTCAAAAAAAAAACCTCCATCTTTTTCCCCAGTCTCAACTCTCATCAAAAACTCCCTAATACCCAGATCTCAACTTGCTGGGAGGAGGAAATCTAACAGATAATGATGGGACTAACAACCACATCATAGAAACATCAGCTAAAGGAAATTGAGCATGTATAGGTTAGAGGATAGAAGTAGGAAGCAAATTCAACATGTAAAGGACTGCTTGACATCTGGGGGAAGGGGTGGAGGGAGGGAGGGGAAAAATCAGAACAGAAATGAATGCAAGGGATAATGCTGTAAAAAATTACCCGGGCATGCGTTCTATCAATAAAAAGATATTAAAATAAAAAAATATGAAACCTAAAAATAAAAAAAAATTAAAAAAAAAAACAATTTTGGGGGAGGATTCTGGAAAGATGGCAGAGTAGCTTGGTAAATTTCAAGCTCTCCAGATTTCCCCCACAAATAGAACAAATTTGCACCTCAGGATGAACATAGACTAGTGAAAAAAATCAAGAAGACTTGGGGCAGAACAGGGGTCCTCAAGAACCTGAGAAGATCTGAAGTATACATACTTTCTTGAACTGGTAATTTGTTGTCATATATTTTTGAATCCTCCCTGCTTTTCTGCTGGGTACGTTTCAATGTTCTTTTTGTTTCCTTTTGTTTTGTATTTCTTTTCTGTTTTTCCTTTTTTTCTTTTCTTTTTTTAAATAAAATTAATAATAATAATAAAAAAAGAAGTAGGAAGCAAATGACAAAAATGTGCAAGAATACAAAATACACTTTTAAGTCTTCTCTTTCTTAAATCTAGACAATCAATGAGAAATCAAATGGTGATAACTGCCAATTTCATAGATGAAAATGCAGAAATGTAAAACTGGCCAGTACAAGCCATCTTCAGTCCTTCTTGGATGTAAGGATATAAGTGTAGTACAGTAGAAAGATCATTGAACTTTGAGGGCTAAACTTAAATCATGAGACTTGAGTTTAAAAGCTGTTTCTCTCACTTGCTACCTTTGGGTTGGGTCACTTAGTCACTTAGGACCCTAGGACTTAGTTTCCCCATCTCTAAAATAGAAGTTGGAATGAATGATCTCTGATGTCTCTCTCTAGGATCCCAAAGTCTTATGGTATTGATTGCACTAGAACATCCAGCAGGATATTTTTTAAAAGTCTGAAAAAAGGAAGAAGATTGTTCTGTTAAATCAAAGCAATCAATTAATAAGCATTTATGTATCAGGAGCTATGCTTTATGTGGTAGCAAGAAGAGCCATAGAGTGAAGATAGAGATTAAACTAGGCTAGAAAGCCTGGTGTAATTAAGGAACCTACAATGTTTGGAACTTAATGGCACTCAATGTTTAGAATGTTTCTCCCATTTTATCATCATCATTATCATCATCATGATCATCATGGAAGCAGAGAGAAGTTAATGGATATATCTGTAGGTCCATAGTCACATCTTATACTGATCCAGAACCCACTCTGGAATTGGAAGAATAAACAATAATGAAAATTGTAGTCAGATTCCATTTTTGTGCTGCTGCTTACCTTAATTGTCTCAATTAAGCTTATTCCCAATTTCACATTCCTAGAGAAGGGTACCTGGTAGCAGATACCAGGCATATATAACACCCAGAACCATAATGACTAAATTTGTTCAAGAGTAGGAAACATGAAATATATACTCAGCTTAATTGTCGGGAAGGGCAGAAGTAGGGCACCAGAAAGGAGATAACCTGGGTTGGGGGAAGAGGGGGGAAGTAAGTTAGCCTGGCAGCTTCCTGTTTACTTAGCTAAATATTTTGCTCTGTTGTTTTATGCTGCTGAATGATGGCAAGTGTTGGCATCCTCTAAATTCAGCACCCTGGACAAAACTTCAGTCAGCTTACCCTCCAGTTCCTTCTCTAGTGACACGAAGTGAAAAATCAACTCAAAAACTCAAGTTTTTATATATATGTATATGTGTTTCACCTGTGTTCATGAAGCAAAGAAACAAAGGAATACTTTCCTGAGTCTACATAACTCTATTTTCCAATAGCTGTGTATAGCTTCCACACCAAACTCTCCAAATATTAGGACTTACATGTATCTTAGTGATTTGCAAAGGGAATAGGGCAAAGATAGAAAAGAGGAAAGTCCATTAGTATAAGGCTAAATAATACCCAAAAAGGAACTCAGTTTCTATATAGCCCTGCTACAAATAATAGGTTCAATTAAAAAAAAAAATTTAGCCAAAAGAAAAAGGTTTATGCTGTTGCTATTTAGTCAATAGTGTAAGGAATGCTGCTGCCTTCAGTGTTTATGCTCAGACAATCTTGGTTTATTAATCCCCCCCAATCCAATCAGTAGCAACAAAGCTCCCAATTAGGGAGCAATTAGGTCTCAGGATGGGATGGGCCAACATACAGCAAAATTCAGGAAAAATTTGAAAAGTACCCAATGACTTTGATTCAAATGAAATATAATTCAAAATATTTATCAAGTACCCATTATGTACCTGGGCATCATTGTATAGTAAATAGAAAGCCAGCTGTGAAGCAAGGAATACCTGAGTTAAAGTTTTACCCCTGGCACAAACTAGCTGTATAACCCTGGGCCAGTCATTTAACCTCTAATTGATCTAGGTAATCCTTCAAGACTATAAATTGCAGAGAATTTGCTGATCTAAATTGCTATGAGGAATTTTTTCACCTGGGAATTTCCTATCAATGAAATCACAGACCCCAATTCTAGAACTGAGATTTTTTTTTAATTATTGTCACAATTAATCTTTAACTTACTGCCTGGAGCATTCCTTCACTATCAAAAGATGATTTTTTTTTTGAGGCATCACAATTGCTAAGATGAAATACAATAAATCTTTTTCCAAGAAATGGGTATATAGACTACCAAAAGTAGAAAGAGGGATGGAGGACATTACTTTTTGCACAGTGAAAAGATCTGCCAGTTATGAAAGTTTTATATGCAAATCAACTTCATCTGGCAAAGCTCTGAATCAGTAACTCAATAGAAGAGGATTCTATATAAAAAATAAATAAGCAAGAGTGTATGGAACCATCTTGAGCTGAGAACAGATTGTTAAATATTTAGTATGACTGTTTATGCCTCAGAAATCAGCAAACTTATAAATCAGGGTTTAATTTATTGTTTTGTTAACTGTTTAGACTTAATAATGTGCTGAAAAAAATAGCAGCTCCAGATAGAGAGTTGATCCTGGTGTCAAGATCTAAATTCAAATGTGACCTCAGAAACATTTTGTGTGCTTTTGTGAGTCACTTAAACATTTTTATCTTAATTTCTTCATTTATAAAACAGAGATAATAGCAAATACTTCTCTGGATACTTATGAAATTAAAAAAGGATGTTTACATATTTAACATATATAGGACTGCTTGCCATCTAGGGGAGGGGGTGGAGGGAGGTAGGGGAAAAATCGGAACAAAAGCAAGTGTGAGGGATAATGTTGTAAAAAAAAATTACCCTGGCATGGATTCTGTCAATAAAAAATTATTATAAAATTAAATTAAATTTAAAAAAAAAGATGTTTACAAAGAACTGAAGCACATAATAGGTGCCATGTATATGTAAGACAATAGTAGTAATAGTAGTAGTAGTAATAGTAGTAGTAGTAGTAGTGGTAGTAGTTGTTGTTGTAAAAATGTGTTATGAATGTGTTTTTTCTCAGAGATCTGATTGTTGGAAATTTACAGGTACACACTTGTATATGTGACTAGTAAAAAAAAAAAATTAGAGATGTTAGTCTTGGTACACAATAGGGCTATTGAGTGCATAGTAGGTACTTAATAGGTACAAAGAATACTTGTTGAATTAGATGGAATTAGGTAATGTCCCGCAATTATAAATAGGAAATATGAGGTAGAGAAAGATCAAAAATAATACCAGAATAAACAAAAATCCTAAGTTTGCTATGATCTGAGTTTATAAGATCAAAGATTTAGAATTTAGAGATAAGCTAATCCAACTTTCTTCTTTTATAGATGAGGAAACTGAAGACAAAGCTGTCCAAGTGGTGACAGAGGAGGATATAAGCCTATGTTCTTTCTTTCTACTGTCCCTATGAAGGACTCCTCAGGTCTCTAATGACTGGTAGAATTATTAAGAGGTAACATGGCATGGTAGATAGAAACCTGACCTCCTACTCAGGAATTCATGGGTTCAAATCCTGACTGTTGCACACTGCTTCTGTGACCCTGGACAAACCACTTCAATTTCTGACTGCCCTGAAATCACTTTTGAAAACTACACATTATAGTGAAAGGCTAATGTGTACTGAAAGAAAGAGTCTCTCCCTAACAGTTTCCTCTGAAATCAGATCTTTAAAAAAAAAAAAAAAAAAAAAAAAAGATAATTTATTGTGTATACTGTAGCAAATCATTGCATTTGTAATGCAATATTTTATAAACTTGATCATGCATACCATGATATATATTATAAGGAAGGGAATGTATCAGGTAGAGAAACTACAAGGATTTTAAACTCAATTTTATCACATATTCTGTTGTTGAGCTTGTAAATATTAAATATATGTCATAAGAATTCATATTTCTTTAAAAGAACAGATCTAACTATGTCACATCCCTGTTTAAGAAGCTTTAGTTTTTCCCTATGGGTAAAATGCTAAGTCTACTGTCTGGCATTTGAAGTCCTTCTTATAAAGGACTGGCTCAAATGTATATTTCCAGGCTGAATTCACATTATTTTCAATCAAATTCTATTCTGCAGCTAAACGGACTCACTTCAAGACATTCCATCTCCTGATTAAGTACTCTTTTCTGGAAGGCTTACCTTCCTCATCCCTGCCTGGCAAAATCCCTAGTTTTCTTCAAAGCACAACTCAGATACCACCTCCTAGAAGATTCTTCATTCTTCTCCTACCTCAATTGGTATTCATTCTGTATAGCTCTTAGATACTTATCTATGTCTTGTATTTTAAGTCCTCTCTAGGATATACCAATGAAAGTAATTTTTGAGAATAGAGTTGTCAAGTTCCCAGAGCTTTGAAAGAGGGTAGAGAAGGTTAGTATTTTAGTTTGACTAGAGCATATATTTCAAGGAATTCAACTCAAATAGGCCTATGATCTCATCAATGTGAGTACTCCCCAATATTGATATGGATAATCATCCCTGCATACTTGTGTACTCATTCTAGACAACTTTTTTCTGGGTCCTAACTTTTAGGTTGGGGCCCATAGTCATTTTCTCTTAACAACAACAGAATTCCAAATGGATATGCAGCCTACCCTCTCGTTTATCTTCTCTCTCAATACTTAATCAATCTATCTTCTTTTTGGCAAATTTGTTTCTTTGATGACCTCTTACATTGCTGATTTAAAAGTCCTTCTTTGCTATCTATGGCAACCAGCTCACACTTTCTATTGCCTTTGGATGATCCTCAACTTTAGTTCTTCAGGAATTGTAATATATCACACCTTACACTCTCATACAATAACACTGGAGGAATATTGATGTTAAAAACATAGATTTTTTTTTTCAGGGAGAAACTTCCTCTTGTTTGTTAACTCTCCACAGTAACTCAATCAAACAAAAATACTACAAGGCAATAGAAATCGGTACCCTAGTGCCAAAGATGTCCCACTCAAGGAATATGAGAACCTGTTTTAGGGTTTTCCACATGGGCCTCATCAGTCCAGAGGCTGTTAACCAAGCATGAGTATCCAGGATGCTCTAGAGAACTTAAATGGACCAATTCCACTTTTTCTTTGGCTTCCTCACCACATGACTCATATACAACTATTTGCTATTCTCTTATTTTTTTTTTCAATTTTCCACACCCAGAAGATTCACAAATATGCCATAATTATAGATACAGAGAATCCATGCATACTATTTATGTCCCATATTTCATGGAACAATTTACAAAACATGAAGAAGACTTGGTCCCTGGTGTCTGGAGATTTCTTTCTGAACAGTAGAAGCTAGATGAACAAGGTAATACTTGCCCTTCTAACTATGGCTTAAGTACAAAGGTATGCAAGTCTGCTGACTCCAAATCAAACACTATTTCTACTACCCCCAAGATACCTCTAAGAAGTTACTGTTCTGGGAACTGGGCTATTGGTCATATTATATGGACAAACTGGGCAACTGGGGCAATTATCCAGAGGGTTTCATTTAAAAGAAAAATGCACAACTCTGAATTCGATTAATCAGATGCTGTAAACAAAAGTGTTTGCTTTGTTTTTTGCCTGAATTATCCAGATAAATGTTTCAATTCTCCTTTGTATTATCCTCACAAAGCCATTCTAGCCAGCTGTCTTAAAGCAAGAATAACATGTGTCCTCGGCATTTTGTGCTATTTTATTGTCTCATTAAACCTTTAACAATGCACTTTATACAATCTCCATTTCCAATATAGATCCCATACCAGTCATTGTTACAATTAGCACATTTATGAGGCTGGCAAAGATGACACCTTGGTGGGGAGTTAGAATGGGCTGCCTGTTTTCCTATTATTCTAAATGCCAGGCAGAATCCTGGGTGAAATGTGGTATATTTTCCTCCTGTCCCAACTCCTCTAGTCTACTATAACCTTTCATTCAAGCAGTATTTCCATTAAATTTTCCTGGTATATTTATTATTCCATTACTAAGATACTTCATGGAACTATGATTTTATCCATATGATCATTTTTACCAACATATATCCTAATCCCTTCAAACTATGTATCATTTGGATCATTGCTATGGGCAAAATAATCCGTCTTCTATTGCCCAACCTTCTAGATAAGATATTCTAAAGTTAGCTGATAAGCAATATGATAGAGTATAGACCGCTGAATTTGGGAGCCAGATGGGAATACACTCAGATTCTCCCTCAGACTCTCTCTACCTGTGTTGAAATAAACAAGTCACAACTTCTCAAAGCCATAACCATGATCTCACTTCATTTTGTCTTCTCCAGTATATTTTCCCCTTTATCATCTTCACTTTCTCACTTGTACTGCTTGCTTCCCTAAAGCTTACAAACATATCCATATCTCTCCATCCTCAAAAATTCCTTAATCCACCCATCCTCAAAAGCTAGCGTTTCATTTCTAGTTAAACCCAGGCCTCCTACCTTCAACACAGGATAGTTATATGAATATGGATGAATCACTTAATCTCCATGGTCCTCAGTTTCCTTATATATAAAATTCAACTGATAATATCTGCAGCACTTACTCCCATGGAGTCATTGTTGGGAGCAGATGAGTACATTTGCAATATATTTTGCAAACTATAAAGCACTATTTAAAGATGAGTTATTATTAGTAAGAGAAATGTAAATATTAAATTAGACTCTGATAAAAATATGACAGAAAGTCCTATTGCCCAACCCCTTCATTTTCCAAAGGGATAAAATGAGGCTGAGAGTTAGCCAAGTAAATTGTCAAAGGTCATCCAGATAATTATTGACAGAAGTAGGAGCTGAACCCAAATCTCCTGACTTCTAGCCTTGCATTTCTCCTACTCCATAACAGTAGTTTTCAGCTAGAGAAAAAAAAGACTATCTTAAGTTTGGCAAAAGCCAAACCAAGATGGTGAATCAATGATTGTTTTTATACCCATTGATAAATACAGGAATTTCATATTGATAAGTAATTACATGGTCATAGATAGACTGTCACATAAATAGAATGTCATTTGGATGCTCTTATCTTTTTCTAATAACCATTTGTTCAGCCTCTGAGGTCAACTTGAGTTTAATCTTCACCAAAGGTCATGCTCTTGGTTTCTTTTTCCCAAATTCCCTTGCCCTCCAGTAACTCTCATTCAAGAGCTGTTGGGAATGTCTTATTGTCTCAGGACAAGAGAATTAGGCAAATTCCTCTTTGAAGGAATGAGGACTGTTTGGTTTCATGACTATTTCCCACCTATGTCTGACTTATCCACTCACACATTTGAATTAACAGAGAATTTAAGGAGACTAGCTGTGGTTTTGTGAGCAGAGTTGACTGTTTATATGGGAAGGTTTATGCAGTCTGAGCCAGGATAGTGTTTTAATCATTGAAGTCATCCATCTTTCTTGTGTAAATAAACAGTAGGGAAAAGGATAGGAGTCCATACAATTTTAATGAACGAAATCCCCATCCTTTGTCAAGAGAAAACAAGAATATAGAGGAGCCAGGAAGCTAATTTTCTCATGATATCTCTACTTCATTCCTCTGGGAGAAGCAGTTTCCAAATTAGAAAATAAAAATGATGCTTTGATTATTTTTACTATCATCTCATGTGCTATTGTCTTTGATCTTGTTTTTTTTATCTTGGGCCACAGAACTTAGATCCTGTGTTAAATCACTGCTGGAATCTTGTGCTTTCAGATGGTCTTCCAAAGATGCAGGCCTACGTGAAGCCAAAAAAAAAAAAAAAAAAAAAAAGCAAAACTTGTTGAAAATTGTCTTGATTAAAGAACAAACTATAGTAGCAATAATATCATATTAAAGAAAATAACAATATAAAGGCATCCCTAAGAAAAGGTGTGTTTAAGCCAGACTCTACATTTTAACTGTTTTTGTTCCATTTCGTTAGATAACAATAACTTGAGGGATGGATGAAGAACTTGTGGCACATGAATGTAATGGATGTAAAAAATGATGAATATTAGTGCAGAGAGCATGGAAATGATGAATATGCTGAGTAAAGGAAGCATAGAAAGAAATTTGAAATGATAGAAAATGAAGTAGGCAGAATCAGGAAAACAATATACACAACTAGACAGTCAATAAACATTTCTTAAGAGCCTACTATGTGTCGAGCACTATACTAAGCAATAGAAATACAAAGAAAGGCAAAAGACAGTCCCCAGTCTCGGAGTTCATGAATGAGAGGAACAATACACATACTATATACAGACAAGCTATATACTAAATGAATTGGAAATAATCAAGAGAAGGAAAGCACTAGAATTAAAAAGGATGGGAAAGTTTTCCTGTAGAAAGAGGGAAGTCAGAAGGCAAAGGTGAGAACTGAGAGAAATCCAAGTATGGGGAAAACACCAGTGAAAATCTTTGGAGTGTCTTGTATGAGGTACATGGAGAAACTGTTTCTAGATTGCACATTTTGTGGTAGGGAGTAAGGTAAAAGAATACTGTTGCAGGGAGGCAGTGGGATGGGAAGAAGTTTTAAAGGGCATTGAATATCAAAAACCATAGAAATTTCAATGGGGAAACAACAGAACTGTAACTAAATGTTACAGTTTTAATGACCAAGCTCAACCTCAAAGAAGACATATGAGAAGAAAGTAGCTCCACCTCTATTCTTTGTAGAGTAAGGGACTCTGGCATGTTGCATATAATGACAGATTTTTTGATGTATTGGTTAGTTTTGTCGAACCATTTTAAAATCTTTTTTTATTATTACTCTTTATTATAAGAGATTGCTCTACTATGGGGGATATGCATTGGAAAATATAAATGATATGAAAATAAAAATATGCATAAAAATAATTTTAAAAAAAATTCATACCACCACTTTACACAAAACATTACCAAAGACACTCACACAATTAATTGTTTCATTTTTTTCTTTCTTTTTTCTTTATCTCTTTCTTTCTTTCTTTTTTAGTTTGGATATCTCTTTCTCTCCCAGGCTAAAAAGTACAGCAGCCACTTACAGGCCAAATCTCACTACTCATCAGCCAAGAAGATTTCCAATTTAGGCCAGATTAGGTAGTCCAGTTTCCCAACTCTCTTGGTGGTTTACCATATTGGTACCAGACTTAGTATGGTCATATTTTAGTCTTTCTACAACTCAAAACTCCTCAATTCAAGTCATCCACCATTCTCAGCTACTCTCAGCAACAGAGACCACAGGTATACATCTCCATACCCTGCTCTGTTATTTCAATACAAACAGATAAATTCAGTCAAGTAATTAGCTGGAAACTTAGGACTCAGGAGATATGGGTTCTACAAGTCACTGCAAGTAACAGTATAATTCTGGGCACTGACCCTCTCTAAGTGTCAGTTATTTCCTCAAATAAAAGAGTTCTGTTAAGTCATGTAGAAGCTCCCCCTTTGCCCTAACATTTTATATCTACACTATGTTCTAAGGATTTTTTTTCAGCTTTAATATTCTCTGCTCTAAGTAAGGTTCCTTCAAGGTCTAATATTCTATGTTCTAAGGATTTTTTGAGCTCAACATTCTTTGTTCTGTGGACCTTTCCAGCTTTAACATTTTATGTTCTAAAATTCAACTCAAAAAATCAATTATTCTATTCAGTGCAACTTACTGATTGTTTTCAAAATAATGGATAATTGACACATCTTTACACCAGTCTCTAAGTATAGATCCTATTCCCATGGATCTCACTGGCAATCTAAGAATAGAATAGCCAAGTTGGCCCTAGCCAACTGCATTTTTCCAGAAGAGGGTGGAATTTTCCCTGTGTTCACAGTAGGAGTCTATCTCTGGTGAATCAGTTTGGATTAGTTTTTCAAGTGAATGAAGTGTATTATACTGCCAGAAGGATACTTCATCATCGGTAATAAATATTCATCTACATGTATCGTGCACTTGAGTTGCATGAATGATGAACTCCTGCTCCAGAAATGAATGGGAAAGTTACTAAGACAAATGTCACCTTTCAGTGTTGTTCTTACAGATAAATTGCAGTTAGATTTCAACCGAGTTGGTAATTTCATGCTTTACAACTGTCACCGGCCTCTGTTCAAGCTGCCCAGGGGAGCTGGACTACAGTAGCCAACCCACCACCCAGTCTTTCGATGGACCTCTCAAGGATTCCTTCAGCTCACAGGTCCTTTTTCAGCTCAGCTCAGCACAGCTCCAAATGAGAATTAAAATTATGCTAAATACACTGCCACTGCTTTAGGAAATCTGGTCTAGTAAAAATACTTCAGTTATAACATTGGCCAGATCGTCTTAGATATTATGACCTTGGATGCTAGCAAGCAGAATTATTTCTTCTGTGGAGACAAGGGGCTGGGAGTGGCAGTGAGCTCAGGTCTCAGATGCACTGATGCTTTGTGGCTTTGGGCCAGCCCCAACACTGGCTTTGGCCTCAGTTCTCCAAGCTATAAGACAGATTTCATGGAGTCTAATTGTCTGCTTTCCTCAACTAACATTGTAGTTAAGGAAGCACAAATACCTAGCTTTTTTGCATAAATCTATCTACAAACTCAGAAGTTATCACAGATTTACTGAGAACAAAATAATAATAATAATAGCTGAAATATACAGTGTTCTAAGCTGAATAAATTCTTATGATATTTGTACCTCACAACTACCCTGCAAAGTAAATATTACAATATTCAGAATCCAGATTATGCAGATGAGAATGAAGATAAGGCTTACAGAGGGTTAAATTAACTTACCCATAACACCACAATGAGCAAATGATGGAGTTGGGGTGTGAATCCAGGTTTTCCTCACTCCAATTATAGATCATTTAGTCTAATATATTCACTTTGCCTATGGGATACTCAAAGTCCAGAGAAAAACATAAAAGTTGCTCAAGGTCAGGGTGAGGGTAAGGGCAGAGCTAGGCTGACCCCCCAAATTAATAGCTCTTTCCACCATCTCTTGTTGTCTGCTCTCTAAACCAACCTGAGATATCAGTTGCCTAATAAGCTAAAATCCAAAATCTACCTCCCTGTATCATTTACCCATCAAATCCAGTTATACCTTCTGGAGCCAAAAAGAGAAATGACCAGTCTTCTTCAATATGACTATCCTTTAAATATTCAGAAACAGCTATCCCATCATCCCCCACTGCCAGATCACTTTAGCTCCAGGACAAATCTACCTAATTCCTTCAACAAGTTTTCATATGATGTGATTTCCTGTCTTCTCCCCATCCTGGCCATCCTCCTTTAGCTGCTTTTTAGCTTATCAATATCTTTCTTTAAAAATATGATTGCCAGAACTAAACCAAAGTCCAGGTACAAAACAGAACACAAAGAAACTATTCCCTCTCTTGTGCTGAGATCTGTTCTCCTATGAATACTTCTTAATATGGTATCTGGGCAGGTAAGTGGTTCAGTAGATAGAGTGCTGGGTCTAGCTATGTGACCCTGAGCAAGTCACCTAATTCTATGTCTCAATTTCCTCATCTATAAAGTAAACTGGAAAAGAAAATGGCAAACTGTTCTGATATCTTTGCCATGAAAATCCCAAACAGGATCATAAAAAGATAGATATAACTAACTGTACAAGCAAAAATATGTAATCTATTTAATTTGCTTCCACAAAACTCTATAGAGGTCTTTTTCACATGAACACCTTTTTAGACAAAAGTTCTTTATTGTATACTTATACAGTCTAAGTTATTTTTAATCTAAATAAAGATTTTCAGTGTGTTCTTATTGAAATTCATCGGTTTGATGGTTGCTACTATCCCAATATGTCATAATTTTCAGTTCTGCCATTCAGTGTATTTAGACATCCTTGCCAGTTTTGTTCATTTGTTTATTGAGGTTTTTTGTCTGACCCCATTATTTCAATAGGAATAAGAAATTCTTAGTTCAAAAATCCCTCATTGACATAGATCAGCAATTTGTAACATAATCTTAGATAGTTGTGTTGGGTACTAAAAGAATAAGTGACTTGGTTGTGCAGCTAGTATTTGTCAGAGGCAAGAATCAAGTCCTGTTCTTCTATGTCACACAACTTTGTAAAATTGGCAAGTTTGATAAGCATACCTGCTATCTATTGTTGATCATAATTCTATTTGTTACCAGGAGGTAAAACTAATATTTGTGTGTAAAAGATACATAAAGACAGATTTTGAATTTCATCTTTGTTTTGGCTAAAATTTCAAAGTAAAACAGGCTTAATGAAAGGTCTCTTTGAATTCCACTGGAGTCCTCTCTTCAAGATGATATAATTCAAACTGTTACTGAGTATAATACTTTGCACACAATAGGCACTTAATAAATGTATTATATCTTGCTATATGATATAATCGGCATTCTTTGAATTTATTTACTTTTCAGTTTTAAATCTTCACTTGACTTCACTTCACAGTTTTAAATCTTACTTCAGATATCAATGACAACTTAGACACATTACCCCAAACAAGTGAAATGTTCTGGAAAATAGACTACTTTTGTCCAGCAATCCTTGGGCTGACCTATCTGATAATCAAGTGTTGTCCAATTCTGTTTCCTCATGGGTACTTCATACCTATCCTCACTATCATTATTTTGTAAGCAACTTGCTGGTCACATCAAGATCTGTACTAGACACTCCAGGTACTCCTGGTCACTTTCATCATTGTGCAAATGATGTGACTCAGAATGTCAAGAAAGATTGTATTGTATAGTGGATAGTGAAAAGAATACTGAACCTAGAGTTGGGAAAACTGGGATTCAGATCCCTACCTCGGACACTCACTATGCGACCTCAGTTAATCTCTGGTCTTGTTTCCTCACCTGTAAAATGTCAGGAGTTGGACTCAATGGTTTCCAACATCTCTTCCAACTTTAAATATATACTCTAACCCAGCTGTTCTAAAAGTTTGGTCCTACATTCCCTTTCAGGGCATACATAAAGTTAAGACTATTTTCATATTAATACTAAGATAAATTCATTTATAATATGGTAAATACCACTAGATATAATCCACATAAACAAAAGCTCTTTGGGGTGCTCTAATCTAGACTTGAGAGATCATCTAGTACAATTCCTTCACTTTTTTTTTTTTTTTTTTTTTTTGCAGAAGAGGAAACTGAGGTCTAAAGAGACCTATTGATCTATTCAAGGTCATGTAGGTAGTAGATGGTAGAGGTGAAATTCAAATCCAGGTCCTTTGATCTCAAATTTGGAACTCTTCATTATGCCCATAATTAGAGTTCTAGCTCGTTAATCTTTCCCTTGTGTACCTGTGGGTGCCTATTGACCAATATTGACACATGGTGATGAGAGGTCAAATAATAAACATGGCGTTACTTTCATTCCTCCTCCTAAGGAGAATCTGATAAACACCAGTGAATTCTAAAAACCAGCCAGGGCTCAGAGCATTTCTAGGAGCCAGCAGGAAAATGTCAAGAACAAAATGTAAATATTGTCAGCATTTGTAATAAATGATAGTTAATAAAACTTGAAAAGATTACACCTCAGGAACTTAACTTCCTGTGTCTCCCATTATTTAATAATTTATTGTATGAAATCCATTGACCTTTCAGTGCTTTTTTTTTTTTGGTAGTGGAAGCTAGACTGTTAATTATGCCTTAGCTTTTTTTTTTTTTATTGAGCAGCATTAGCATACAAATAGGCCATCAATAACCAATTACAATCTTCATCTAGAAAAAACAAAGCTCTTCCAACCCCTTCTAGGGACTCTACTTGCTCTGAGACACTGAGCAGTCACAAACACTTATGGATGGCTGACATGTGACCAGACTTTGTCATGCCTGAGGGATGCTGTGGGAAATATTTTGCTGGGTAAGGGAGATTACAGGATCATTGATTTAGAGCTGAGAGGCCTTCTAAGCCAACTCCTTCATTTTGCAGAAACTAATACCCAGAAAAAGACCATAAACTCATGGAACTTAAAGCTGGAAGCATCTGGGAAAGCCATCTAATCCAGCACCAGACCCATCACCACATAACTCTTCACTTTACACAAGAGGAAACTGAGGTCCAGAGAAAGGGTCTTGTCCAAGTTACCAGAATAGCCAAGTTAGGATCTGAACCAGGTCTCCTGGATTTAAGACCAATGGTCTTTCTACTACAATGCACAAACTAGCAAAGAAAAAAGGATTTATCTACAAAAAGGACCAGAAGTCAAGTTCAATAATTGTTGTTAAGAATTTTAGAGGTAAAAATGAAGAAATAATATGTTATCATGGAAAACTATGAATTTGAAAAAAGAGGGCCTCAGTTTGAATCTTGGCTCCACTACATAAAAATAAACTAACATTTATGAAGTGACATAGTTTGCAAAGTGTTTCCTCTATATTACCTCACTTTAAGCTCCTAAAAATCTCATGAAAAATCATATTAATAATAATAAAAATTGTTATTCCTATTTTGCAAATATGAAAGTAGGATCGGAGGAGTGAAGTGATTTGTCCTTGGTCACTCAACAAATAAATATCAGAATGCAATTAGTCAGGAGAAAGCAATTACCTTAATTCCCAAGGCTTTTAGTCTTGTACCTATGACTTTTTTTCCATTCTACTCACTTGCATAAGGAGACAAAAGAATTTAGGATTTGAGAAATTTGGGAGGCCAAAATTTAGTAGTTTGTTAAAAAGATAACAACTAAACAAGTGCATATTGGAGGCAGTTCATCTGTTGAAAATTAATCAGCAAGTTACATGGACTTTCTGACCCTAAGTCAGACCAAAACTCCTAACAGAGACATAGTCTTGGGTTACCAGGAAATACCAATATGACTTAGTTTTGAATAGAACAACCTTTACTTGAATGTGTAAGTTCTAAGGAAGCACTTTGGTGAGTCAGGAAGAAAAGCAGGCTTTTAATCAGGATATTTGGATTTAAACATTATCTCTGACTCTTAGTAGTTGTGTAGTGGGGCAAGCCACTTTGTCTCTCTCTCTCTCTCTCTCTCTCTCTCTCTCTCTCTCTCTCTCTCTCTCTCTCTCTAATGTATCCTACACATGTCTCATTTGCACATGGTTGTTTGTATGTTGTCTTCCCCAATGGAACCTTCAGAGCAAAGCCTAGCTTTTTGTTTGGTTAGTTTGTTGGCTTTTGTTGTTGTTGTTGCCTTCTTTTTGTATCTGTGATGCTTAGCACAATACCTGTTTTATAATATGCACTTAATAAGGATTTGTTGTTGAATTTACTTGACTTTGTGAATTTCTGGATTTACTCATCTGTAAAATAGGGATTAGATGTATTTATGCTACCTATTTCATAAGATTATTGTGAGAAAAATAGATTGTAAACCTTAAACCACTAAATATGAATTGTTATTAATTAATTCTTAACACAGGTAATCATTCCTTTCATTTATAGCTGGACAAAACAGCTACTGAGATCCTTTTAATTCTCAAATTCTTTAAGATTCTATTTGTGATATATTTGCATAAAAATCAGTTTTCTTGCATTTCACTCTCATTTCCATCACATAACTACTTAAAAAGAATACTGAGTAAAGGATTGATCTGCCCAGAATGAACTCAGGAAAACGTCTTAAAAGAGACAAGTCTAAATTTAAAGTTATATAGAGCATCACCATGCATATCCATCAAATCCATGGAATTATATATCCTCTCAGACTTGGAAGGGACCTCAGAAGCTACTGAATCCAAGCAAGTCAACAATTATTTTTAAGCACCTAATATGTTCAGGTACTGTACTAAGAGTTTAGAAGTACATAGAAAGAAAGACCCCCCAAAAAAAGCAATCCTTGCTTCAAAAAGCTTATAGCCTACTGTGGGAGATAACTTCCCAACAACCTGGTACCAGCTATAAACAGGATCAATTGTAAATAATTAAAAGAGAGAAACCCAGAGATTTCAGAGAAATCAGAAATTATTTCTTGCAGAAGGTGAAACTTAAAGGAAACCAGAGAAGCCAAGAGGAAGAGGTAAGGAGAGAGAGAGTTCCAGAATTGAGGTACAGCCAGTGAAAATACCTAAAGTTAAGAAAGGGAACAGGTTTTTTGTGAGAAACAAGGAAATCATATGTGAATCCCCTACCTGAACTATAATTATTTCTTACCTGCCTTCAAAATGGTTCATTCATGCCCCATGCCCAATGGGGAGTGACCAAAGGTTTCAGATCAAAGTCTACCCAAAATCAACACCATTCACACCATGAACCTCTACATGGCTTTTCTTACCATGTTTCTTATACATGGAGTATTTTTCCTTCTCCTTCCTGTTGAATTTTTACCCCTAGTTTAAATCCCACTTCAAATGTTATCTTTTCCAGGATGCTTTCCTTGTGCCTCCCAGCCAGTGATTATCCCTCTAAACAATATAACATTGTATTTTATATGCATCTCTCATGTATTTATATTATTTTATGATACCTTAATTTATCACAAAATGTACTGATTTAGAGTCAAAAGAAATGCCTTAAATTTATATATGTTCCTAAGTCATTTTTCCTCTCAGAATTTTTTTTCCTTCTCTGGAAAATAAAGAGACAAGACTAGATGAAGCTGTTTACCCTCTAAATCCCATGAACTGTAATCTGAGATGACAAAATGAATAAAGTCCTGGCCCTAATTTCAGGAAAATCTGAATGCAAACACATCTTCGGACACTTATTAGCCCTGTCAACCTGGACAAGTCACTTAAACTCTACCTTCTCCAATTTCCTTGGCTGCAAAAAAAATAAATAGTGGCACCCACCTCCTAGACTTTTTATGAGAATCAAATGATATAAAAGTTGAAAAGCAATTTGCATATCTTAAAGTACTATATAAATACTATTGTTATTTACATTTTTATAAAATATGCAAAGTATTTTATGTACTTTAGGCTCCTCTGACCTTCACAACAATCCTGTGAGGTGGGTATTATATATATTATTAATCCACATTTTATTGATGAAGAAACTGAGACCCCAACAATTTGAGTGAATTATCCATGGTAACACATTTGCCAGAGAAGGAATTTTAATCCAGGTCTTCCTGGCTCCAAATTCAGCAATCTCTTTACTATTCCATGCTGCTTGATGCCAGTGATATTATCGTAGCCATAATAATTATCGTCTTTTAAGCATCATCATTGTTGATGGGAAAACATACAGTAAAATGGAGGAAATGAGAGTTTTCTATACTCTAGGATAGAAGATTTCTGACTTTTAGGAATTCACCACTTCCTTATTTGATACAAGATGTGTGATTTAGCTAATACATCAAAGATCTTGACAGGCTGGAGCACTGGATTGAATGTAGAAAGACTTTATCTTAGTTATTTTTTTAAATTATCATGTATATTCTAACCTGCTTACATATTACATCCCCCAGTGGAATATAAGCTCCTTGAGAGCAGGGACTAGTTTCCATCTTGCCTTTGTCTCCCTGGTGCCTAGCACAGTGCCTGCCACATAATAGACACTTAACAGGCATTTTTCACATCCTTATGTCTTGGATGCACCTGTCTCACAAAGACATTGCCTTAAAGCAAATATTCCAGTTCACACAGTTAACAGCATTCCATCTGCATATCTTTCCGACAGGAGAGAAATTCCCAGTTAAGCCAGCCCCAGGAATGATTAATTATTGTAACTGCAGAGAGGTAATCTAAGAGAGGACAGATGGCTTACATGAAATATATAGAATCACCTGCTATGAAATTAATTCCATATCTTGGAGAGCTTTGGGCTTGGAATACCATTCAAAAGATGAATGTTGATGAATAGGCTGTGTGAGTGTGAATGTGGGTGTGGGTGTGGGCATGTGTGAACAAGTGTGTATGTGTGTATAGACACCGTGAAAAACCACTTAAAAATATATGTTATGTCATGATTTCTTTTCTCTATCTCCTCCATTTAATACCTTATCAGTTATAAAAAAAAAAATTGACAAAGAAACTTAAAACATCAATCAAGCCATTAATTCTTAAGATTATGTTAATGAGCCGACTGGGATGTTTGTTTCCCGTAACAGCTTATCCGCCGGGAACAAAGCTCAGTCTGCTCCCTGGGAAGGTTTGAGCTTCCCCGACTTCCCCTCCAGAGGCATCAGCATAATAGTACGACTCTTAAAAGGGCATCCAGCACTTCATCTCGGGTAAAATGAGTGTTTACCCATCCAAATCGCAAAAACACCCGCAGTCTGCCCGACAAGCTGAAAATAAAACAGGAAATATGGGAAACGTAGAGAGGGGGCAGGAGACGTGTGAAATCCCAGTTAACACTCCCTCTTAGCTTTGTGCTGGAAAGAAAGACTGTGCAACGCTACAAATCAGATCGAGGAGATTTAAGTCAGGGGTGAAAACAGGGGCCCTAAATTAGCATCTGCAGCACGAGCAGCAGCAGCGTTGAGAAGGGTCTGACTTACTCTTGTAGGGGGAGGAAGAGATGGAGTATGATCTGTTTAGAATAGCTTGCCCTATAGAAAAGGAACGTTTTCTAAAGCTGGTCAGAGACTAAGATGAATCTGCCTGCAAATCACAGAGATAAGAGATAGTAGAGATGACACAAGTAGAGACGGAGATAAGAAGAGAGAGAGACAGATAAAGATAGGAACAGAGAGAGAGACAGAGACAGAGAGACAGAGACAGAGACAGAGACAGAGACAGAGAGAGAGAGAGAGAGAGAGAGAGAGAGAGAGAGAGAGAGAGACAGGTGGTGATAGAGATAAAGACATGAAGCTAGAGATAGTGATAGGTTTGAAGAGAGAGAGAAAATAGATGAAAGAACTGAGTATGGAATTATAAGAGAAAGAGATGGAGAAAGATAATAGATAAAGGAAATGGAGATAAAAATAGAGAGAGAAAGATAGAGATGATGGATGTGAAGATGTAGAGAGAGACAGAGACAGGCAGAGACAGAGACAGAGACAGAGAATATGATGAGGTGAAAGAGGCAGAAGAAGAAAAAAGTGGATGATATAGATGCAGATAAAGGCATAGTAGCTAAAGATCCAAGATCTATGTCTGTAATGCCTAGGGTCAGGTCCTGTCTCTGACATATATAGAGTGCCTGACCTTAGGATAAGGATGGGGGTGCAAATCACTTAACTTTTCAATGCCCCCAAGCAATTCTCTAACACTGTAAATTTCTGAGATGGCACTGCACTAAAGGAATTGGTAGAAGAGAATTTTCTCTTCCTAATGTCCCTCTACCAATGAAATCACAAGTCCAAAACATTCTCTGTGTGTATGTATTACATTATATGTAAGAGACAAGACAGAACAGATGGGGAAGGAACCTTCTCAATTAGGTGCATTAGCTCCCATTACCCAGCCCTAATTATAACTCTGGCATCACCAATTCTGTGAACTAGAATTAGAAAGCTTCTTGTTCCAAAACCATATAGTAGCTGAGCCTGCTCTGCCCTGGATCAACTAGAAATGCCTCTACCCACCTATAGAGTAAAGCATCCAGGGCATTGCTGTGGAAGCCTGGAGCAATTCTTCCCTGCTTTGCTTAGTTCTGATACACCAGGATTCTCTCTATCACAATCTGACCCAGGATAAGACAATCAAATATCAATACCCCAGCCAGAAACCATAGGCAGGAATCTTCTCTTGGATTTGGATTCAGAGAAACTGGTTTCAAATCCAACTGAGCCAATTACTACTCATATGATACCAAACAAGTTTAAACTTTTCTGGTCCTCAGTTTTCTCATATGTAGAAGGGGATGGACTAGACAGCTTCTAAGATCCCTTTCAGCCCTAGATCTGTGATCACTGGTCTAATGATTGATTGTGCATCAAACCTTGAGGGTATTCCCCTTCCAGATAGGTTCCCTTATTTATTTGTTTGTTTATTTGTTTATGAATGACTAAGTTTGAAAAAAAAAAAGACCATTCTTTACCTCATTTCTTACCTAGCTTTAATCACTGAATAGATGATTGTCTCTATCAAACTGAAATTTGTTGAGACTTTAGCTTTTGATTTTAGAAAAATCTGGAAAGACTTATATGAACTGATGCTAAGTGAAGTAACTAGAACCAAGAGAATGTTGTATAAATGAACTTGGCTCTTTTCAACAATGAGGTAATTCAAGGCAATTCCAATAGACTTGTGATGGAAAGAGCCCTCTGCAATCAGAGAGAAGACTTTGAAAATTGAATGTGGATCACAGCATAGTATTTTTGCCTTTTTTGTTGTTTGCTCTTTCCTTACCCACTATATCTAATCAGTATTCTACCTAAGAAATAGCTCTCATATATGTCCCCTCATTTCTGTTCCCATTGCCACCATCTAACCACCTCATTATCTTATATCTAAACTAAAGCAATGAGCTCTTAAATGATGTCTCTTCTTCTAGTTGATCCCCATTCCAATCTATCGTATATGCAACTGCCAGAGAAATCTTAATGCATAGCTGAATCAAAAGTTTAGATCCAGGAGGAACTTTTGCCACTGTCTAGACCGACTCCTTTATATTACAGATTAGGAAAATGGGGACCAGGGAAGTTAAGTGATCTGACCAAACTCATATAGGTAGTAAATGAAAAACCTGGAGGTTAACTTCAGCTCCTCTGACTCCAAATTAGTTTCAGGTTTGTTTCTAGTTTCAGAAGTCTTTTCAGTTCTATAATCCCTTTTTGACTCAAAAACCTTGATTGGCTCCCTATTGCTTTTCAGATAAAATTCAAACTCTTAATGCTGGCTTTTATATTCCTCTATGATATGATCCCTTTATATCTCTACATCTTACACTTCATATGCCCTTGTTAAAATAGTCTCAGCAGACAGGCTAAAATAGATTGAGGGTAACTGACAGACATCAAATCTATCAATGAGTTAGGGAGATTTCTGTCTTAAGCATGTAAAAAAGGCTTCCTCGGTGGAAAGGGAAGATGAGAACAATGTGTTCCAGAAGATGGCTAAAGAAAACACTAATTCATAGAGTATGGTCAGAAATCAAGGCTCTCAAGGTCAATTATTACATCCCAGGCTATCACCGTTGTCTTGACTTTTGTCTTGGCACTGGACTTTGATGATAATCCTGGAAGAGACAGCAAGGCTGACTTTCTGCATCTCTATCTCACTTACATCCAATTCATACATGATGTCTTTGGTCCTCTTCAAAAACAAAGAACTATCAATAAGAATCACAACCACTCTCCCCCCAAATATATCAAATATTTACCACTATTTTGCTTCAGAAGAAACTGAATGGCTATCCATCAGTAGGAGAATGGCTGAATAAGTTATAGTATATGAATGTTATGGAATATTATTGTTCTATAAAAAATGACCAGCAGGAAGATTTTAGAGAGGCCTGGAAAGACTTACTCTGATGCTAAGTGAAGTGAGTAGAACCAAGATAACATTGTACATAGCAACAGCAAGATTATATGATGATCAGTTCTGATGAATGTTGCTCTTTTCAACAGTGAGGTGATTCAGGCCAGTTTCCAATGGTCTTTTGATAAAAAGAATCATCTACACCCAGAGAGAGGACTGTGGGAACTGAGTGTGGACCACAAGACGGTATTTTTACCTTTTTTATTGCTGTTGTTTGCTTGCATTTTGTTTTCTTTCTCATTTTGTTTCCTTTTTGGACTTGATTTTTCTTGTGTAGCATAATTGTAGAAATATGTATTGAAGAATTGTACATATTTAATATATATTGAATTACTTGCCATCTAGGAGAGGGAGTAGGCGTAAGAGAAGAAAAAAAATTGGAACACAAGATTTTGCAAAGGTGAATGTTGAAAATTATCTATGTATATGCTTTGAAAATAAACAGCTTTAATCTATATATATATAGTTCAATACGAAGCTATTAAATTCCAATTTTGTGTTAGGCATTAGTGATACAAAAATAAACATGAAACCACATCTGCTCTTAAAAAATGTATATATTAGTGGGGAGAAACTATGTACACAGATAAGTAAATAATAAATGCATTCTAAGTTAACACAAAGTAATTTGGGGATAGAATACAAAAAATTAAAGCTGAGGGAAAACTTCATTGTTTTTATCTGAATCTCTGCTGCCTCACTATCATGAGAGCTCTTTAAAAAAAATTAATTACAAATTTAAAAAGCCAATGTTGGCCCACAGAAGAGTTGAAGAAATGTCCCTTCCTCTTTTTTTTAGAGAGGGTGGGGAATATAAGTGCAGAATGGTGAAAACACTACCAGCTGTGGTTAATGTATTTACTGGTTTTGCTTAATTTTCTTTGTTTTAAGTGAAGGTTTATGGTCTGAGTAGAGGTAGCATACTAGGAATAGCTATGATATAAAAACAAAAGGCAAATATAAAATACTAATTTTAAAAAAGAAAAAATATACAGAATTACCAAATAAGAAAAATATAATTGCTGTACAATGGGATGGAAGTGGAGTGGGGAGAGGGTAGGGGTGGAAGTTCCAAGAAATTGCTAAATAGAGGGGGACCTGAGACCAGCTTTGGCACCCAGCCAAAAACAGTCAGCATTGGTAAATTCACAGAGCCTTATTAAGACAAGGGGGAAATAGAATAGAGGCTGGTGAAGGTTAACAATAAAATTTTACACTAAAACCCTTCTCTGACCAAAGGAAGCTAGAGGCAATATGGAAAAAAGAAGCTAGTTAGAGGATGATTACTTCTTATTAGCTCCCTGTAGATGAACAGGTTGTACAAACTAGATTTGAGGAGGCTAGGAAGTGGCTATTGAGGGTCTAGAGAAACAAATAAAGTAGAGCCTATACAGGGGCCATATCTGCAAATCAGATAGCAATGGGCAGAAGTTCAACTTCTTTGTTTAAAGAACTGAAAAATCAATGTAATTGGAGTTACAAGGCCTCTAGGAAGGAGCAGTACTTGATCTAAGTCCTAAAGGATTGGTAGAATTTGGATGGACAAAGAGGAAGTGGGTTTTGTTCTAAGCACCTATTATTTTTCCTGCTACAATTTCCTTCTTGACAAATATTTCTATTCCTATGGCTCCAAACTCTACTTCTCTACATTCCAACTTCCTACTGGTTATCTTCGACTAAATTTCTAGATGTCCTGCTGGCAATTTAAACTTGCTGAAAACTCAACTCATCATCTTCTCACTAAACCCTTCCGCAGCCTCCATCCCTCATTTCTGGCTCCCTGTTTCCTTTTATCTTCCTTTTATCCAGATTCAAAACCCCTTCTTTCTCATCTTCCCCTCAATATGTAAAGTCTTATTGATTTCACCTACACAATCTTTCTCATATCTAACCCTCCTATCTATTCCCCCTGCAACCCAGATCTCTGAGACAGATAATTCACACATTATTGTACCCATTTTATAAATGAGGAAACTGAATCTCAGGGAAATAAAGGGATTTGGCTACTTCACAAAGCCAGTAAGTATCAAAGTCTAGATTCAAATTATGGAGTCAGGGTATCACTGAATTCCACAGTCGGGAGAATTTAGGGCATATTCAGTCCAACCCATAACTGGAAAAATAATTCCTAACTATAAAACATGCTGTTTGTCCAACCTTTGCTTGAAGACATCCAAAGAGTCAGAACCTGCCAACTTTGAGGATAGACCATTCCCCTTTTGATACTTCTAGATGTTAGGCAATTTTTCCTTGTTGTTCAGTCATTCAATCATGTTCAACTCTTCATGTCTGCATTTAGGGTTTTCTTGGCAACTACTGGAGTAGTCTACCATTTCCTTCTCCAGTTCATTTCACAAATGAGGAAACTGAGACAGAATTAAGTGACTTGCCCAGGATCACACAGCCCAGGTCCTTCTAACCTCAGATTAAGCCTAAATTTATCTATTTGTCATTTCCACTCATTGTTGCCAATTCTGCCTTCTGGCACTAAGCAGAACAAAGCTAAGTAACTCCTTCTTAACATGAAAGCTTTTCAAATTGTGTTTTTTGTGCTAAACATCTCTAATTGCTTCTAAGAGTCATCCCACAGTACCATCTCATAGTTTCTCACCCTCCTGGATGCCCTTCTCTAAATGTTAATACCATCTCATCCTTTCTTGGAGGCAGCCCAGGCACTGACATTACCAGAAAATTCATAAGACCCAGAGAGCCTCGAGACAGTCTGAAAGCACTGAATACTTAGGAAGGGATTCACCAAATGAGAAAGAGGGCTATTCAAGTAGACACTGAGTACAAACTTTACAATATTGGTGAAGGTTAGGTCTAATAAAGAATTAAATTTCACTTGCTTTCTTGGGCAATGGACAAGGTCCAGGGGTAGGCCACATTCAGAAGACCAGTTCCAGTTCTGTCTACATTAACTGTATGTCGCAGGACAAGTCAGTTCATTTCTCCAAGTCTTAGTCTGCGTACCTGCAGAATGGGAACAGCATCATATGCCTTCCCTGTTTCTCCAGATTATTATGCAGATAAACAGAGCCAATATCATATCAAGTATAAATCAGAAAACTAAGTGAATATCAGGTTTTATTATTTGATCAGGGTTGCCTAGAATATAAGAAATTATCAGTATTTTAGAAATACTTATTGGAAAAGGCAAAAGCTAGTGACTTATTATATGTAACACTTCTAACCGCTGTGTATTTTTGGCTCATAATTTAAACCTCTAATAAGTTAACAGATGCCAGTTATTGTTTGTCCATCAGCTGTTACACACCTTTTTTTATCTTACATTGGCATTAATGATACTAATTTTTACATAATAAATAAAATTCAGTAAGAGCTAGTAAGTAATATTGGGACAAGATTTGAACTCAAGTCTTTCCAATAGCAACTCTGACACTATCCCTTACGCTAGTGGTCACAAGGTCTTATAGAGGGTGCATACACAAACTGGGAATTAAGAGCTCTAGATTCCAATCCTGAAACTCTCATTTATTAGTCACTCAATAATAATAATTAATAATAATAGCTCATATTTATTATGCATTTAAAGGCTGGCAACATGCTTCCTTCATGATCCAAATGAGATAGATGATGCAAATATTATTATCCCCATTTGACAGATGAGGAAACTGAGGGTCTGAGAACTAATGACTTACCCAGGGTCATGGTTTGTCAAAGTTAGAATCAGTTTGAACACAAGCCTCTTGACCCCAAGTCTAGTGTTCTTCCCACTGTCATGTGTCTTCTTGATCCATACTCCCTGAGTCTCTTCCTCTCTGTGACTGTTTCCTTTACTATAAAACAGGAACAAAATTAGAAATAATAGTATAGTGGAAAGTGCTGGATGTGGAGACAAAGCCAAGCTTTTGTTGTAAGGTTCCTTCCAGCTCTGAACTTAAGATCTCTGATCCTAACATTATCTTTCCCAGGGACTTTTGCATTACCACACATCTGCAGGAATTTTGTGATTTTAAGAGCAGGAATTTGAACTGAGTTTGTTTTCTAATTCCAAACTGAACATTCTTCAATACACCGTGGTGCCTTTTATTTCGTTACTATTTTATTTGTGACTGCCTCATTTTCCCTTTCTGTAGGGTTAAACTAAGTTCCCTTCTAGATCTAAACCTGTGAGTCTATGACCTCCAGCCTCACCCACCTGCCAGGGCTATTCTGGGGCCAAGGAGAAGAAAATAGACCTGAAAGCACGTCAAAAACTTTAAAAGTACCATACAAATGGGAGGTATTATCATGACCCGGGCCATAAAAGAATTCATGCAGGGTGCTGATAAATGGTGCCTCTGTTTTTTGCGTCGCCATAGTTTCCAAGTAGACGAGTAATTGCTGTTGGCAGATAAGTCCCCGGCAGTTGCCCAAACCCAGAGTATTTGGAAAAGAGCAGAACTTTGCCAAGTCCTAATGATTAAAAAGGCCCCATAAAAATAAACAAGTGTTCGATACAATTCTGCCCAATCCCCACCAGCTCTCCCTCCCACCCTGTGACTGTCATTTGCAGCTCTGTGGCTTGTTATAAAGCAATTACCCTTTAAATCCCCTTTAATCCCAGGTGATCATTTTCAGATTTAATTGTCTCTGCTCCTTTGAACATTGCCTTCCTTCAAATACAGCCAATTAACAAGGGGCTGGCAACCCCCTGATGCCTTGGGGAACAAGGAGCCCCTGGGAGGGTGGACTTTGTTCCGAGATTTCTCCAGTCAATGCAGCTCCTATCTCTTGGGGTTCAGAGCCTTTCTAAAGTGTAAGGTAAAGTGAGATAGATCCTGGAGAAGGATGGATGTCCTGTGTAACTGGCACACAAAAATTGAACTGAAACGGGGACAGAGAAAAAGAGGTCCCAAGTAAGTACAAGACTGGGAGCCTGATTGGAGATTTCAATTCCAAATAGAAGGCTTAGGAAAACTCAGATATGAGAGGGTTGCCCCCTAAAGCCCCTCAAAACTATAGAATTAATGTTCATTCAAAAAGGAAAACAAGATGTTATTTTCAAAACCCAGACGTTGGAACATAATTGAGGCAAGTTAAGCCCTTGGTGCCTTATAGAACCAGTGGAAACATAGCATCCTAGAAGCAGAAAGAACTTTGGAGGTTATGAAGTTCAAACTCTATCCAAAGCATGGATATCCTCTACAACAACACCGGTCAAACAATCCATCAACAAGACTTTATCACCTACTATGTGTCAAGCAAATAGGCTAAGAATTGTAGAAATACTGAAAAGGAAAGAAAAAGGACCTGTCTTCAAAGAAGTTACATTCTGGGGATGTTGCATATTTAATTAAGTACATGTGTAGCACTCTACCAAGATTTCTTTCTCTTACACAATTTATACATAAGGTATACAAAATAAATACAATAATTGGGGAGAGAGTGAGGAAGAAGGTAATCAGGAAAAGTCTTATGTAAAAGATGACCAATCTTTTACAATCTTTACCAATCAATTTGTGCCCATTGTCCATTCTTCTCCATGTTAAAGCTCACCTGAGCCTTAATGGAAACTAGGAATTCTAAGAGATGAGAAGGGAATACATTCTAGACAAAGGGTAAGATCACCAGAAAGACACAGAAATGGAAGAAACAGTACAAAAACCCATTTGGTTGGACAACAGAGATTATGGAGGGGAATAATAAAAATGGAAAGGTACATTGGAGCCGGTATGTGAAGATTTTGAATGCCTGACCAAGGAGTTTATTTGACCCTGAAACTGTAGGAAGCAACTTGAGTTTATTGATAGCAGAATGATATGGTCAGACCTGAGCTTTAGGAAAATCTCTCTGGCAGCTGAGTGGAAGACAGATTGGAGACAAATGGGTCAATAAAGTGGACTGTTTGAATACCTCTAGTGACTGGGAATCATCACTTCAGGTAGCAGGGATGATGACCACACCAGGAATACCTTTCTTTCCTTGCCTTTTTATTTTTGTACTTACCCAAATCTGATCTATCTTTCTCTGATAGAAAAAAAGGGCTCTGGTTTTTATTTGGGGGAGTTTTTTGTGGACTAGAGGAGAAGATATATAACTCCATAAATCCTGGTGTGCAACAGGTTAAACCTGTTCTGGACACATACCCCTCTTTCCGAATGGTACCCCTCCCTTTTCTGGAAACTTTGAGTCCTGGAACTTTCTATGCTAGAACTTTCTATACCCTGGGCAACCTCATTAATGGGTAATTTCCTGCCTATGAAATCAGAGATGAGAAAACAACCATGGGCACCTATGGCAGAAGTGTTCTGAAGCCAGGCTCCCAGGGGATGATTGCTGAATTTTCAGTGTGAGCATTTACACCTTGGAAATCAGTAAACTCCACAAATCAGGGCTTGATTTATTGTTTTGTTGACTGTCTAGACTTAAGTAAATGCTGGGAAAAAATGTTAATAATGCAGAGTAAACTAAAAAAAAGTGTCATGGGTACATTCCTCCACCCCCACACCAGCCAGTGGTTAAATCTTTACCAGTACAACCCTAACTGAGACCCTATCTCATTTATAAAAGCCCCTTCCCCTTCCTATTGCTGCCCAAGTTGTTTAGTTTCCTTGGGCTACCTTACCAATCAATCAATCAATATTTATTAAGCACCTACTGGGTGCCAAGTTCTGTGCTCAGTTCTGTAAAGAAGCTGACAATCTGAATATTGCTGGCTCCTAACCTCATTGTGGGGGAAGGATCATAAACTGCCATGTTGTGTGAGGAACTGGACTCAAGAGTTCACTAGGAAGTGATGAGAATTTGGCAGAACTTAAATGCCAAGCCTAGGGGCAGGCCTTTTGAAGACTCATCAGGGCCTTTCTTCTCATGATATGGCTCCAAGAACATCACTTGAGGTCTGGCAACTCTTCTCCTACTGACTGACAGACAGTTGTATCTTTGTGTCTCTGGAGACTGAGATCCTGGCATATTATGCCTTGCTCTGAATCCCTCTTCCTTCCTTCTCCCTGCCTTTCTCATGTCCCTCCTTGGGTGGCTCAAGGAAGGCCTTGGGCAAAATGGCATAGTGGAAAGAACACTAGCTTTTGGAATCGGAGAATCTAAGTTCAAATCTCAGCTCTGCCATTTATGAGTTACAAGGCCTTGGACAGATCATTTCTTATTCTGTAAAATGAGATTTCTGAGGCTCCTTAAACCTCTAAATCTACAATTCTATTTTCCTTTCCTTGTGAATTAGGATGTTCCCATGATAAAATGTGATTACTTTAGCATTATTATCCAGTCTGTCTCTTCTGTGAAATAACTAGGGTGGACTGGAACTCCTTCAATGATCATCTCATGTCCACCTTCTCCATTTATTTGTAATAGTGGTTGATCCCCTAAATTACCAAGATAAGGTTTTCTGATCCATGTGTTGAGTTTACAGAGTACCCCTTAATCTGAAGGGCACCTCTGGTGGGATTAAGCATTTATTCTCATCCCTTGCTAAAGGGACACAGAGGAATCCTCAGGCCACAATGATTGGGATTTATAGTTTGCATGTGATATAACAAGAGAAGCATAGATTTAGTGCTAGAAAGAATTGATTTTGGAGGTTTTAAAATCCAATCCCTTCTTTTTACAAATGAGGAAACTAAGATTTAGTAAGTGACTTAGCCAGGATTACACAATTGCTAAATCTTGAAAGCCACATTTGAAGTCAAGTACTCCTAACTCCAAGCCCAAAAGCAGAACCAACCAATCAGCACTCAAACTCAAGTCTTTAGACAGTAACTAAGTATGCTGCAGCCTGTTCATACAAGCTGGAAGGGAGGTTCTACTGCTAATTTTCAGTGTGAGCTTTAACATCTCAGAAACTGGCAAATACTATAAATCGAAGCTTCATTTACTATTTTACTAGTTGTCTAGACTTACAGTGATGGAGAAAATATTAATAATACAAATTAAATTGAAAATTGCATCTTATGCACATTTTTTTTAGCATATTCTTGCTTTTAAACCAGTACATTTTCTACTACCCTATCTTTCATGACAGACATGAAGGACTATGTCTTCTATATTCCCCATTGCCATTTCAGAGCTGGATGCATGATAAGTGTCAAAATGCGTAGCACAGAGTAGGTGTTTAATAAATACTGACTGAAAAATCAATACATGCTATGTTCACTTCTTTTTTCCAGTTTTTTTTCCCTCCCATGGTTTTTCCCTTTTGTTCTGATTTTTCTCTTCCAAATGATTCATAAAGTAATGGATAGTGAAAATAAATAATTAATGGGGGAAAGCAAATAAAAAAGAAAAATAAATAAATAATGCCTGACCTAATACAATTATAATCATTGACATAGCTGCTTTTGCATCCAAACAGACATTTACCATAACAGGTTTCTCTAATCCCTTAGTAAAGAAACACAGTTGGGAAAGTTCTCTTTGTTCTCTCATAGTTGAGTCTACAAACAATAATAATATTTCATAAGGTACTTTAGAAACTGAGGCTCAGTAATGTTAAATAACTTTTTCCTGGTCATCAACTAGTAACCACTGGAAATAGGGTTTGAATCCAGATCTCTTCCAACTCCCTTCCCAGTATGCCTTCCACCACTCCACACTAGTTTCCTACCAAATGCCTACAAAACTGGCAGATCCATAACAAAGAATTTTGGCACCCAGGACAAGTATCACAAAGTGATCCTAAAGCAAGGAAAACATTGAGTTAGAAAAGGGAGATAAAAAGAAGGGGGAAAAAAGAAAGGAAAGGAAAATGAAGAAGAGAGATCTTTATTCCAACTTATCATTTAGTAGTTACCTATATACTATCTATAAATATATATATATATATACACCTATATACTATATACATATGTGTATATATATACCTATATACATATATACATATGTGTATGTGTGTATATATATATATATATTATATTATATTTATTTATTTATTTATTTATTTATTTATTCATTCTTACTAACCAAGTGTGAAACTTTACTGTTTCTACAATGTGAAAGGTCTTCTTGTGCTGTCAGCAACTTCTAAACACAGCATTCTGAGGCAAAGCCCTAGTATCCCCCACCAAGTTATACCTCTGGTAACTAGACTTCTTAGGCATATGACTTTACATACTTAATCTCTCCCAAGGACTCAATTACTTTTATCTGTGAAATGAATGGGATTTCAATGGGCTAGAGAATCTCTAAATTCTCTTGTTGCTCTAACATTGCCGAGTTGTAACTGGGGAACACGATATGTGGAGCTCAATGAAAGAAAGAGAGAGTGTTTAGCCTAATAAATCACAGAATACCCGGAAAGGAACTGAGAGACTACATTATTCAACCCCTATCTGAACAAGTATCCCTCCACAAACCGCAGACAAGCATTTATCTAACTTTTGCTTGAAGTCTTGTTCATAACAATAGAGAATTTAACACCCACATTCAGACAGCTGTGATTATTAGGAAGTTTTTTGCTTCCATCAAAATTCTTTGTAACTCCAAAAGAAAATAAGACTTTATAAGAATAAGGCAAAGGTAGGGGATGGAGTCACATCATGTATGTCCAATAGAAAAGAAATTCAACATGATCAACTTGGTCCCAGATTTTAGCTCAACATAAGGGAAATCTTTCTAAGAAGCCGAGCTTTTTCTGCACATTCCAATCCTGCTGTCTCTTCAATTGACTTAATGCCCATCTGCTCATTACTGTCAGTGGAATGAACTGCCTTAGGAGGTAATAGGTTCTCCTTTATCAAAAGTCTTCCAAGAAGATGCTGAAAAATCAGATATTAAAGGTACAATAGGAGATTTCTTTTCAAGTTAGGATGCAGTTAGATACTCTGTGAGGTCTCTTTTTAGCTCTGAAATTCTGTGTTTCTGGGAACTGCCATTATTAGTTGATTACTATCAGGACTCATCTTAAGCAAGACATTTTCTGCACACATATGGTCTATCCCAAGCATTATTCACATCATAAAACATGAGAATTTAACTATTCTGATTTTTTAAAATGAGTTTGCTTTGCCCTAAGCCAAAAGGGGACCCACTTCTTCCATGCCTGGACATGTCAAACAAAACTGTATCGTGGCAGCAGGGGCAGATTGAGCATGGCATTGACCAGTCATCTATCATGTCAATTCATGTTTTATGTCCCATTCTCACCAGTAATTAATTCCTTCAACAAGAATTGATTGTGTCTAATGTCTACACCAGGCTGTGAAAGCTTCCACAGGAATATAAATTCCTCTGTCTTGTATTTAAAGTTGTTCCAACTTGGTCCCACTCTTCAGCCTTGTAGCACATTGCGCCCCTCCCTTTGATGGTAGTCCAGCTTACACTGGTGGTCCTGAATCCCTCAAACACAGCACTCCATCTTGCCCCCTAGCTGCCCCTTAATTAAAGAAGACACCTGTCCATTAATGTCATTTCCACTGATCTAATCATTTTCTGACACTGAACCAAAAATATGGAATGCTTCATGAATTTTCATGAATATGCTGAAATGTCCGTCTTGCAGAATTCCATTTCCTTAAAGGCTCAGCTCAAGCTCCATTATCATGAAGCATTTCTTGATCTTTCTGGCTGTTGGTATTGCCCCCATCCCAAATCACCTGTAACCACTTTGCCTCCAGCTGGATGTGGACACACTATGTTCCCCAACTAGACCATAACTCATCAAGGGCAGGAACGCATTTCTTTTGTTTTCATATTCCTAGCACTGAACCTGGCATATAGCATATGGTAATAAATACCTGTTGGTTGGTAATAATAGTAGCAGACGTTTATATAGTGCTTTCCATTTATTATCTCCATTTCATCCTCATAACAACAATGAGAGATGAGTGCTATTGTTACTCCCATTTTACAGAGGGAAAACTGAGGATCAGACAGGTTAAACATGCCTAGCTAATAATTGTCTGAGGCAGGATTTAAAACCAAGGCTTCCTGTCTCCAGGTCCAGAGTCCCACCCATTATACCATGATGCCCTCAAGAAGTAGAAGGTACAAACAGCCCTCTTAGAAGATTTAAGATAGAAAGGACCTACAACATTCTCTAGTCCAGTGGTCTCAAACTTGTCATTTATTCACTTTAATAGCCACTTTAGATCACTTTATCTAAATCTTTAAAAAGGTTCCCATTTATATAATAATATTTTAAGTTTGGCCAAATACTTCGCTCCCAACAAGCCTGCAAGATAGAAAGTTTTATTATCTCTATTTTACCACTGAGAAAACTAAAATTGAAATGACATGCCCTGGGTCACACAGCTATTAATGGTCAAAGCTGGGATTAGAAGCCAACTTTTCTGACTTCAAAGACCAAGATGCTTCCCATACTACAATCCTTTTAAAAGCTTTCTGTTCTATGGAAGGGATCTTATAAAAACTGGACTCATTTGCTTAGGGCATGGGGCAGAAGGTGATTAGACTCAAAGCCCCTGAATAGCAACTGAATTCACAGTCCCAATCAGGGTGTAACCCAAAATGGCCCCAGGGATACCCCAGGCATGAAGCTATCCATTCTGGGCAGTGAATGGAATTCACTGAAAATAGTTTTCTCTGGGAACTACCTCTCTAGCTCAGGAGTTTATTATGTAATATGGCCAAGGGTGGGGGGATTTACAAATTATTGTGCAACTTGGACACTCACCAAATTTACACTGTGTAAAGTGGCTCAAGTAGAAAAAGAGGCTGAACAAAACTTTGCCTCATTCAACAAAGTGAGCTGTTCCTCTATAAAAATAAACACGAATCAAAGGCAAGACCCTGAGAATAAGTGCACTATAATCTAAGGCATTTTTATGTAAGTGTGTGTACATATGTATACATATACGTATATGCATGAATTTAAAAGGTCAGAATAAATATTATATTTACAAATATATGCATATGTGTTTATGTATACACACATGTGTACCTGCGTGTGTGTTTTGTATCTATTCTAGTCGAAAAAGGACTTGAGATCAGGAAGAGATCAATTCCTACACTGACCCATACTTGCTGCTTACGGTCTCAAGGAATAAACTAAAACTAAAATTCAAGGATAAGTGATCAATCTGTGTCAATGAAAGAATTTTCACTGGAAGTTTCCCCAACAAGATGGAATCTCAGGTCTGGAGTGACAGAGTGTCTCAAAGTGCTTACTGCTTTAGTGGTAGTCATTTCTAGTCCCATGAAGCTTAGTGTCAATATAAAATGTTTGGTTCGATCTCGAGATATTATTCCTTTTTATGGAATGAACTTGGCTATACTATGCAGTAAACAGTCACTCAGGTATTAGGGATTCATACCCCTGGGGCGACCCCAGCCTACTGCAATCAGAATGCTAGGCAATAACTTAAGTAGACATTTGGCTATGTGGAAAGGAAATGGTTCTGGCCAGCTGTGAAAAAAACTTCCATTAGATATTTGGATATGTGATCTCACTGGGGTAGGAATTCTTTCATTAATATAGACCTAAAATCTCTCATGTCTTCTCATCCTATGGGATTTTCCCTCACATCCCTTCATAAATTCTCCTTACAAAATCTTCTGAAAATCTGATTCCTCTGGTTCCTTTTAGATCTCAAAGACACCAATATTGCTGAGGCATTTATATCTATTTCTTTGTATGCTATCCCTCCCATTAGATTGTGAGCTCCTTGAGAGCCGGAACTGAAGTTCCTTTGAGGGCAGGGACTGCTATTTTGTCTCCTTTTGTAACCCCAGCACTTAGCACAGTGCTTGGTAAATAGAAGATACTTAGGCTTAGGCTCAGAGAGCATAGTATCATTTCTCAAATATGCTCCCACCAGATTTCTTCCTTCAGTTTAACTCTTAGTGGTTCCTACTTAATGTTTTTTTTTAATTTATTCACTAAATATTTCCCAATTATATGTAAAAAAGTAATAATTATTTTTTTTTTAATTTTGAGTTCCAAATTCTATCTCTTCCTCACCCACTCCCTTTAAAAAAGCAAGCAATTTGATATGATTATCTTGCTCAAACTCTTGGACAAGATTAATTCAATTTACTACCCCTCTCAAAGCATATCACAATGTGAGTCATTTTCAATTTTTTTCATCCACTTTGTTTTTCCCACTGTTTACAGTTAAACTGATTTTTTAAAAATAATAATTGTCCCCAGAGAGCAAACGTAGAAACAATAGGTGGGAGCCATAGAGAAGCCAATGATTATTATTTTTTTTAATTCAGAGTAATTACTGTTACCCAAAAAGAAAAACGGGTTGCCTCAGCAGCTGTCAGTTCCCACTAGAGACCTTCCAGCAAAGGTTGAATGATTATTCACCTAGGATGGTAAAGAAAATTTTGTTTAGTTATGTTCAGGGCTAAATAGCCTCAAATGTCCTTTCAACTTTATATTTCCATGATTTTTTTTTGGTTATGAGCTTCATGAGGAAGCAATTTGAATCCATTGTTGGCAGTTGATGATACAAAGGAAGAGCCCTGGACTAGAAGCCAGGCAATTCAAATTCAGTCTCATATTTAGTGACTGTGTGACCCAGACTTAACTTTTATTTTTATTTATACAAGAGATTTAGACATCTTTCCTTTAAATGCCCTTCCACTTCTAGATCTATAATCCTAGTAGGTAATCTCTAAAATCTCCAACGACTCTAAAATTCTGTTACTTTCTCTGATTGTTTATATTCCCTTCCTCTCTTTGGGCCTAAATTTCCTAATCTATGAAATGAGAAACTGAAGTTAGATAATCTCCAAGGTCCCTTCCCAGTTCAAGCAGTCCACATTCTGAGATTCTACCTCCCTGTTACACAGAAGACCTAGGTTGAGGGTGTTGTTATTCTTGTCTCCAGTGTCTGAATTATAATTAGGATCTACCCTCATTTGACAAGGAAAGCCAGGCTCTAAGGTAATTATTCCAGGCAGGATTTCTGTCAGTCTCCAACATGAACGTCTATCTTGGCTGCTTACTTTTTTTTTTTAATTTACCACAGCCGTATTTATTTTAGCTCCTCACAAAGGAAATGCTAATTGTTCTCAGATGTACCCTCTAGGCCCCTTCACAAAGTGGAATTGATGGAACTGGACTCACCCTAAGGGTTTCATCCAAAAAAAAAAAAAAAAATGGGCCTGAAAAGTTGGAAGGAAATGAATAAAGTAGTCTGCGTGCTCATTAAAAGACGATTCATTTGAAGACTCCAAATTTACGTGAAAAATTATCAGCTGAAGGGAGAAACAAGAGCCAATGGGATTAAGAAGAGGAAGACAAAAAAATACAAATAAAAAGCCTTACTCTCCAAGTGTGCCAGGCAGAGATCAGCTACGCTCTCAGGATGCCCTGATCACCCACAGGGTCCTCCTGAGCAGAGGTATTCCAGAACTCCATTAGCACAAAAAGAAAGTCGAAAGAATCGCTGAAGAGAGAAAGCTTTGCTGGCACACAGACACAGAATGTCACAGTCAGACGCAAGCTCAGAGGCTGACTACCCACCAGATGTGGTCACCCAATCCACTACCTCCAAAAGGAACCTATGCTGATTGTGAAGAAGCATTTCCTTACATCAAGCCTAAAGCCTGCCTTTACCCACTTTATCTTGTATATATCTTTTTTATATGTATACTTATCCCTTCCACATCACGAGGGTTAGGGATATGGCATCCCCCATGATCTGGAAAAATCCATGTAAAATGTTTTGCCCTTCCATCATATTAGAGAAGAAGTGTGAACTACTATGGTATTGAAAGCTAAACAACAATACTATTACACAATATCATACTTAGATTTTATGCATTTCTGAGTTTCTAAACTTTTTCTGTGTCATCTGCTGGTCTTAACTCTGTCTACAGTTTCTGCAAAATTCCAAAAAAATTCCCACGTAATTTCTTATGCCTATCAATGATTTATCAAAACCACTAAAGGGAAACTGGTACTGTGGAAGGGAATCTCTGTTATTAGACTATAAATTCCTTGAAAGTGGGGACTGTCTTTTTCCCTTCTTTGTCCCCGCCCCCAACTCCAGTGCTTAGCACAGTGCCTGGTACATAGTGGGTATTTAATAATTTTTTTTGATTGATTGATTATTAACTGACTAGCTAACTTCTATCCATTTGGTCCCATCCTACCTTCTGGGGCCAAACAGAAAGAATCAAATCCCTCTTCCATATCACAACCTTTCAAACACTTGAAGATAACCATCCTGTCACTCCTAAGACTTCACCAATTTAATTATGCCTTGTTCATTCAATCAATCCTAAAAATCCTAAAAAATCCTAAAATGTAATCAGGGCTTCTCACCAATCTCTTTGCTTCCCTCTTTATCAGTGGTTTTTCTAAAATATGTTACAGTCCTATAGTCCAGTCCAAAGCATTAGAACCAGAGGTCACCTGATAATCAGAATACACAAATTACTTTGCCTAATAGGACGTCAGTTGTCTCATCTGTAGAACTGGGGTAGTAGACAATCACCAAGAATAATGGTATGACAAAAAGACCATCAACTTTGGAATCAAAGAAACTGGACTCTAACACTCATTACATGAGGTTGGATAGGTCACTTAACAAGTCCCTGAGACAGGGGTCCTCAAACTTTTTAAATAGGGGGCCAGTTCACTGTTCCTCAAGCTGTTGGAGGCCAGACTATAGTAAAAACAAAAACTTTGTTTTGTGGGCCTTTAAATAAAGAAATCTCATAGCCCTGGGGGAGGGGGATAATCGTCCTCAGCTGCCGCATCTGGCCCGCGGGCCGTAATTTTGAGGACCCCTGCCTAGGATCTCAGTTTCTTCATGTACAGAATAAGGGAACTGGTATAAATGGCTTCTGAGATCACTTCTAGCTTTCAATTTATGATGCTCCCTTCAAAGCTCTGTGCTTAGGTACCAGTGATAGAAAGAAATCAAATAATGCCTTCCATCAAGGAGTTTATAGTCTATTGAGGGATGTGACATATACATGAACTACTAAATAGAAGGCAATTTCTTTACAAGGCAGCACAGTGCCAAGGCTAGAAAAACGGGGTCTGGAGTCAGGGCACAGATGCTTCCTAGTTAGTGATTTTGAGCAAGTCACTGAACCCTGTTTTCCTCAATTTCCTCATCTGTAAAATGAGCTGGAGTAGAAAATACCAAACCCTTCCAGTGTCTTTGCTAAGAAAACACTAAATGAGTTCACAAAGCAACTGAAAAACAATTCCTACAGGAGAAAACACTAACAACTGAGGTGATAAGGAATAATCTCAAATGACCATAAAATTCCTTTCAGCCTAGACACTCTGGTCAACCAAGACAAGGAAGAAAAGCCTAATGAGTCACTCACTGAGCAAGCAACATCACTGTGTCCCGAAGCCATCCTTTTTAAAACACACATGCTCTTATGCAAATCCTAAGAGGGGAAATAACATGGATTTAGCAGTCACAGTAACTGGTATGACAAGACGTGAATCTGTTTTAAACTAACCAAATGTTTCTCTGGAAGAAGTGGCAGGGAAGCTACTGATACTGTTAATGTGACAGACAGAAGCAGCAGGAGGATTCCGAGTGAGCAAGGCACAAAGAATGTGATTGGAAAAATCAAAGAGGCTAGAGTGAAACAAAGGCATGAACTGAGAACTGCCTCATACCTCAGAGACTCTCTAGTCCAACCCCATCCATTTTACAGATGAATAAACTGAGGACCAGAGAAGAATGTTGACTTGCAGGAAATTGTGCAGAAGAATTATTTCAAAGAAAAATCTTTTTCGTCTGATTTCCAAAATGCAGTCAAAAGTCTTTTTTTAAACTCAACTGCAAAATGTAGTCAAAAGAAAAGTCTTTTTTTAATCTCAATTTCATAATGCAGTTATCATTATAGATTTAGAACTGAAAGGACCATCTATTCTAACTATTTCATTTTAAAGAGGAAAAAACAAAGACCCAAAAAGATTGAATTATCTTCCCAAGTCACATAGGTGCTCTGTCTACTGTGTGGCACTGCCTCAGTTAGTCAATAAGCATTTCTTAAGTGCCTACTGTAGGTTAGGTACTATGTTAAACTCTGAAGGTACAAAAAAGGGCAAAAGATTGATCCTTCTCTCAAGTAACTCTCAGTCTAAGGGGAAAGACAACTTGCAAACAACTGTGGACAAACAAGATATAGAAAGGACAAATTGGAAATAATCACCAGAGAATGAAGGCACAAAAATGATAGGAGATTGGAAATGCTACCTGTAGAAGATGGGATTTTAGCTGGAACATGAAAAAAGCCAGGGAATCTAGGAGGTGAAGATGAAGAGGGAAAATATTTTAGGCAGGGGCACAACAAGTAAAAATGCTCAAAGTCTAGCTGTGTGACCCTGGGCAAGTCATTTAACCCCAATTGCCTCAGCAAAAAAAGAAAAAAGAAAAAATGCTCAGAGCCTGAAAATGAGTCTCTTGTTAAAAGAATAACAAGGAAGTCAGTATCACTGTATCAGAGCTTTGGGAAGGAGGCAAGAGGTGGTAGTGAGTTAGAAATATAGGTATAAGGAGACTGGAAGGGGTAGACTATGAAAGAATAACAGATTATAAGGCTTATTGAATAGGGGAGTGACATGGTCATCCCTGAGCCTTAGGAAGATCACTTTGACAGCTAAGTAGAGAGTGGACTGATGTAAGAAGAGAATCATAGCAGAGATTAAGCAGCAGGATATTGCAATAATCTAAGCATGAGATGGTGAGGGTCTCCACTAGGGTGATGGCAATATTAGAGGAAAGAAGGGGGCATATTCAACAGATGTTTGAAGGTAAAAGGAGGGAACTAGGTGGCTCAATGAATAGAGCACTGGCCTCAGATATTTATTAGCTGTATGACCCTGGGCAAGTAATATAACCTCTATTTGCTTCAATTCACTGGAGAAGAAAATGGCGAAACATCCGTGAAAGGTATGACCCCCACAGTCATGAAGAGTACGAGGCAACTGAACAACAACAAAAATTGCTAAAATGACATAAAGCACACTGGAGTAGCAGTTAGGACTTTGGCACAAGTCCTAACCCTGTGACAAATTTCATATGTGACCTTAGACAAACAAACATTCCCCGTCTCTTTGGGTCTCCATTTCCTTAGCTGTAAGATGAAGGCTTATCAATCAGTAAATATTTATTAAGTGCCTACCATGTGCCAGGTACTGTACTAAGTGTGGAGTTACAGAAAAAGGCAAGGAACTGCCTCAAGGAACTTACATTCTGATGGAAGAAGACAACAAAAGGAAGTTAAAAAGGTTGGGGAAGGGGGAGATGAGGGGAGAAAAAAAGAGAAGGTAAATAGGAGAATTTCAGAGGAAAGCAACTGGAAGAGAAATGAATAGAGGTTAGATTAAAGCTCATTGGAGTCCTAATATAGGATTGTATGGTATGCATGAAAAACTGGTGCAGGGAAAGGCCTTCTGGCTGGAGATCTGTGTGAGCTGACATAGAACAACAGGTGGATCCTGAAAGCTCCCTGCCAAGATTTCCAGCTTAGTTCAATTCACCTTATGTGTGTATTATAAGACATCACTGAATAGTACTGAGAGAAGTTACCTTGGAGACTAGAAGACCTGAGTTCACATACTGTCTCTGATATCTACCAGATTATGACTCTAAACAAATTACTAAACTTCACATATCCCTCTCCAGCAAGTCTGGAGCTTAACTGTTGTTAGTACAGGATATTTCTTCACCAGGAGCACCTTACTCTGATTGAAATCAGTCCAGAGTACAATTAATTCAGGAGAGAAGGAAGGAGGGGAAAGAGACAGAGACAGAGACATAAACAGAAAGTCAGAGATAGAGACAGATACAGAGAGAGAGAGAGAGAGAGAGAGAGAGAGAGAGAGAGAGAGAGAGAGAGAAGGAGGAAGGGAGGGAAAGACGGAGAGAGAAAAGGAGAGGGAAGGAGAGGGAAGGAGAAGGAAGGAGAGGGAGGAAAAGAGAAAGACACAAATGTGTGTGTGTGTGTGTGTGTGTGTGTGTGTGTGTACACACACACACACACACACATACTTGGACACTGACTAGCTGTGTGACCCTGGATAAGTCCCATAAACCTGTTTATCTCAGTTTCCTCTGCTGTAAAATGAGTTGGAAAAGGAAATGGCAAACCATTCAAGTTATCTTTGCCAAGAAAATACCAAATGGAATCATAAAGAATAGGACAAGATTGAAAAAAGTAAATAAAAATATACTATAGCATATAAAGAGATATACAAACAAACACACATATTATATATATATATATATGTATATATATATATATATAATATGTGTGTGAATGTAGATACATATATATCTTTTCTGTGTGCATATATATAGGTAGGTGTGCATATACATGTCTGTATACTTATCATTGTGTGCACTATGTATACATATACATGCATGTGCCATACATGAGAAAATACAAAGACAAAAATGAGATAATCAAGAGGCCATGTGGTATAGTGGATAAAGAGGTGGGTTCAGAGAGTCAGAAGGACTTGGGTTCAAATACCACCTCTGGTCAAAACAAAGGCATGTCCTTTGGCAAATTACTTAGTCTCTCTGCCCCAGACAACCCTCCAAAACCACAGAACATTTCATTGTCATCCAGCCTTAGAAAAAGGATATTTCTTCACCTGGAATTCCATGCACAAGTCTGGATCGCTACCACACCCAATAAAAACAAAAAAATAAAGAGAGAGAGAGAGAGAGAGAGAGAGAGAGAGAGAGAGAGAGAGGTGGGGGGAAGGGAAAAAGAGAGAGAGAAAGAAAGAGAGAAAAAGAAAGAAAGAGAGAGAGCGCGAGAAAGAGAAAGAAAGAAAGAGAGAGAGCAAGAAAGAGAAAGAGAGAGAAACAGAGAGAAAGAAAGAAAGAAAGAAAGAAAGAAAGAAAGAAAGAAAGAAAGAAAGAAAGAAAGAAAGAAAGAAAGATAGAAAGAAATCCTAAAAATAGTTCCTTCTCTCAGGGAGCTTATAGTCTAATAAAAGGAAATAGTTCATGCATAAATAAGAGAATACGAAGTTGGAAAGAGGCCAGGCTCTGGAGTCTGAGGATGGATTCAAATCCTATAGCTTGAGGCAAATTACTGAAATTTTCTAAGCCTATTTCCTGAATTGTAAAATGAGGGGATCTGACTAGAGATCTCTAGTCCCTCCTCACACTAAATTTATAATGATTTAGTTTCAGGGAGCCCTAACAAATAAAGGAATGACGGAAGGATAGATAGATTAGATATATAGATAGATGATAGATAGAGATAAAGATATATGATAGTACATGACCATTGGAATGAAAGGTTTCAGCGGTGATCCTGGGGTTGGAAGAGCATTTCTGAAATGGTGAGCAGACTTTAGAAAGGAATTGGAACAGGCTGTAAGGGGGAGAAATGTGAAATCAGATTGGGAAAGATAGACAAGCCAGATTCTCAAGGGCTTTAAAAGTCAAACCGAAATCGTTATATTTAAGCTGAGGAAGCTTGTTGAACAGAGAATGAACAGAGAATTCATTTTAAGAATATTAATTTAGCATTTGTATTGGGGAGAGTGGAGAAAGACAAGTCAAGGAAATTAATTAGTAAACTACTGCAAAAATCCAGGCAAAAAGTCAATCAGGGTTTTCTGGTTCTGCCCACCAATTTGCCAAAAGGGAAGAAGGTGGCTATGGCCCCTGCTGTTTTAAAGAAGGAGGCCAAGAAAGCGGTCAGTTCTTTGAGAATAAGCCCTTCAAGAACTTTGGCGTTGGTCAGAACACCCAACCCAAGAAGAGACCTCACTCAATTTGTCAAATGGCCTCAATTCATCAGACTCCAGCATCAAAGGTCTATCCTTTATAAGTATTTGAAAGTGTCACCAGCAATTAACCCAATTTGGCCAGGCTTTGGATTGTCAGACAGCTACTCAACTACTTATATTGTCCCACAAATATAGACTTGAGACAAAGCAAGAGAAGAAGCAAAGGCTGCTGAGTTGAATTGAACAAAAAGCTGAAAGCAAAGGAGATGTCCCCACTAAGAGACCAGCTATCCTCAGAGCAAGCGTTAATACTGTTACTACTCCGGCAGAAAACAAGAAAACACAGTTGGTAATGATTGTCCATATGAGGTGGACCCCATTAAGTTAATGGTCTTCCACCTCCCAAGGTAGAAAAATGGAGGTTCATTACGGTATTATTAAAGATCAAGCCAGACTTTGTTACTTAGTTCACAGAGAGACTTATGCCTTCACACAGGTTAACCCTGAAAATAAGAAGCCCTGACTAAACTGGTAAAAGTAATCAAAACCAATTATAATGATAGATATGGTAAGAATGGAGGTTCATTACGGTATTATTAAAGATCAAGCCAGACTGTGTTACTTAGTTCACAGAGAGACTTATGCCTTCACACAGGTTAACCCTGAAAATAAGAAGCCCTGACTAAACTGGTAAAAGTAATCAAAACCAATTATAATGATAGATATGGTAAGATCTGTTGCCACTGGAATGGCAATGTTCTGGGTCCAAAAACAGTGATTTGTTTTGCCAAGCTGGAAAAAGGCAAAGGCTAAGGAACTTGTATCCAAATTGAATTAAATATGTGTTGGATTTTTCCCTATGTAAAAATAAAAATTTAAACAAATAAATAAAATATAAGTTAATATGGGTGAGAACTAGTGTAAGGGTTGAGTGAATGAAA
The DNA here is from genome assembly GCF_016432865.1 of Antechinus flavipes. NCBI lineage: Eukaryota > Metazoa > Chordata > Mammalia > Dasyuromorphia > Dasyuridae > Antechinus > Antechinus flavipes. The sequence goes on from NC_067398.1 coordinate 621,324,152, forward strand.
AAAAAAAAAAAAAAAGGGATGGACACAAGAGAAGTGAAGGAGGTAAAAGCAACAAGGCCTAGCCAGATTTAACCAAATGGGGCAGAAAGGGGAATAAGCATCTATTAAGTGCCTACTACACAACAGATAATATGCTAAATGTTTTCTCATCTGAAAAAATAAAAAAAAAAAAAAAGCCTATAGCTAATGCTCCTGGTTCTATGATTGTCCATATTTCAAAGGTACTAAGTGACACAGTGGATAGAGCAGAAGCCTAGAATCAAGAAGCCTTAAATTCAACTACAGATTCAATCAATTTGTAATTGTGTGACCCCTGATCAAGTCACTTAATCTCTGTCTACCTCAGTTTCCTTGTCTGTAAAATTAGAATAATATTAGCATCTACCTTACAGGATTAATGTGAAGATAAAATAAGATGATATTTGGAAAGTATTTTGTGAACCTTAAAGTGATATGTAAATGCTAACTATTATTACTACACAGATGAAGAAACTGAATCTGAGAAAGACTAAGTACTTACTCAGAATAACTTTGCTAGGATGTGGCAGAGGCTGGACTCAAATCCTGGTCTTCCTGCTTTCAAAGTGAGTTCTCCACACCCTATATCATGCTGCCTCTCATTGTACAGTAAGAAACAATGAATGTGAGGCAACAAAACATGAGATTTGTATGAATTGATGTAGAGTGGAATAAATAGAATCATGCACAATGACAAATGTACAACAAGGTCACTAAAAGAAAAGTAAATTCAGAATATTTAAAAGACCAAGTCTCAGAGAAAAGATAATGAAATGATCGTCCTTCAGAACAGAGAAGCAAGGGACTATTAGGGCAGAGTGCTGTATATATTGTCAGACGTAGCTGAATGGTTTTGCTTAATTGAAAGTGAGAAGCTGAAAAAAAAAAAAGTCAGGTGTACTAAAAGGAGTGATAAGTCTAGAAAAGAAGGTTGGAAGTAGATTGTGAAAGGTTTTAAATGTAAAACAAAAGCTCTCCTGTTTTTATCCTGAAGGAGTTTATGGACCAGAGGAGTAATCCAATCAAATCTTCACTTTAAGAATATTGGCCCAGCCAATATGTGGCTCCTCCCTGAATCTCTGCCCTGACAATCATTGCCCCCCTCAGTTTCAGGAGTCAGTTTGGTAGGGGCAGCCACCAGCAGCATAACCTTCCTTCATACAGACTCCCCCTAAAGTAGAGCATCCTTACCACACTAGATTGGTTCCACGTTCTATTGGTTAATTTTTTTTAAGTCTTCACTAAGCCTCATCCAATAAAGAAGCCTCCCACTTTCTAGTTGTCTCTAGATACTCCACAAACAACTTTCATGTGTCTAGAGAGCAGAGTGAGCTGGCAAATGTTTAACAACCAGTTCTCTCCAAAAAAAGTGTACCCATGACACATTTTAAAGTTTAATCTGCATTGTTAACATTTCCTCCATTACTTTTTTTAAATCTAGATAATCAACAAAACAATAAATGTAGCCCAGTTTGTAGTGTTAGCCAATTTCCTGGGTGTAAATTTTCACACTGAAAATTTAACAATCTGTTCTTGAGAGCCAGTTTGAACTGGATCCCAAGACACTCTTGCAACAGCCTCCTTGATATCACATCTCCTCTTCCCTTCCTTCAAGAGAAACAGAATTAATATGTACAGTTTCCTATTCAATTCAATAAATATTTATTAAGCATTTGCTATATGCCAGCTATTGCACTAAGCATTTCCTATCACCCCCAATCCAGAGTCACCCTGATTCATTACAAGCATAGAATGATATGTTCAGGTTTGGATGAAAAGAGAAAGTGATTCTCCCTCAACTGGCTCTCATTCCAGCATAGCAAAACTTGGGAAATATAACTTATCCTGAAAAAGCTTTGTACTAGCCAAGAATACTCCCTGGGATCTAAATCTTACATTCTGCAACTTCAACTCATTATTTCTGGTTTTTCCCTCCAAAGTCAAATCAGACATTTTTAAACCTTCTTGCATGCACCAACCTTTCAAATGCTTGAAAACAGGTAGCCATCATATTCTCTCTCACCTTACAACTTCTCTTCTTCTGGCTAAACCTCACCCTACACTTCCAACTGATCCCCACAAGAAAGTTTGGGATCTTCTCACTGTTCTTCATCTCAGCACAGCACCTGGCACATTAGAAGTACTTAATAAAGACTTGTTTCCTTACTCATTTCCTTGCTTACTTCTTTCCTTCCTTTCTTCTTCTCTTCTTTCTTCTTCCTTACTTTTTCCCTTTTCCCTTCTTTCTTTCCTTCCTTTCCTCTTTTCCTTTTTTCTTTCTTCCTTCTTTACTTCTTTCTCTTATTTCCTCCTTCCTTCCTTCCTTTTTCTCTGTAAGATAGTTTAAACTCCAATTTACAATTGTCCTTCCCAAAAGTGATGTCCAGAATCAGACACAGTACTCTAGACATGGAATGATTAGGGCAGATGACAATAAGACTGCCATCTTCTTCATTCTGGGAAATAGACTTCTTTGCTCCCCTGTATCCTAGCTGAATGGTTGCTGAAATAGTCTCTTCTCTCCCTCTGTCCCATTGCCCTGTGTTACTTTTTTAAAACAGGTTACTGATTAAAAATAAGAAGAAGAAAGGTCATAGACCCCAGAGGGGATATGGCATTTGTCCAATGACCTTTAAGGGAACCCATAGGACTGACCAATTTTTCTGCTGCCCCTAGAAACTCTTCTGAGTGACTGGGAATCCTGGGAATTTATCTGACCTGTTTTAGGTCATATACTGTAGAAGGAGAGTAAGACAAAGAAGGAGGGTAAAATCTAATCAACACTTTCTTTATCCTTAAAAATAATAATTAAAATTGACATAGCATTTTTAAATCTACAAGATGTTTTACATACATCATTTCTTTTAAGCTTCACAAGCACCCTATGTAGTAAGCACCACAGCTACGATTATTCTCATTTTATGGGTGAGGAAATTGAGACTCAGAAAAGTGAAATGATTTGCTTAGGTGACAGCACTGGATTTGAACCCTGATCTTTCTGACTCTGTAATGCCTCACTGTTGTCCCATTTCTGACTCTATGAAAGCCCACCAGGATTAAACTCTGCTTTTCTAAAAAAGAACTGCATGATCTTTTAGATTTAGATCTGGAAGAGATCTTAGAAGCTAAAGGGTTATCTATACACAAAGGAATCTTTTGGGAGTAATAGGTCCTCTTGCCTATAGTAGCTCCCCAAAGGCTTGTCATAAAAGCTAAAATTCCCAACATTAGTCACTCTGATTAAGGCATTTTCACCAGGAGGGGGTTTAGGCCCCTCCAGGAACTGTGTGGGAGAATATTGAGGTCCCTATATCATTATCTAAGATCTTAATAATCCTTTACCCTTATGTAACTGCTTTCATCTGCTTCCCTATAAACCTTAATTAATTGAGCCTCACAGCACCTTTGTGAAGAAAGGTAATATTACCTTGATATTAGGGCCCATGAAGACTAAGGCATAAAAATCCTCCATGGCTAGCCTATGGGTTTCCTGATAAATTGCTATGTCAGCAATGTTGATGGGGCATCAGGTGCCAGACAATAATAATACTTCTGGTTGAACTGTGAAACAGCAGGGGTACTGATGTCACCCATTCAGCTGTCTGTCGATCAGCTGTCAAGCTATGCAATGAGGGTGTAGAACCATTTAATGGGAACACCAATCCGCTGCTGAACTTTCTTTCTCTCCCCTTAGTCAATCTGACTGCTACAAGTGTTGACACAACATTAGTGCCATGGTAACCCATAGGGGAGCCTGCCCAAATTCACAGGGTAAAGAACAGAAAAGCTGGGAACCAGATTGTGGGATATTTGACTCAGTCCCTTCCTCACACCCACCAGTCCACTACAGCCTTGCTCATTTGGATGGATAGTTTTAAAACAATAATAACCTGGAAGACTGCACTTAGGTTCTAATCTGAGAACATTTTAGAATTGCAAGGGATCTTGTTAACCATCTCATCTGACCCATATCCCCAAAAGAATCCCTATTATTGTATACCCAATAAATGGTCCCCAGCCTCTTTGTTAGAAGATCTCCAGTGAGAGAGAACCCACTACTTCTTGAGACATCCTCTTTACATTTGTGGATAACTATAATTATTAGGGAGCTTTTTCTGATACAACCATTATGTCTCCATCAAATTTTGTCTTCTACAGGCAAATAACCCTCCACATCCTTCAACAACATAGCTCAGACTCAAGGTCTGCCCTTCTCTGTACACCCTCCAGCTTAATAGTCTTTCCTAGATGGTGACATTCAGTTCCAGATATAGTCTGACCAGAGCATGAGTGTGCTGGTATACATTTAATAACCAGATCCCCCCCCCCAAAAAAAAAGTCTGCATGACATAATCTTAACTTTAATTTGCATTATTAACATATTTCTTCATCACTTTATTAAACCTAGAAAATCAACAAAACAATAAATCAAGCCCCAATTCATAGTGTTTACCAATTTCTGAGCTACTGAACATTCATGCAGAAAATTTAACAATAGCCTTTCTCAAGCCAGTACAAATTTACCTCAGCATACATCTAGTCCAGAGGGCTCTGAGGCTTTTGTCTTTGTGTGTGTGTGTGTGTGTGTGTGTGTGTGTGTGTGCACGCGCACACACACACTGAGGCAATTGGGGTTAAGTGACTTGCCCAAGATCACACAGCTAGGAAGTGTTAAGTATCTGAGGTCACATTTGAACTCAGGTTCTCCTGACTTCAAGGCTGGTGCTCTATGCACTGCACCACATAGCTGCCCTGGTTTTTGTCTTTTTCAAATGTAATATAATCAAATGAACTTTTTTGTCTATTTTAAACAGCTGATTCAAATTAAGTTTGCAACCCCCATATCTTGTTCAGGTGAAATGCTATCTTGACATGTTTCTACAATGTTATCCTTGTGAAATAGATTTTTTGAACTCACTTTTGATTTTATATTTAACTCTATTAAATATCATCTCATTAGATTTAGCCCAATATTCTAGCTTGTAAGTATAATTTTGGAACCTAACTTCATCAGTCAGAATCTCAGCTATTCCTCCCACCTGTTTGTCAACCAAATTTAATTAAACACATAATTTCACCCAAGTTATAGATAAAACTACAGGTGCCAGCACAGATCCCAAGGGTACTTCACTAAGGATATTCCACTAAGCCCTTACCAAAGAATTGAAGATTATTCTTTGAATCTGGCCATTCCACAACTTCCAAATCCATATAGTTGTACTACTTTCTGGTCCATGTTACTTTATCTTTTTTACAAAAATAGCATGAGATACTTTATAACATACTTTGTTAAAAAAAAAAAAAAAAAAAAAAAAAAAAAACTTGGTAAGTTGTCGCTACAGAATTTCCTGACCTACACTACCAAAAAAGGAAAAGAAAAGTTGGCTTGATATAACTGGTTCTTGATTAAGTCATACTGGCTCTGGGTGACCAGTGATAGCCTGCCTTGAATCTTTAGTTCTTCAATTACTAACTTACTACACGCCAACCATCAATTACTTCTCCCTCCTACTAGAATCTTAGACTCTGTCCCTAGAAAACTAATAAATGAGATTTTACCTTATCTTGCTACCAAGCCTCTATGCTATTTCCTGACCATCTCCACACCATGTCAACCTATTCCCTTTCCAGCTCCTTGTTATTATTGTCTTCTAATATTAGAACGTAAGCCCCTTGAAGGAAGGAATTGTCTTGCTTGCTTTGAACTTGTATCCTCAGCACTTAACATAGTGCCTGTCACAAAGTAAATATGTAATAAATGCTTTTTTAATATCTGGTTTATTTTCTCTAAGAAAGAAACTTGTTGACTCCCTTAAAGAGACTCGAGTATTGAACCATGGGATCTTAGACCTGAAATATACCTTAGTGGACCTTATTCCAGACTCTTGCCTACTGCAATAATAATTCATAATTCTACATTGTTTAAGGTTTACAGAAAACTTCCTTCAAAACACTCCTATGAAATAGATAGTACAGATATTATTATCTCATTCTACAAATGGGTAAATGGTCAGTAAAACTAGTGGGGATAGGATTTGTCCAACTGACATAAATCATTAAGTGTCATCAGCCACAAATTAACCAATGTCTCCCCTGACTTCAGTCTTAGTACTCCTTTTCTTAGAGCATACTGCTTTTCTAACAGATGGTCATCCATCTTACACTTGAATATTTCCAGCAACAGGGAGCTCACTGTCTTCCATGACAAGCCATTCCATTGTGGGAAAGCTCTTATTATATAAAACATTCATTCATTAAACAATTCAAAACAGCTTAGTTGTTCTAATTCCCATATGGCTTGAATTTTGATTAAAATTATGTAGCATATTTTGCCTTTTTCAGGATTCTTTGTGTTTTCAATCCAGTGGTTGAAACAAATTCATTTACTCACTCAGCTTCCTACTTCTGCTTTTAGAAGAGCCATATCTAACTGATCTCTTGTCTAGAGTAATAAGTAGTGCTAGCTCCCAAAGCCTGAATATGATAAACAAAGGAGAACAATATACCCCTATAACAGAATCCAAAATATCTTAGAATGAAAATGGACTAAGAACAGTAAACTGATAGGAGAAAGTTGAAGCAGAGAAAAATAAAGGCCCAGTACAGAAAGTGACCAGATACTAAGATATTGATGAAAAAGTCATTTGAAAAAAATTTTAAAAGGCATAACGGGCACTTAACCAAAAGATAGAAAGCCCAGAATCTAGTCTCAACTCTGCCATTAATTGCTAAATGACTTAAAGCAAGTCACTTCATTTCTGGGGGCCTCAGTTTTTTCATGAAAAGTTTAGCAATCTTTTCAGTAGAGAGATGAGGGATTAATGAGTCAGAATATGGCATATACTGTCATACAAGGTCATGATATTGGTAATTTTTCCTTATCTTGCTATTATCATCATTGTTATAAATGTAATATATATATATATATATATATAGGTTCTGAAGGTCATAACCCTATTCCCCACTTGTACTAGCAGGCTGGGTCTCCAGCCTCATTGCTGCTTCTTTCACCCAAGGCCTTTAGACTAAGGCTGAAAGGTTGTGGGATGTCCTTCCCACACTATTTTTTATGAGCCCCCATCCACTGTATTCCTCTCAATATCAACTGACCAACTATTGTGTCCCCAGTATCATGTAACCAATTGGCCAAATGATTTCTATTATAAACCAATTAATCAAACACCATCAATTAGATTTTTAAAAGGATTATTGACTGAAAAGATTTTTTTTAATTGAATCCTAAAAACCTTCTCCCAGACTAAAGCATTTTCTCTTCTTTATATACTTACTCAATCTCTAGGAGAATGGATTGCTACAGTGAATTTTACCCACTAATTTCTAGTAGCTGGGTAACTGATGAGTGATACATTTTCAGATATTTTTTGTCTTCTCTGTCAAATCAACTAATGGCTGTACTGGGCCAAGCAGGTTGTTTCCCAGAGCTGGTTGCTCATTTGACCCTAGCCATGAACTCTGGCTGCTTGACCTCTAGTTACTTTTGTGATCCTTCAAAGATCACAAGCTTGTAATTTGAACCATTCTATGACCTATATTTATGGATCTAAAATTAGTAAGGAACGCTCCCAAAAGGGACAAAAGAAATATAGACTCCATGTATTCATGGCCACATGGAAGTTGGACAGAAGCAGCTAGATTCTGCTACTGATGCTGGTTTTACCTCTCTCCTCACCCAGAGGTCCACAGCATTTTTTCCTGGTCACTTGAAAGCTACCAGGGCAAGAGAGAATTTTATTCTGATTGTTTCTTTTGTATGCACACTCAGTTCTATCCCAGCAGGTAAAAAAGACAAGAAATAGACAAAAAATACTGAACTGGGGATTGTCCACTATGTATTATTTCCAGAAGCAATCTCACCAAATCTTCAAATGTCTTGGAACTAGGCAGAGGACATTGTGCATAGTTGAATATACCCTTCAATTCAGCTGGTAGGAAGAGTATATATCCAGAAATTACCAAAATGTAAAAACAAAAAGCTTCAATTAAACTTTTTAAATAAAAAAGTAGAATTTGAATGATCTATAAGACCTGATCTTTCTCTAACCTGCTGTGATTCTATATCCAAACCACTTTATAATAGATGTGTCAATTAGAATGTGTCATTCAGATTTATATAAACACAAAAGTTATGTGAATTAAACTATTTAATTTTCTGAATCCAGTCATTAATGTTTGTGATCTCAGGCAAATATACCATTTAATTTCTCTGAGTCTCCATTTCCTCATTGAAATGGAGATAAGAATTTCCACTTCCTTTAACTAGGATGTTTTGAAATCATAAAGTCATAAAATGTTAGCACTTGTAAAAATTTTACAGATCATCTAGTCTAACAAAAAAGGAAAGAGGTTTTTTTTTTTTATCCTTGTTTAAACGTTGTGACTCATAGAGCAACATAATCTCTGAAGGATCAAAATTTCAGATGACCCAAGGGATTAGTGGAGAAGTTCAGTGGATGGAAATGAGCTACAGTATATTTCCATTCTAATGATTATTTGTAAAAAAGAAGAAAAGAAAGAGGAGGAAAGGAAGAAAGAAGAGAAAGAGGAAGAGGAGGAAGAGGAAGATGAGGAGGAGGAGGAGAAGAAAAAGGAGGAGGAGGAGGAGAAAGAAAAAAGAGGAGGAGGAGGAGGAGGAAGAAGAGGAGAAGGAGAAGGAGGAGAAGGAGGAGGAAGAGGAGGAGGAGGAGGAGGAGGAGGAGAAGAAGAAGAAGAAGAAGAAGAAGAAGAAGAAGAAGAAGAAGAAGAGAAAGAAAGAGAGAGAGAGAGAAAGAAAGAAAGAAAGAAAGAAAGAAGAAAAGAAAGAAAGAAAGAAAGAAAGAAAGAAAGAAAGAAAGAAAGAAAGAAAGAAAGAAAGAAAGAAAGAAAGAGCTAGATTGGAAGAGTGGATTATATGACAAGAGCAAAGGGAAAAGAAAGAAAGATGAATAGTAGTAGGACTATAATATATTCATAGAGCCTTTGAACTTTGCATAAAACCTTAATTACTGAATTTTGCTTTAGACTTTTGATTTCCTCTGCAAAGACTTCCTTCTATCAATATAGATTGCTAACTGTTTTGCAATTTAATTCTATTAAACAGTTGCCTGGAGCACTGGAGCATCATCTCACACAGCCAGATGTGTCAGAGAAGGGACTTGAACCCAGGTATCCCTGCC